>NC_067137.1:111147986-111517153 GCF_903995435.1 Acomys russatus | reverse complement strand
GCTCTTAAAATGCTTGCTTCTTCTTGCATGTTTCAAATCTCAGCTGACCACATAAACTAATGTGTATGCAGGTGAGCACGCTCAGCTGAGTGTGTGCAGGCACAGGTGAGTATGTGCAGGTGTGCAGGCTCAGGTAAGTGTGTGCAGGTGTGCAGTCAGGTGAGTGTGTGCAGGTGTGCAGGCTCAGGTGAGTGTGTGCAGGTGAGCAGGCTCAGGTGAGTATGTACAGGTGAGCAGGCTCAGGTGAGTGTGTGCAGGTGAGCAGGCTCAGGTGAGTATGTACAGGTGAGCAGGCTCAGGTGAGTATGTACAGGTGAGCAGGCTCAGGTGAGTGTGTGCAGGTGAGCAGGCTCAGGTGTGTGTGTGCAGGTAAGAGGGGAAGCTGTATCTCTAATACTTTTGGACACCTTGTGTCCCAAATCAGAGAACTGGTGGTGTTCCTTAACTTCCATAGTTTGTTGTTTTCATAACAATAAAAGCCTAGTCTGTTTATCTACAGACTTACCTAATGTGTGTTAGATCTTTAAATCTTTCATCTTTTTATCTCCATCTGAATTTTTTAGTTTTTTTTGTTTTTTTTTTTTTTCTTTCCCATGTCTCCAACTCTCCCTTTAAGTTGTGTCTATTGGCTATTTAACCTGTCAATTGAGATTTTTTTTAAAAGTGATTATTTTTCACTTCTTATCAAGCTTGAATTCACCTGATTCTTTCTTTAAATGACTAAATCTCTTTCTAGGTTGTTTCCTTGGTGTTTTATATGCTTATAGTATAGACTATGTTCTAATAGCCCCTGTCTTCCAGCTTTCATATTCTTAGGAGAAATGTCATCACCATTTATTGACTCGACTAATCTACCCATGGTGAATTGTTTTTACTTGGGAAGAATGGAGTTTAGATTACTTATGTTCATCTGGGTTTTATCCTCTGAAACCTTGCTGGGGATGGGCAGCAGGCTCATTCCTCCAGACATGCCTGAGGGTTGTTTCTGAGCTTCCTTCTGCAGAGCTGCCAAAGCTGAGCACCTGTTGCTGGATCAGCATCCATGGCACGTGACTTCAGCCTGGAGCCTGTCACCGCTTGCAGGTACCATAAATTCAGACCACCCGTCTTTTCAACGATCAGCCTGTGTTCTCTTGGTCTCAAGGGACATTAAAGTCTTTCCCCACTTGAAGGCTAAAGCACACGGCATTGCTTGTCACTGTCACATTACAAATGCACTCCTCCCAAACTACTCCTTTTACCCAATGTTCCCGGGTTCTGACCTCCTGAGGGGGATGACCCAGCTCCAGCTCTGGGCATGGGATCACCCTAGAAGCCATCCCTTTTCTTGTGTGGGCCTCAGCACTCAACCCACAAGGCTGTTAGGACAGCAATTCCCTAGCAGGAGCCTGCTCACATGCTTGTCGGTCAGGCTCTCCACTCCCTCCTCATTTCCCCTCTGTACTCTTACAACATTAATCATACATTTAAGGTAAGTATCATAAGATTATTCTAAAAGTAATTATTATTATATTTCACCCAGAATTCTAGTCCTTTTAATGGAGGTAGCTCTGGATTTTCTAGACTGCCCCAACTGCCGGGAAAGGATGTCGCTAGGACTCTACTTTCTCGTGTCTTTTCATTTGATTACGTAAGCAAGCATGTTAGATATCAGTATTTTAAATGAAATGACTTCCAAAAATAAAGCATTTTTACTGTCCTTGGTGCTGGGTTGTGTAGGTCTACTTTTTTAAGTATAAAAGAAAAAGGGGGTTAAGTTACTTTTCAAAGAGAATGTGCAAGGGAAGAAAAAAAAAAATACTATCTTGAGAGCTAGAAAATATGTGCTCCAGGCAGGGAAGTAAGTAGCTTAGGATGTGAAAGGCCAAAGAGAAAACGACCATGGGACACTTAGCATGGCAGAATGGATGCACATTGCTATGAAAGATGACCAGGGAATGTTTTATAAATAGAAAGAAAGCTTTGTTGTAAAATGAGAGTTTTAGAGGGAAAATAAAGGGCTTATAGAAGGAAGCAACACAAATAAAGAGCATTCTGAACGTTCAGGAGGGACCCACAGAAACAGAGGCCTCATTGAAAACAAGCTAGGGCCTTGGGTCTTACGAGGGAGCAATGGGGAAGGACGCACTTTCCCCTGCTGCCTGCATTTCTTCAGGCCCGCGCCTACCAGCTCTGATAAGGCAGCCATAACTGCTGGATAGGAAGTAATTTTCCATTTCCTCGGGCGTGGGAGAGAAGTTCTAAGCACAGCCCAGCAGAGGAACTCCAATTTAAGAGTCTCATCTCAGAGGCCAAGAAGTCAGAGCTGGGGACACAAAGATGGCAGTAAGGGGCACTCCAGAGGCTCTTTGGCTATACAAAAAAAAAAAAAAAAAAAAAGAAAGAAAGAAAGAAAAAAGATGTACAGCGATTGCCTGCCCACTAATGATGCTCTAAGAATCTTGCAAAAAGTCTTCATGAGGTCCTTTAGACCATCAGCTCACTCAAAACACCTCTCATTTTCTAACCCATGTGGCCTCAGTCTCCAAATCTATACATTACAGAGCCAGTTAATGTATGCATGTCGAAAGTGTCCAACAGACCTCATTTTAAGTACAACAAAGCCATTAAGCTGACAGGCATTTGCCCCTGCTGTCTCTCTCTCTCTCCCAGGGGTTCCTGGGAACACCCCTCCGTGAAGGAAAGGGAAGCTTACCTTCGTGAATGAGCGATAGCACAAGCCACACAGCTCTACCAGGTAGGCCAGCGTGAAGACAGCGTTCTGAATGACAAAGCTCAGGAGCTTGGAAAATGGCTCCAACAAACTCTGCAACAAGATCAGAACCGAATAGGCTGCTTATTCCTGCATCTTAAAAACAGCATTAGTCTTCTACACTTTAACTGCAAGAGTTGGTTTTTGTTTTTTTGGGGTTTTTTTGTTTTGTTTTGTTTTCAGAAATGCGATGCGAGCCACTACTCATGGCCACTCTGCTGGTCTAATGAATCGTCCAACAACTCAAAGAGACCGATTCAGTCACTTTATTGCTAGAAGAAATCAATTTCCCCACGTGGCACCATTTATAATCCCACCTAACCCTGGCCCTGTCCTCCTACCAGGCTAAGCATTCCCACCTTTGCAAGGCCATGTTGGGGTGGCCCAGTCTGTTCCTTCAGACCCTCAGCTGTCTGTGGCTCCTCAGATTCCTATCCAACACTTACACTCTGAGAAGTAGTGTCCACACTCTGTGTGCAGCTCCAAGGTCATGAGCTCAGACATAGTTCCTGCTGTCCATCTTCCTGTATGTACTCATCAGAGGATGTTGTCTGTTTCCCTAACTGAATCCCACTATCAGGGCCAAGGTTTAGTTTCACAGGCTTTCAGGAGTCCCCCAGAAACATTTAGTGAGCACCCACTGACTGCCAGGCAGAGACGGGTGCTTTCACATGTTTGCCCTATTCCGACTTCTTCTGGCAACCCCAGGAGCCAGGAAGGAACCCCAGTGCTAGCATTTGATACTACTCTTCTTAGTTGGAATCTTGGATCTAAATACAGATATATACAATTGATTTTCTTATTGACAATATAAGAAATTAAAGTGCTATTTAATTCTTCAGAGCCATCCAACATAATAGCCACACTGAAAATAACACCTCGGTAAATAGTCTGCATAAAATTTTCACTTTAATATGCTTCCTTAAAATACACTCCCAGAAAAAGGAATGGCTCAATAAGAGGCTATGAGCACTCTAAAAATATTTACTTTGTGTGTGTTCATGTGTGAGAGTGTGTTCATGCCATGGCACACATGTGGAGATCACAGGACCCTCTCGGATCTGTTCTTACCTTCTCGTGCCATTTCTCACTGTGCTGCAGCCAGCTTTTATGTGGGTTCTGGTGATGGAAACTCAGTAAGTCATGTCTGTTGCCAAGGGCTTTTTCCCTCCAAGCATTTCTGCAGCTCGTGTGTGTGCACGTGTGAGTATGTGCACATGTGTGTGTGTATGTGCAAATGTGTGTATGCCACATGTGCAAGAGCCAGAGGAAGCCACAAGAGGGCATCAGATCCCCTGGAGCTTGAGTTACAAGGGGTGTTAACTACCTGACATGGGTGCCTGAAACCAAACTTGGGATCTTCAAGAGCAGCAAGCACTCTCTTAATGGTTAAGCCTTCTTCTCTTCAGGCCAGATCTAAAACTTTTTGAGGTTCCTTTTGTATTTACATAAAACCCAATTCACTGCTTGTTGTTTGCCTCCTGAAACTGGGCATGTTTTTCAGTTATTGGTACTCCTCTATATAAACCTCTGTGGTGCTTTCCATAGAGAAAAACCTTACAGAAACTTTGAAGTGGTACCTGTAGATAGAAAAGCTAGATTCTGGCCTATATGGAAACACTCACACCTAAACAGCAGCTAATAGACAGCATGGCGCAGCTGGAAAACTTTGGAACTTGCTCCCTAAGGACCTGTGCTCAAGTTTCAGAGACATCTTGCTTCTGAGCCTAGCTCTTGCTCTGTATAGGCACAGACCAGTTAATCTCTCTTAGCACTGGCTAGCATGAACTCTGACTCTGTGAAATCATAGTTAAGGTAAATACCTATAAGAAATGTAAGTTGTTGTTAGATGATGAGCTAGTAATTATGCACTATCATAATACAAGCTATTGTACTGCTGCACAGGAGGCTGCTAAGATATGTGATCAGGGTATAAAATGGAATGAGACATGATTCTGAACATCCCACAAGGCTTATGGTCTTATATGCAGGATACTGTAAGCATTAATACTGAAGGCTTGATCAAAGAAGTGCTTCCTACAGATAAGATGAGCATTTATAAGCTTCAAACGGGACCTTGACAGATGAAAAGGTATTTACCACACTGACAAGGGTTTAATTGTATCAGGCAAAGGCAACAGTCTTAGCAAAGGAGAAAGTCTGAAACTAAACAGGATTATATGTGTAAAGCTCTAGATGCAGCACGGGAGCATTCAGCAGGCAGTGTCCACTGTGCTCATGATGAGAGTGATGCTGACTCTGAAGGCGCATGGGAAGCATGGGGGCAATGAAACAAGCAGCAGAGATTTAACTTAAAAGGTGGGCTGGTGAGAGGGGTGTAACTGTGTGCTACATCAAGGAATTTGAACATTGTCCTGAAAGAAATCAGAAGCTATCAAAAACTTTTAACTAAGGAACCAAAGCAACTCTATTTAGAAGGCTCAGCTAATTAAAGGATGGAGGGGTGGGCTTTCCCCAGCGCGGGGTGCATGGTTACAAACAGTTGCATTGCAGCGTGTTAGATGCTTAGCATGACGGTAATGGGACATTATGTATGCGGCAGCCATGTCATCAGTATTGGTAGCTGCCTGTCTTTCAGTTAGAAAGTAATCAAATAACCAACCAGTCAAGCTTTTCTGGAATTCTTTAAAAAAATACATACCCTCGTGGCATTGGTAGATGGTATCTTCAAGAGGCAAATCATGATTCTCAAACTGGAATCTAAAGAACACTGTGAACAGACAGGAAAAGGTGAAAATCAGCTTCCCTCTCGCCATGTCCTTTGCTTCAAATATTTCCTGCACTTATTTTGTGGAAAGAAGCATGTGAGACTGGGAAGATGGCTCAGTCACCAAAGGGCGTGCCACACAGGCATAACGTCCCAGACTTGCTCTCCAGAACACATGTAAAAGAGCTGGGTGTGGTGGCAGGTGTTTATAATCTCAGTGCTAGGTGAAGGGGGCAGGATACCCTGGGGCTCACTGCTCAGCCAGCCTGGCCAACTCAGGGAGCTGTAGGCCAGGAAGAGAGACCATTCCAAAAGCATGGGAGGCTGACTATGCCTGAGGAGTGATACCCAATGCTGACCTCTGGCCTCCACATGAACACATGCCCACAGAGATTCACACACACACACACACACACACACACACACACACACACACACACACACGTATTTTACTGTAGCTACTAGTACAGTTTCCTAAGTATAGTAAAAACAAGCATTTTTTATTTAAAAAAAACTTGAATGAAACAATTGCATAATGTTAAAATAATTATTAAATAATTAAGTAAATAAAACAACTCTGAAACTATTTCTTAAAAATATAATTCCAGAATTAAATGATATAGAAAGTTGGATAAAGAACTAGATAGATGGATGGATGGATGGATGGATGGATGGGTGGGTGGGTGGATGGATGAATGGATGGATGGGTGGGTGGGTGGATGGATGGATGGGTAGGTGGGTGGGTGGATGGATGGGTGGGTGGATGAATGGATGGATGGGTGGGTGGGTGGATGGATGGATGGGTGGGTGGGTGGGTGGATGGATGGGTGGGTGGATGGATGGGTGGGTGGATGGATGGATGGATGGATGGATGGGTGGATGGATGGATGGATGGATGGATGGGCTGGATAGGTGGATGGATGGATGGATGGATGGATGGATGGATAAATGGATGGATGGGTAGATGAATGGGTGGGTAGATGGATGGGTGGGTGGGTGGGTGGATGGATGGGTGGGTAGATGGATGGGTGGGTGGATGGATGGATGGATGGATGGATGGGTGGGTGGGTGGGTGGATGGATGGATGGATGGATGGATGGATGGGTGGGTGGATGGATGGGCTGATAGGTGGATGAGCAGGTGGCTAGAGAGATGGACAGGCAGACACATATGTAAGTAGGCAGATGTTAAGTGTATACTAGTCTAAAGAGGTACACTGAATTATAAAAAGCTAATCTTGGAGAAAAAAATCTTATAGAAATCATGAGTCCAAATAAGATCCAGTTTCATCACTCTTTCTCTGGGATTTGTTTCTTATTTTAATTTTTCACAAGGCCGGGGTTATAAACTTGGTCCTTGTGCATAGGAAGAAGGTACAGTATTGCTGAGCTGGGCCTAGCCAGTTCCCTCCCTTTGTCGTGATGAGACATGAGCTAGAGCCTGGAGAAAAGCAGCGAAATTTCTGAGAGAGAAAACCATGCTTTGCAAGATTCTGCATCAAAATATGCTTTGAAAAGCTCCGAGTTTGCAGGACCTGGGAGGTAATGGCAGAGCACAGATAACAAGCTGTCGCTTAGCCTGTGATAGCAAGGCATCAGCTCTACAGCTGGGCACAGGATAAACTAAGCCAGAGGGTCTCCCCTAGACTTGAAACTGGTCTGTCACCATGAATTTTCAGTCCTCAGGCTGTACTCCTACCAGTCACAAGCCTTGTCTTTAGCAGGGACAGCGGTGCACGGTGGAGTCCGAGATCCACTCCAGTGACACCTCTCAAAAACAAACCGCTAGAGTTTCCATGGAGCATATTTTCCCAAAAGATTCAGGGCAAAAACAACATCAGATCTGAGATCTGATCTATGGGAGATGTTCTTACCCAAATCCTGTAAGTATATTCTAGAAGGGGCTCAGCCTGTTTGATGTGTCAAGCCCCTTTAGAACTGACATAATCTAAACCAGGAGCTGAGAACTAGCTGCTGATCAGACCTAACCCTAGTGACTTAAAAACAGGAAAACATCATCTTAGGGAAAAAAAGGGAGATCCATATTGAAGTTTGTTCCCACACAACCGCCATCAGCGGGAGTGGAGTGCAGCCCTCCGCAGGAGTGGCACATTAATGCTGTCAAGTGTCTAACTTCTCCGTATTATCTTGCCCCTCACCGCTCCACTCATTAACCTTGAGGGCAGAGTCCCTGCGGGCACAGCTGATTGTCACAAATTGGGCATGCCACTTGTTTACAGCAGCAGCAGCAGCAGTGCCCCCTGCCGGTCAGGATGGAGTTCAGCACTTCCACTATTAATGGGAGCAGGTGCTTCTGAATGTGTGAGCCTCAGCAGCAAAGGATGCTTCCGAATGACACTCTGGCCTAAGGGGGTTCTGTGTGGCCGTGTGTGTGTGTGTGTGTGTGTGTGTGTGTGTGTGTGTGTGTGTGTGTTCCTCCAAGATGCTAAAGTGTTGACCCACATAAGCTGCCCAACAGAGTATCATTTGGTCTTGAACATTATTCAAAAACACATGCCACTTTAAATAATTCTCTAAAACTAATGCTTTGCCTATGTCTGGGCTCCTTTTCTTGCCTATTTGATATGTACTTAAAAACACTTGAACATGAAGATAATCTGAGGACTGGAGACAAAGTTCTATACCTATATCTATAAATCTAACCTATAGAGATAATAGTGGTAGAATTATTACCTAGCATGCACAGGATTCTGGATTCTAGACACCTTACTGAAGATGGAAATAAAAACAAATTTAAAAAGAAAGAAAAGAAACAAACCACAATCTGCGGGCACCATTTTATTCACGTGGTCACTGGGTAGCTTTACTATCAGCGAGTACAGTGTCCACTCCATGCTGCTTGCAGCCTGTAATATTGCAGAGTGAATGACCTAAATAATTCTCTTCACTCTGGCTGCCAGATTTCCCCCAGTCCTTTGGGATCTATCAGATCACCTCACCATGCTTCATTCATGTGTTAGTCTCTGTAAGCAGATGAACAGGAAGTAATGGAAGGGGAACACTTGGGCAGGGCTCACCTTCAGAGGTAAAACACAAGGCAGCTTGGCAAAAAATGTCTGAAACTGGTTGCTGATGGTGGTCCAGAGGCTACTAGGAGAATCCATGGGCAGAGCTTCCATGAACGTGGCAATGTTTTCCAAACAGCGTATCATAGCACCCCCTGCTGGTAAATTCTTTTTGTTATTTAGACCCTAAAAACACAAAAGCATAGGCAATCAACTGCTGAAAGCAGCACATGAATTCATAAAGCTATCCAGTGAAGGTTTGATAAGAAACCATATATTCACACTATAAACGTGCTGGACAGCCTGCTATATAGACTGTTCGTTCTAACAGGCAGGAGGGATACAGAAGGAAAGCCAGCTACGTTTAGAAAAACTTGAGGGGGAAACTGGTGATCCTTCTGAGGTAAAATAGGCTCATGAATGAATAATTAACCGAGGATATATAACTGGAGTGGTTAGGTGCCAAGAAGATAATGAATGATGCCTGCTGGCAAGAATCTTCCAGAATAAAGACTGGAACTATTGATAATAGCGGCAGCTTCTTTCTTCCTAGCAATGGCTGGACATGGTGAAGCAGTGGGGATTTCTCAATGTGGCGCATAAGGTCTTTAAGCCAGTCTCAAGATACAGCATTACACCTTGAAAGCAGTTCAGGAGGACTACATGGAGGGGCATGGGTGTGACTTTGCCCGGAGCCTATGGTACCCCTTCAGGCAAACGTACCTCCAAGAGTTGACTGAGGGCAGCAATCGAGCTCAGCTCGTTGAAGTCCATGAGAGATGTAGCTAAGGTCCGTAAGAAAGTCCCATCTAGAAAACAAACAGGCAGTTTTAGTTGGGCTTTGGGGGACTGGCCAGGCTTGCGATGTCTGGGTCCTCGGGCAGTGAAGTTACCTTTGATGGCACTCTGGAACAGCTGGGGGAAGATGCCGTTGGGGGCCAGCTGATGGAAGATGCAACGCAGGAACTGCTTGGCCACACCTGCCGCATTGCCTGGAACCATCATGCTGCGTTCAGGCACAGAGAAGAGAGACACAAGCTATGGGGCCAATGAACACGTGTATGTGTGTGTGTGTGTGTGTGTGTGTGGTAATTCAGAGTGTAGGCTCTGAATGTCACAGTCTACTGTCTCGCCATTTTCCTCAGTGAGATGAAATTACCCATAGTCAAACCTAACACTTATAACAATTTTTTAAGGCAGATCCATGAAGTGACCAACTGAAAACAGAATTATCCCATGCCTCCCAAAGTGCAGCTGAGGTTTCCAAAGACTGTGATCACAAAGGCTACATGTCCAGAGCTATCAGCAAGGACATGCCAAGGCCAAGAGACAGTAGTCCTGGAGGAAATGCAGTGAGGGCTTCTTCAGTTCTTTTGAGAGACCTGGGATGAGCTAGTACTTGTTTAAAAAAAAAAAAAAAAAAAAAAAAAGGACTTGCTTAGGCAAGTTTTCCTTTAACGTACTGTGCACTCCTGTGGCGTTCTGAATAGGTTTGGCCCCCATGGACTCATGTGTTTGAATGCCTGGCCATAGAGAAATGGCACTATGAGGAGGCATGGCCTTGGAATAGGTGTGGCTTTGTTAGAGGAAGTTGTCACTGTGGGGGCAGACTCTGAGGTCTCCAATGTTCAAGATACACCCAGTGTGGAACACAGTCTCTTCCTGCTGCCTGTGAATTAAGATGCAGAACTCGCGGCTCCTTCTCCAGCACCGTATCTGCCTGCATGCAGCCCCATGCTTCCTGCCATGATGACAGTGGACTAAGCCTCTGACACTGGAAGCCAGTCCCAATGAAATGCCTTCTGTTATAAGAGTTGCCGTGGTCATGGTGTCTCTTCACAGCAATGAAACCCTATCAGCTCCCAAGTGGCAAAAGGGAGCCAAGAGTTTTCCATGGCTCTGCCTCTTAGACAAAAGCTCCAGAAAAGAATTCCTGAGGTGGTTGGGTGGAGGACTATGCTGCCGGAAGGAAGAAATCAAAGATCCCAAGTGCATGAAGGGAAAGAAGCTTCCTGACCTAGGCACCTCAGCTACTGCCTTGCTATGCCAACTCCACCCTGACATGTTGGTTCAATGGTTCACACACACACACACACACACACACACACACACACACACACACCAGAGAGAGAGAGAGAGAGAGAGAGAGAGAGAGAGAGAGAGAGAGAGAGAGAACACAGTTTTCAGGGAAAACAGAACCCCAAACTTACAACTAACTAACGTGAGAAAACAGAGAAAACCTTTTACTCTTTGTTTCATGATACTCTCGTAGCCATAAAACTAACATCAGATAAAGCTTTCATCTAAGTAAATAAATAAGAACAAAGAGGGAACAGAGAGAGAGAAAACACAGACCAGTATTCCTCCGGACACCAAATCCAACTGTGGACACAGGATACTATATTGTGACCAAGTATGGTTTAATCCATAGACTATCAGAATGATTTCACAGGCAAGGAAGAGGACCAGAGTTCAGATCCTCCATGTGGGCACAGTGGTCCACCTATTACTCCATCCTCAGAAAGAGGAGGTGGGGGACCCCCAGTGAACAAGTTTTCTATCCAGACTAGCTGCGTCAGCAAAACTCTGGGCTTGACGGAGAGACCCTGCCTCACAGTATAAGGTGGAAGAAAGACCGAGGGAGTCCTCACATCAACTTTGGGCTCCACATGCAAATGCACAAATAGCTACACACATGTACACCCCCACACATGTGAACCCTCACACATAGACACACATACTATATGCAAAAAGAGAAAGAGGAAAAATGTCAGTACAATTCAATGTATTAAAACAAAGAGAAAGCTGAAAGCAGTGGCGTTTCAAAAGCCAATAAATATATAAATAAATAAAATAAAATAAAAATAAAACCTGCCCCCTGGTTTCATGAAGCTTGTTTTCAAGTGACAGGGACAAATTATGCCTAAACCTATGAATGAGCAATAGTTTCAGAGCATTACCAAGGTTGTAAATCAAGAAAACAGGAAAGAAAAGCATGGTGGTGCACGCCTGTAATCCCAGCACCTGCAGAGGCAGGCGGATCTCTGTGAGTTCGAGGCCAGCCTAGTCTACAAAGCAAATGCAGGACAGAGAAGGTTATACAAGTGTTCCCAATGCCCTCGAATGTCAGAAAGGACACCGAAGCCTTGGAAAAAATTGGGGAAATGACATATTTTTTTAACTTAACATATTGGAAATAGAAGGAAACATTTGTTTAAAAAGGTATCTGTGAAAATCTATGGCTAACATATAATCAGAGTGAGATGTTGAAAGCAGGAAGCAAAACAGGAATGGCTACTTCTACATCCCCTATTGTGCTGGTCACCCCACCTACTATGATAAGGTAACAAAAATTAAAAATATTAGAAAAAATTAGTAAAAGTCATTTTTTGCAGGTGATCCAATATTTGCCAAACAAAGCAAAACCCTAAAGGGTCTACAAAAGAACTCCTAGAACTCACGTGTGAATTCAGCTAGGCTACAACACTAGTTCAGAAAAATTAATTTTCCACCAGGAAAAAAACAAAAATTATTTTCTTCAAAATTCAATTTACATTGGCATTAAAAAGCATAAAATTCTTAGGGATAACTTTAACAATGCATTGGGGAGCTGAAGACGGGATCACGGGGGTTCACTGATAAGCCAGGCTAGCCTAACTGGTGAGCTCTAGACCAATAGGAGGCGTTGATTCAAAGGAGCTGGGTGGCATTCCTAAGGATGACACCCAAGGTTGCTGGCCTCCACACACATGTGCATACCTCTGCACATGCTTGCACACTTATGCACACTCTTCAAAACATAGCTGAGAGAAATGTAAAACCTAATGAAATGGAGATATATATCATGTTCACTAGCGGAACTATCCAGCATTTTCTGTCAGTTATTCCCAAATTGAGGTACACTTCCAACAGCAGTAAACATCTTGTCTAAAAAAGGAGAAGTGTGGGCACTGAGTGGTACTGATGTCTGTCACCTCATCTGGGGAGGCAGAGGAAGAAGACGAATCACCACAAGGTTGAGGACACTGTCTTGAAAAGCCAAGATGGAATAAAAGAAAACTAATTTGGAAAATTAAATAACCTAGATATCTAAACGAATTTAAAAGAAGGAAATAAAGAAAAAGGAAGGAAGGGCGGGAGGGAGGGAGGAAGGAAGGGAGGGAAGAAGGAAGGGAGGGAGGAAGAGAGGGAGGGAGGGAGGGAGGGAGGGAGGGAGGGGGAATACTCCTGCTAGCTGATGCCAGGATCCCCCACTGTAATCCAGACTGTGTGGCACTAGTTCGTCTAAATTAAAAACTTGTCAGCAGATTATAGAATCAAGAAAACGAATGAACAAGGCCTGCCTGGGTAAAGATATTCTTAAATATATTTATACACAGACGTGCTACAATTACAAAGATGGGAAAGTTTATTTAATCAGACACTTCAGGAAAGAATATCTAAAATAGTCAATGAACGCTTAGGGAAAAAAAAAGTCATCAGAAAGATGCAAATTAAAACTACAAAGAGAGCACCACCATACATCCACTCCATCTGCTAGAGTTAAAAATAGCAACAATACCAAAATCTGGCAAGGATGTGGGACAGCCTGCAGTCTCACTGATGGTGGGAAACTGAAAGAGCGTAGGCATCATACATAAGAGAAATCGCATACCCTTACTTAATATTTACTTTATGTTTACTTATGTGTCTATGTACAAGTATGGACACAAGTGTTCCTGATGCCCTTAGAGGTCAGAAAGGACACTGGAGCCTTTAGAAACAGAGTTGCAGGCAGGTGTGAACTGACTAACACGAGTGCTAGGAAACAAAGTCAGAAAGTGCCCTTCACTGCTGAGCCATGTCTTCAAATCCTAGCACAACCATTTTTTATGCAAACATATTTATGTAACAGAAGTTCTAGTTTCTCATTAAAAAAAAAATCAAACATGGATGCATCTTGTGGCCCAACAATTCCATCTCCAAGAGAAATAAAGCATCTGTTTACAATGAGTCTGGTTATAAGAATGGCCATAGCAGCAAATAAATTGAACCAAACTAGAAATGACCCAGACATCCTCTAATAGAAACCTGAGTAAGCCATGCGATGCTAGTTCAGCTTTGACAAAGAAACAGACTAAGATACAAGCAAAAGCATGGGTAAATCTCAAAGCATTGTTACCCGAAGGAGCCAGACACAAAAGAGCACAGGCAACAAAATTCCATTCACGCAAAACCCAAAGCAGGCAAAATTAATCTATGGTTGAAGAAAACAGCATTTGCTGGCATGGGTGGCGGGCAGCCAAATGGTGGAAGATGGGCTCTTCTGTCTTGACATGGCCTCGGGTGTGCAGGGAAAGCCATTTGTCAAACTCAGTGAGTGTGCATTTAGGGTTGTGTGTAAATTTTACAAAAGAAAAGCCACCCCTAAAGTACTACCCATGGTGCCTGTCAACCTAATTATTATACACGTGAACCCTGCTAAGACAGAGGTTCTTAAGTGTGTGTTTTAAGGTAAAGCATGTTGGCCCTCACCTGAGTGCCCTGTGCATCCAGTAAAAGCCAGCCTCTTGTGGCGACCTCTGCAGTGCCATCTGCCTGGCCTAGGTGTCTCTACCTTGTCCATTTTACTTTCTGCCATCCTCTCTGTGTTCACTGAAGCCACATTGGTCTGACTCCAGATTTACCAGCCTCTCTCTTGACTTACAGCTCTTGTCCTTGCCATGCCCTCGGCCTGGGGTATGTTCTCCAGAAACTGCCATGGAGATCACTCTCCCCGCTTAGATTTCGTTTAAATAGCATTTTCCTCCAAGAGACTGTTCTTGGCCATAGGGTCTATACAACCACTCCTGGATGCTCTCTACCACCTGGGGTGAATTAATATTCATAACACATTGCAGTAAATGATATTAAACCACATTGTCAATTTCTTATTGCTTAACATGCTTATTTTCTGCCTCTTGATTGACCACCCTGTATGGCATCTGGCATGAACTCTGTAGAAACGCATTGAGGGATCTATAAGACAGGGAAGAGTTCCCTGAGCTCACTGGCTAGCCATGGTAGTCAACCGGTGAACGCTGGGTTCAATGCATAGGGTGGAGTGTGATGAGGAAGACACTCAATATTGACCTCTGACCTCACACTCACTACACATACGTGCACACATGCAAATGAATATATATATGTGATGAATCAGCATTGTGCTGGTCTATTTTCTCCACGGTAGTCAGCACAGTTACTATATATTTTTGTGAATCTTCATTCATGGTTACCACCCCAGTAAGAATGAAAGACAAAAAAATGGCCAGGAATCATGCCATTTGCTGCCTTTATAGAGGACCCAAGCAGGCCTGGGATGCAGGTGTGCAGTAGGGCATTTTTCTGGAATGTTCCTAGAGGATCCGGCCCTCAGTTGGATCCACAACATGACAAACAACAAAAACTAACAACAACAAAAGCCCCCACTTAACTAGTGCACATTGGGCTTTAACGTTCTTATTGACTAAAATGAGTGAATGCACAAACCCAGATCAGAAACTCTGGGGAGCTGCCGTGGGATAGCAGCTGGCTTCTCAGAGAGCCCATGTCAGCGGCCAGTGTCAGGACCATGCGGACATGCACAGGGAGGGAAGAGAAATGAGACAAGACCACTTGACATGCTTACCTTTCCGCTTGATTAGAAAAGGCAGTGCTGGATGCGAGCCTAGGAGACAAAGCAAACAGTCACACAGGTATCTCAGCTTTCCGTGGAGAAATGCTTTAGCATTGAACTAGGACTGTGGTTCAGGTTTGGATGGTGACAACTCCCACTCAGAAGTCATGCCCAGGGTTAAACTGAAAACCCATCTCCCAAGCGTGTCTTCTGTGTCAGCCACACATTCCCATGGAGAGGAATACATTAAAAAAAAACAGCACGTGTAGTCAGGCGTGACAGATGCCAGCACCTGTTGAGCCGGTGATCCTTGCATGAACTCTAAGTTGTTTCTCTGTCAACAACCTTTGAAAACCCAACTAGGAGAGAACTGCAAATTGGAAAGCCCTCTGCCACAACAAAACAGACAGCACAGGAGGCATCCGCATCTTGCTCTTGAGTCGGAGTGATGAGAAGGGAAAGCTGCTATTTGGAGATGAAACTGTGCATTAAGTAAGTGGCACTGGCCACATTTGGAAAACTATGGTGTGGCTCTTTAACCATGGACAGATGTTCTCTCATAATGGAGAATGAACCAAATTGGTGGCATCTGAAGAACGTACTATAATCTGTAAGATTCTAGAGAAGCCAGAAGAACACCACAAGCTTTCTATTTTAGTAGACCTGAAGGAACCAAGAGTTCAGGAGAGGGACAGTGTCTCTAGCACCCACCATCAGCAATGCCATTCCCAGCTGCTTTGGCTATAGGCCCTTATGCTAAAGATCATGGTGGAGAGACATCGGCAACTAAACAATAATCACTGGTGTGGGAAACACAAACGTAAAGGATTCACCTGGAAAGCGGAGGGGCGAAGCTTGAATGGGACCTGAGCCGACAGCACTATACGAGATTGGAAACATTTGAAAGGGCCAAGCTTGAAGGCTCCTAATCTCCTGAGAACGCTCCATGTGGTCATCCCTGGCAGTGTTGGTAAAGCCACATGCTCTCATCATGCGTTCTTCACAGTGCAACTGGGACATGTGAAGAAACCCCCAGCTAGACGATCACAGAATCTGGTTTCTTGGCACCTGGGTAGTCGGGCTTGGCTATCAAGTGTCACACCAATGTGCACTAAGTGTTTTCCGGTGTCTTGATAGTCTAACTTAAAGGAGCAAGTGAGTTAAGTGTAAAAATGTAGATATTAAAGTGTGTGTATATGTAAGTATGTGAATGTGTGTGCTACTGTTTGTCTGTGTTTTTCTTCAGAGCTCGCGTGTTGCCGTCCTCGCAGGTTGGTAGTATTTATATACTGGGTAGATTATATACCTTTATGTTAAACAACACAGTCTCCTCTCTGTGTCCTCTGTGGCTTAGCTCTTCCAAGATGGCAACAGAAAAGAACCACAGCTTTACCTATTTTTAGACAACAGAGTGCTGACAGTTGGAACTGTGGTCTGTGCCTTAAAAAAAACTTCACTTCCACAAGTAGTAGAGACAGAGAACGCAACATTTATTCTGCAGTTGCCAAGACGGGCTTAAGATAAATGGCTTGAATGAAGCTATCTTTTCCTTATCTCTTCCGGTGCCCATATTCACCACTTTTCACAACAGCTTTTGAATTTTGATTACACTTTACTTTATGCTGACCCTGACTATGTGACTCTAAACATACTCCAAAGATAATCAGGAAGGTTGGGCTAGGGAGATGGTCCAGCAGGGTGGGTAAGAGCATTTGTGTAGCTAAGAAGACCTGAGTTCAAATCCCTGGAGCTCACATTTAAAAAAAAAAGTTGGGTGTGGTTTGTATTTCTGTAACCCCAGCATTGGGAAGTGGAGGCACTCAGAGTCTGGCAGCTCACTACCAGTCATCCTTACTATAAAGAGCAAGCCTCTAGTCCAAGGAGAGACCCTGTCTCCAGAGAATAAGGAGGCAAATGGTAAGGAAGACATCTGACATTCTCTGGCTTCTGCATATGCAAATAAGTGTGTCTGCACACTCCCGTGCACCACACACATACCACACGCACCCACATACCACATCAATTAAGATAGGGGGCAAATAATAGGATTATATATTTTGTGCATCAAGTTTTTAATGTTTTCCTGTTTAACAGAATTAATACTGTGTATGTATGTGTGTGTGTGTGTGTGTGTACTACTGCGTACGTGTGTTAGTGTGCAAAATGTATATTTGTATGTGCACTTATGTATAGATGGTGTGCACAGAGGCCAGAGGAGGATGTCAATGTCCTATTCTACCACTCTCTGCCTTCTTCCCTGGAGACAGGGTCCCTGGCCAAACCTGAAGCTCAGCTGGCATCCAGGAAACCTCAGGAATCCTGGTCTCAGTCAGCACCAGTACTTGTTTTACGGGTGCTCACCTGTGCATGCCTGGCTTATTATGTGGGTGCTGGGAACTTGAACTCAGGTCCACATTCATATACAGCAAGTACTCTTACCCACCGAGCCACCTCTGAAGTCCTGTTCTTATTCTTAAAATTAAGTTTAGCTCCATTAAAACTTATTTTCTCAATAGATGTGGTAGCACATTGCATAATCCTAGCACTAGGAGGCAGGAGGATTGTTGATTGAGACAGCCTAGGGTATAGAATGAAGCCCTATTAGAAGCCAGCCTGGGCTACATAGTGAAATCCCATATCAAAAACAAAACAAAACAAAACAAAACAAAACAAAAACAAAACAAAAGCCAAAAGGATTGTCTTTCCCTCTGTCAAATTCCAAGGATCTGCAGAGCTCCCTCCTCCAGGTGTGGAGAAGCTGTCCACTCCCAGCTTCTCCAGGCACTGGACCATGTCCTGTCTTATATGGGTGCCCAATAATTTCACACAAAACTGTCTCTTTCAGCAACCACAACACCGGCAGGCATGGTGATAGCTACCTATAATCCAGTAATGGGGAGGATGAGGCTGGAGGATCATGAGATCAAAGCCAACTGGGGCTACATAGTAAGTTCAAGGTCAGCCTGGGCTACACAATGAGACCCTGTCTAAAAAAAAAGAAAAAAAGAGAGAAAGAAAGAAAGAAAAAAGAAAGAAAGAAAGAAAAAAGAAAGAAAGAAAGAAAGAAAGAAAGAAAGAAAGAAAGAAAGAAAACCCAAAACACTCCACACATCATCTGAGCACAGGGCCTAGGTCTTCCTTGTTATCTTTAATTTTTAATTTTGTTTTATATGGATGGATGTTTTGCCTGTGTATCTTTCTGTTCACCATGTGTGTACATCACCCTCAGAAGCCAGAGGAGGGCACCAAATGCCATGGGGCTGGAGTTACAGACAGCTCTGAGCCACCATGTGGGTGCTGGGAATTGAACCTGGGTCCTCTAGAAGAGGAGCCAGTGCTCTCTACTGCTGAGCCATCTCTCCAGCCACGGGAGCTAAGTCTTAATGTTGATGGTTCAAGGCCCCTAGCACTGCGCTGGCAGAGATGGGAAACCTAGCAAGTTCCGTCTCTGAGAGCTATCACTGAACTGCAATTTAGTCATGTGCACGAAACACACTCCCCCTCTAATGTATACGCATGAAGGAGATCCCCTTCACACTAACACTCAGACTGAAGGTCTTGGTCCCAAAACATGTGCACTCTTCCTTTATCTGAGCCAGAACTGTGAAGATGCTGTGTGACATACCCTTGAACTGAACAGTGAAGTGGGGGTACTCTTGAGGTCCCAAAAGGTCTCAAATCACAACAAAAGCAGGTCAAGAGAGAGAACAGTATTCTCATTCAATTTGGCTAATATAAGGCCTACTATGGACTGACCCTCCGAACACTATCACACATATTAGCTCTTGGAGCGACAGGGAGTAAGTCAGCTCCCTCAGGGCAGGCCTCTTCTGTCTTCCCTCTGACCTTGACTCATGAGCTGGGACAGCCGAGGAATAAAATCAAAAGAAACTTCCATGCAACTGTTTAAAAGACTAGTCTGAATTGGTCCCACAGGTTCCAGGCACCTCCAAGGGGACCGAACGGATGTTTCCCTTTCAAAGTGATGCCTTTTATCTTAAGATGCAGCTTGAAGCAAGGCTCCTCCCGAGCAGATAAAAACAGAACCCACGACTCACCTTCCCACAGACTGCATGATGTCAAGCAACAGTGGGGCCGCCAAGTCTGGGCTTAGGTGAACGAATGTGGAGAGGACCACGATGGCTAACCCAAGGGTTTCTTCATCGTATTCTTCAAGAATGGCCCCACAGTCATGGCACCTGCAACAGAAACAGAGGAAGGCGGGTAAGAGAACCAATCACGGTGTAGAGGTAACGTACAAGCACAGCCATTGGTCAGGAGTCCCGGGAAGGGTCCAAAATGGTGGTAACCGGGCCCACTCTAATGTAAGTGGAGACTGCAGTGCCACCGCCACCGTAAGACACGGGAGGAGCTTGGGTGGCAGAGATCTGACGTTCCTCTACCAATCAGTCCACGAGCCTCTGTCCCCGCGGGCGTTTCTGCTCATTTAGAAAGAGCTTCGGGTAGTCTAACCTAACACTTTCTAGGACTTTAAGAATGTGAAATTGTGTCTAAGAATAATCAGTAACTAGATTTTTGAATCAGTTTTTATGGCCTTATTTAAGCACAAATAAATGTGCATGTGAGCCATCTATTTGTGTTTCCTCACTGTACAGCTTGGCCCTATTTTTGGGTGACTCTGACGGCCAGCTGGGCTGCTGTTCCCATGGTGGTTTTGAGTTCCTGGAGGAAACAGCTCAGCACTGTAAGATTTGCTGCACATCAGAAGCTCTTCCAGAACCTTGACAGTGTGGACCGGGAATTTCCAGAAGCCACAGCATAACATGTGCCCAGTTTTTCTGTCCCATAACCAAAGTTGGGTGTCAGGATCTGGCCGCTGAATTTCCTCACACCTTGTTGCTGATAGCTCTGCGTTTCCACCAGATGCACTTAAACTGGACATTTTGTCCTGACAGGTGCAGGGTGACCGTCAGGGTCCTCTATTTGATAATCTGGGGGCAGCCATGATGCCATGTAAGAGATGACAACCACCTCATAGGCAGCATCAAGGAAGGAAGAGGGGTGGCAGTAAATTTTTAAAAAAATTTTAATTAATTTTCATTTGTCAAAATAAAAAATGCACAGACATGGCTAGAAGCTTTCAAAAGATGTCCTATCTGTGGGTGAGAGACAGAGGACTCCCGTGAACTGTGCACTCTAGGAAGCTTCTGGAACCAGGCTGAACCTCTTAGCTGCTCCCTTATCCAGCTTTGTGACTATGCAGCCCTGCTAAATTAGTATGGAAGAGCATTGGTGCCTGCTATTCAGAAGTTCACAGCTTATTGCTTTTTGCTGTGACCTGACATAAGATCCACTCACCCCAACACAATTAAAGGGAGCTTTGTAAAGCAAAACTTAGAACTAAAAATAACTCGTGCTCACACAAATGCATGTGCACCTGCATACACAGAAACACACACACACACACACACACACACACACACGAGCAACCATAAATACCTAAGAAAAACCACAACTTGAAATGGGGAGAGAATATGACACGAAATGGGGAAATTATGCCAAAGTACTGGGAACTTCCAAGGCAGTGGTACAAACCAGGCACCTTCGCTTCTCAAGTATGGCCATTGGGCTGGCTAGTGTTTATATCAACTTGATAGAGCTAGGGTTATCTGGGAAGAAGGAATCTTAATTGAGAAAATGCCTCTATAGGCTCAGCCTGCAGGCATGTCTTTGGGGAATTTTCTTGATGGATGATGGATGTGGGAGGGTCCAGCTCACTGTGGGCAGTACCACCCTTGTGCAGGTGGTCCATGGGCAAACTAAGACAGTGATGGGGGAACAAGCCGGTAAGCAGCATTCCTTGATGGCCTCTACCTCAGCTCCTGCCTCTGAGCCCTGCCTTGCATTCCCTAGATGATGGGCCCCAGGCTGTTGGTTGCTTTTGGTTATAGTGTTTAATTACAGCTGTAGAACCGCTAAGCCATCAGCCCACTTCTGGCTGAGCATTTAGCATCCCTATGTGGATCTCCGCAGCATCCTTTCTACTCGCTTTCCTTTATTAGACATGTGAGCCGCCTTTATCCAGGAGCCCATCTGGTCCCAAGGGGCCCATCCAGGTCTGGAAATCTACAAGCTTTGTTTTGTCTTTTCACACTCCCTAAACTGAGATTCGTGCCGAGCCAGACAGGGGGCGCTCAGGGCACAACACGTAGAAGGAATTGTTCTCATCCTAGAGAATTCACAATCTACTCTCCACCACACCTGTTTAGACAAAGAACTAAAATGCAGCATGGCAAGGGTTAGGGTTAGGGTTAGGGTTAGGGCAAGGGCTGGGCTAGAGCTGTAACCAGAGTACCTGGGGAAGTGGAGAGGGTGTGACTAAGCCTGCCCCTCACCGGCAGGGAAATTTTGCCTTTGACAGATTGGTAAATGTGTGAACAGGAGTTCGCTCTGAAGATTAAGTACAAAGGAAGAGCACACCAGGAATGCCCTGGAATCGGACATGGGGCTGAGGGAAAAGCAGTGGGGACATTCACACACTACAATGCCTTGGCTAATGAGCTCAGGGCTGCTGGCAGATGGCGGGCTGGGAGGTGGCAGGCCAGTCCGAGATGCTGAGAATGAGTTGTGTGCCAGGATGGAATAAGAATGGAGTCTCTTTTTATTTCCAGTGCGATAGGTGGATGTTTCTCAACCAGAAGACTTCATGGGTGTTAAGTTTTTTTGGGGGGGTGTAATTGAAATTATATGATTCTATGCAAATTTTAAAAGAGGGGGAATGGGACCTGCTGAAACATGAGCCCCTGGTCATACTGTCTGTATGCATTTCTGAATCCCAAATGTGTACAACACAGTACCAGCCAGCTGAAGAATAAAGCGTGACTCCAAAGCAAAGCACATCTCCTCCCCTGGTGACCAAACCCTAACTTTATAGCTGAAGGGGAGGGGGGAGGATAACTGGGCGCGCTTACTTGTCCGTCATCACCGTTGGCTGCTCATCTGTGAATTCTTCGGGCGCGGGCACAAACATGCTGGCTATGCTGGGTGCTGACAGCAGGCTGGATTTAGTGGCGCCTGGGTAAGCAGCAGAGAGACAGGTGTGAGTACAAACAAGCTTCTGGGGCCAGGAACGTCTCCCCCTCTGCATCCGCTAACTCTCAGAAGGTCACATTCATGAGACCGTGACCAGGTCGTCCCATCCACGGCGTAAAAAAGCCCTGATAGGGAAGTGAGGTGAAGAGCTGGATGCCTGCCGTTCCACTGCTTCATGATTTTGAAAAATCAGAAATTTCATGTGGGCCAACAGGACCTAAGATTAAGGATGGGCTCCCTGACGTTAAATGTAGTCACACACACACTATGACGTTCCTAATGCACAAGTGCACATCATCATCAAAGTGGGCTACTATAGGAAGGCAGTAGTAATACACCAGACTTGACACACAGAAACAAAGGGGCGAGATGGTGTGACCCCAGAACTCACACACATGCACAGAAGGGGCACTGGGGCTAGAAAACCAGTTTAGTGTTCTGCTTTGAAAATTACTATCAGCTGCCCCAGAGACCTCGCAGGTGTGGCTGCTGTGTCACATGTGCATCGGTAGGTGGCAGAGTATAGAGAGCTATGCTCAGTGTTCCTATCCATGAACACCGGAATGATTAGTGGTAGCCTAGCATTCCCTGAAAAAAGTGAGCCCGAGGCAACCAGCACCAGGCCGGCACTAGGCAGGGCTGGAGGGCAGACCATGCCCAAGATGACCCCTTTCTGGTGCCACAGTACAGGGCATGGCACTCCTGAGACCACTCCCAAAACGACCCCAGACACTCAGAGTCCCCCAGGTGCCACTAAGAGGAGCAAGTAAGTGATGAAGAAATGAAAGAGAAAGAGAAAGAGAAGGATGTGGGCAGAATGAAGAGAGACAGAACTGGAGACTCAGGGTAGTGAGGACCTGCCTGATGTGAGTAGCCACCTGGGACCATGCTGGGGTCCCGGCCTGTGCTGCCACTGGGGGCCATGTTTGGGCCTGTGGCCCCGCAGCTGGGGTCAGTTACCACCAAAGGCCAGGTGGACGTCCTGATCTGAGCTGCACCCAGGGACATGTTGATGTCTGAGGGCTGTTGCAGAACTGGCCCCATCCTTTACCTGGGTATCATGGGAGAGCTGGTCCTGGAGACATAAGAGCAGGAGAGCTGCCCCTGCCCCTAGCCAGCTGCAGCACTCAGAAGAGAGAGCGCATGCCCCCCCCCACACACACACGCAGAGAGAGAGAGAAAGAGACAGACAGACAGACAGAGACAGAGACAGACAGACAGACAGACAGACAAAGACACAGAGAAACAGATAGCGACAGAGTTTCAGGTGAGCTGGCCTCAGGTGAGCTGGCCCCAAGGTTCCAAGCATGGGCGAGCTGGCCCTACCACTCACCTCTTGTACAGTGACATGGATGAGGGGAGATATTCTTCTCCTTCGCCCCCATCACCACCTGCAGCAGGCAGGAGACCTGGGGTCATGAGAGCAGGAGAACAAGGCCTGCACCTCACCTTGGCAACAAAGTAAAGCTGACCCTGGTGGTGGTGGTAGAGATGACTAGGTCCAAAAGGCATGAGCGTGGGAGAGCTGGTCCCACCCCTTGTCTCTCACGAGGTGACACGGACAAGGGAGAGATGAACCATCTCATCCCTTACCACCTACAGTGGGCAGAAGAGCTGGTCCCAAGGTCATCAGAGTGGGAGAGCCGGCCTGTCCCCTCACCTGCTGCAGCACTCAGGAGAGCAGGCTCGGCACCTGACCTGGGCAGCACAGTAGAGGTGGCCCTGGATGTGGGGGTTGCAAGTGAGCACAGATGACGGAGAGATACTCTCCTCCCCTCTCTCGTTCCTCACCATCTATTACAGGTGGGAGAGCTAGCCCCAAGGCCACGAGAGCGTGGGAGAACTGGACATGTCCCTCACCAACTTTAACACTTGGGAGAGCAGACTCTGCACCTCACCTGGGCAGCAGGGGTAGAGCTGGCTCTAGTCGAAGGGATTGCTGATGAGCTAACCCTGGGTGTGTGAGAAATGGAGAACTGGTGGGCTGCCCAGCTCAGATACTCTCAGGACCAGCTCCAGGGTTTGAACTGGCCCACTCCAGTACCCCACTGGTAAACTGCTGGAGTGCACCAAGGGGCTGGTCCTACAAATAGAAAACTACAAGATCTCCATGACACACACAGGGCAACAACGGGATATATGAGAGGGATCCCAGTGAAGTTCCAGTATTGATAGAGCAGCTGAAGCCAGGGGCCTTGTACCAGACCAATGATTGACTCATTGCAACGAACATTTACAAGCAAAGAAGTGTGGACAAAAGGGTGTGCTCTGGGACACACTGTGGCACACTACAGCTTCCACAAGATCTTTTTTTTCTCTGTTGGGGGAGGACGTTGCAAGGGTGGATATGAGGGGAGGGGAGATGAGTAGGATTGAGGTGCTTGATATGAAATTGACAAGGAGCCAATAAAAGTTAAAAAAGAAAGTTATCACAAACATTCAACCAAGAAGACTTCATTTTCAGCTTAAGCATTTATAAATGCAACATTATCTGTTTCACTTGATGACTTGCTCTGCTTCACTCAATCAATACGATAGTTTGGAAACTTTGAGTTTAAACCCTTTCAATGAAACCTGAGGCCAGAATCTTAGTGACATACAATGATAAACAGTAAACATGAGGTCTGGAAAGATGGCTCAGCAGTTAAGAGAACTTTCTCTTTCAGACAGAGGACCCAAGCTTGGGTTCTAATATCTCACATCTGCCTGTGACTCCAGCTCCAAGGGACTGGACAGGATCCTTTTCCAGCCTCCACAGGCAACTGCATTCATGTGTATACACACAGACACAAACACACACACATATCTTATATCATCTATAGCTATCTTAAAACAATAAGTATGGGAATTCAGGATTGTGTTCTCCATTAAGAAAGCCACCAGTGTGGGGCAGATTCTCTGGAACTGTGTAAAAGAAGCATCTAAGATGACTCCCACAGTGACAGTGTGAAATAACAGCACGTTCTGCTAAGTAGTAACTGTTAATCCAAGTTCTCCAAGCAGACGGAACGCTAATGATCGTTAATTGATCCATTTCTCATCAAGAAGTGCATAGCTTGGTCCTGAAAAAGAAATGTATGATGTCTCCTCAGAAAGAATAACAACTGAGAGAATTGTCACTGAAGATATGAGAATATAAGTCTTAGATGCCTAGCGTGGAAAGCAAGGCGGTAGTCTGAGGGGAGAAGTGGTGTTGAAGTTGCCGCTTCCACACCTTAGGGCACTTCCCCAGGTGAAGTTTACAGAGTGTATTTCTGAGAAGCAAAGACTTTCAGACACTCCCCAACGACGTCTTCACCTTCCTAAGATCCCCAGCTAGGAATGCAAATTTTGCTACCATATTTATCAGCTGTTTCTGAGCTAGCGTCCCTTCCCAGGGAGATCTAAGCGGGCTGTTAACAGAGGGCGTCCATAAAGATGTGGCACAGTGTCACAGACAGCTAAGCAGATTCAGCAGAGACAGCAAAGGCACAAAGCATAAATATAATTCTCCACAACTCTTGGTCATTGATAAGCAAACTAGCCTAATACTAAGACGAATATACCAGAGCAAAGAAAAATCAGCTCATAAGGTACATGGAGATGTGTCCACAGTCTCACTAGGAACAACTCAGGCGGCTGGACACAAATGCTTCCCCCACGTTATAGGAAACTGGAAGAGTGGTTCGGCCTAGCAGCCTAGGTCTGCTTGATTCTGGAGATTTACTCACAAGATGTGGTCAGAACTGGGTTTTGTTTTCTGTTTGGAAGCTGTTCATCCACAGTCCCAACATTCTAGGAAAAAACAGGGACAATCTGAACTCCGCCCAGGAAAAGAATATAGGGTGAAATAAAAACCTGATGCATCCTGGGAGGGAGGCTCAGGAGCTCAGGGCTGTCTGGTCTAGAAACAGTTAAGGGGGATGAGACATGGGCAGTTCCTTTCAAATGTCTAAAGTGTTAGAGGAGAGACAGTAGAGTGTTAGGAAGACAATCTAAGGCAGAGTTTTCATTGGTCGTGTTCAAGGATGAGCTGCCGAATGTTCCCTGGTCCAGGGGATGCTTTGCAGGTTGGAAATAAATGGAGCTGCTGAGGGAGAGGTTTGGCACGTGCTGTGTGGATCCCCGAGAGATAGACACTCCTTCAATTTTACTCTGGGACTCAACCAACCTCTCGTTCTCAATGGCTGTCCCTCGAGGTCAGGGTTTAGGCACGTTGGCACGTTACACTGGCGTTTCCCAGGCTGTATCTGTTCTGTGGACAAAGAGAGCGTTTCAGTCTTCAGTGTGGTCAGTTTGGTACAAGGCACAATACAACCAATGCAGCAAACCATCACATGGGACCGTTTCTCGTCAAGGTTACCTTATTAACATAAAGATTAAATCTGGGCCCGGGTTGTGGGGGGGGTTACTCAAGGCTTATTACAAACCTGTCGTTCAGTTAAATGAACTGCACCTGAAAATAGTAGCGTATTTAAAACTAATTTTTAAAATTGTATTCCCACTCTATTTCAAAAGAGTGCAAATTCTGATATGAAATAAAGGGGCCAATGCCATGGCCATGAAAAAAATGTTTTATGCAAATCAATAAATATGTCAATGATACTTTGGGGTAATGGTCATTAAAACAAAACAAAACAAAACAAAAAACCTCACATGTACCAGGTAGAGAAAATGATAAGTATTTGGCTGAGGAAAGGAGAATAAGAATAAGGAGCAGAAATGGAGGGGCACTTAGGGAGCGTTCGTTCACACAGAAGACATGCACAATGGAGAAGAGCTGAGGCAAATTTACCATGACCCAACTTAAGCTGTGTTTCTCGGTATGTCTGAATGACCATAGTTTTTCTTGGTGGAAGCCAGAGAGTCACTGATCAGTGTCTGTGGTTCAAAAGTAACATATCACCTCAGATTATTCTACACATTCACAGACGTTTCTGCTGGCCTCGGGGAGTGAATGTGAGGACACTGAAGCCAGGTATAATGGAGGCTCAGCTGAGGGAGGCTGAGGCAAAAAGATTACTTGAGCCCAGAAGTTCAAAACCAGCCTGGGTAACAAAGAAAGATCCTGTGTCCAAAACAAAACCAAGCAAACAACAAACTTGGGAAAAGTGAGATAAAACTTATTAATGGACTTAGAGACTAGAGAACCAAGTTGGGGGAGGGGAGTGGAAATTAAAAAAAAAAAAAAAAAAAAAAAAAGCCCCTGGAAACTTCACTGAGAGAAATCCGGACAACATGGAAACCAACATGTGCGAAACCTTGTAGATGAGAACCATTGAGTCTGACTGAAAAGTTTTAAAAATGTGGCTAAATGGGTGATTTGGCTTCACGTAGGGTTTTGTAGCATAACACTGAGGTCAACTAACATGGTTACTACTCTACTTAATCCAACTAGGTTGTAGCTGTAATCAGAAGCTAGACTGACTCAGGCCAAGACACAGATTGCAGCACAATGGCGTGGCAAAACGATTTCGGGGTTCCCGAGTCAACCTGAGCACTTAGTGCCAGAGAGCTCCCTAAGCTTCTCGGGGCTACACAGCTTCCTCTCTGGAGAGGGAGGCACGGTTATCCATGGTACGTTCAGAGAGGGAAGACAACACCCAAACCAAACATGTTCTTGGGGGTGGCTAGCCAGTGTCTTTCCCGCCTCCCTGTTGTCTGTTGCCTCTTGGCTACTCCTTGCTCACCCCTGCATGCCATTTAATGAGGAGAAAGCACTAAGCCTTTGACCTGTCTAACTCTCTTCTAAGTGCAGGTGACGGAAGCTGTCAGTTACATATGGGGTTGGGTGTGGGATGTGGGTCTTTTCTTGAACAACAAACAAGAGGGCATACATATAATTTGAAGAACAGCTCAAGATCTTGTTTTTGTTTTTGTTTTTGTGCGCACTGTGATTTGGCATCATAACTAAGAATATTAAAAATCATCTCATAGTTGAAATCAGAAAATGATAACAAGCTACTAAAGTGCGCCCCCACAGTGTGTCGCGGTAATCAGCCCTTATATCTCCACAGTGTACGCGCACTTCCAGGTGCTTTCGTGCTTATAATCCTGTACCTCAAATGACCCATTTAATTTAAGGAGGAAAAAACTGAGGGGAGGCAGGCACTGCAAAGGGGACCACTGAAGTGCTATGAGCTGAGGAGGCTAGGAAATGCAAAGCAGTCGTATTTAAAACAGATGTGCCATGGCAGTAGTTCTTGCTGTACATCTGGCTAGCTGCAGTTCCGGCTTATGAATACAAGGGCGTGTGGCCACAACCTGGTGTCCTGATGGCTAATATATGCAACCCATTCCCAAATCTACTTGCAGATCATGCCATCACTGAGCCAAAATTTGTTATTAACTAGTCGCTAATATCAGTACTTAATATTTTATGAGAGGATATTGATGATCTGTTGCTTTTAAAACTTTGTACCATTAAAATCATAGCTTCACCCTTTCCTCCCCAGATAGAGAACCTGAGATCTGAAATCTGGGTCTTAAAGAAAGAAAGAGTTGGACACGCCTAGACAGGGACCAGTCTAGATACAGATCACATTGTTCTAGAGCGCTTGGAAAATCTGAGTAGATGTTATTTACCTCCAGGCTTTGTTTTTTTTGTTGTTGTTGTTTTTTTAAATAGCTATTTTAACCGAAGAACACAAGAAGTGGACATAGTGAGAGTGGCATTAGCTAATCTGAGAGGCAAACAAGAAGAAAAAGCTTGACCCACCAGTGTCCCAGCTGCTGATGTTATGGGGGGCGCTAGACTGATGCTCCAGCTGCTGCTTCATTAACTGGCTCATTGTCAGAACTCCCAGGGATCCCCTTTTCATCTGCCTATACTGAGCTATACGAAGGAAATTAGGAGATGATTACTAGGGGGTACGTTTCCCATCGCACACACAGGCTCTACACATCCATACAAATCTTAACTGAATCTATGCTGGCTACATGTAATTTTCGGTAAATTGTACTCTCCTAGCCAAGTGAAAGAAAAACTAAAGCCTCCACCGTTTGAGGTGTCTCTGGTACAGTGGTACAGGCAACGGTGGTGCTCCTTAGCGTTGATCCACCGGCCACACATATCTACTCAGTTACCAATCAGTGCACCATGATTCTTTGTGTTGGCTTTTTAAACTTTTATTCTCTGCCACATCCTAAAAAGGATTCACAAAGAAACAATGCTACCTTGAACTGAACCAAAGCGCAACTGGAATAAGCCAAAACATACTGACTTCAAATGTTACACTATTTCCAAGCTAATTGAGACACTGCCCTACCCCCATCCCACCATCAATCACTTGGAAAATGTGGATTAAATACCATTTCACTAGTGTGTTCTTTGTCTAAGAAAACACTGCTAACATTTTTGTACTGAAATAAAGCCCCGAGTGGTTCTCAGCAATAGCAAGTTGTATTTCCAAACCAGAAACAAGAAAAGCACACTGCCAGTTGCCTGCCGACTTAAAGCCACCCTCGCCTCAGCTCCCGTTCCTGTGTGAGACACTCAGTGCCTATGCAGCACTGCCGTGCAAGCATTCTGCCTCACCAAGATGGCTACAGGCCTGACCCCAAGCACCCAGATGCTGACAATTTGCATTCCCCCACCCGGTTAACTTGAAAGGGCAAGTACAGGAGCCAAAGCTGATGGACTGCACACTCTAGAAAGAATGCAGAGGCCAATGTCCACTAGAAAACCCCTGGACAACCCTGGACACTATACAGAGGTTCCACAGGCAATAATGGACAGCAACTAGGCATGAAGTGAAATCTGTTATGACATCACTTCTGGTGTGGTCAGCATGCTGTTTGATTTGTGGTGGTCATAGCATGTTTTAGTTACAAAACAGTCAACTGGGAACTTGAACAAGACAGACATGTGCTAGGATTCGTATGTCTTGGAGCCCATAGTCACTACATTTGTAGAAAAGCTAATCAACTGAATATCAAATGCCACTGATTTGTTTATTTACTGGTAAACTTTGTAAGTTGGCAACTCACTTGAAAAGTAAAGCTTTAAGTAAAAATTTAAAAATTTTAGGAGAAATTCAAAAGCAGAAATATTTTATTTTTTTCTTCAGTACTGGGATTTGAACCCACGCCCTTGCACATGTGAGGCAAGCCACCTTCCTGCTTTAACTACATCCCAGCTAAAGACAGATGACTTTTAAAAGACTTTTTAAAAATTAAAAAATAAGTATCATCTTGTAGACTCAGTCAAGTAATGGTGTAAAACCTCTAGTGTTGAGATAATTTGCCAATTCTTAGATTTGTTTTGGTTGTCAGTACTGAGAATAGAACCCAGAGCCCCACACATGCTCAGCAAGGGCTCTACCATTGAGCTGCACCCCCAGTCTCTCAGCTGACTTTGGAGAGAGTAGAATCCCTGAGAGGAAATAGCCCAGTGGATGAGGTTCCTGGCACGATGCCTCCAAGACCAACAAATCCTGTGATGATGCTTTTCATGGTAAGGGCTGGAAAGGTGGGACTAATGAGCCAAAGTCACCATTAAAAGGCTAGACTCAGACAGGATCCTGACTGACACGTGCATTCAATGCTGGAATTACAGCAGTTTAACCATTTGACTATTTCAAATCATACTACTTAGAGTTCTAAAGAGGAATTCATTGTCTGTTAGCTTTTAAAGATGAGACATGTAAATGAAGAGAAAACATGCAACTGTGATTATCTTCAAGTTATCAAACATTCTTCATGATTTAAAAAAAAAAGAAAGCACTTAGCTTTAGAACTAGCCATTCTATTTTGCAACCAAAGGCCAAATATCTGTCACTTGGAAACTATTTATTATAATGTTTACAGTCTTACAATTGATTTAGAATTATTCAAAGACAGTGTGGAATAGTAAATTAGTATCGACTTGAAAATCACACAGACCAAGCCTCAGGTTCTGTCTCTATCGCTTGGCTCTGTGACCTTAGGCGAGCACTCAGCCTTTCTCCTCCGTCTGCCACGGGATCTAGATTGTGCTGCTTAGGAGCCATCCGTCATGGGGTCGATACAGAAGGAGAATCAAATAAGTGGTACCTAAGATCACTATTAAGACTTTACCCTACTGATTCACCTTTGACCCCCGATGGCAGGCACAATACCTGGCCCCCACCCGGTACTCACGGAACGAGGAATGGATAATGAGTGAAGGAATGCACAAATGGATAAGTGCTGATGATTCTTCTCCATACAATCAGCCCAGCATTTTCATTACTATCTTTATCTGGCTTTTGGGACCATGCTCCTTTCAAAAGATGGCCAAACGATAACTCACTAACTCTTCAGGCAGCATCCACATGAAGCATAAATGTATCAGGACATGAGACAAAGGTTTCCAGAAAGTACACTTTTGTCTGTATCACTGATTCCTTAAAGCACTTCCCTCGCTGAAAATCTCTTCACTCCACTGGGCTGAGGAGATGCCCTGATGGAGCAGCAAAGGAACTCAAGCTTCAGAGGAAAGTTCCAGAGTACTGGCCTTGTGTAGACTTTGTAATGTGTGGGCCATTTTTTATTTTTTAGCCTAAGAGGAGCACATTGAATCAAGCCTATAGGGTCATGACACATTAATTTTAGGATAATTCAGATAAAGCTGTGTCCATAACAGAAATGATTCAGATGAAATCAATGAGTCCCAGATTAGCTTTTGCCATGAACAAAGCTTTACATGTGTCACATGACTAATTCTAGGTTCTAGGTGCAGGCTAGTAGTTGAATGCATCATTGAATGACGAAATTCTATATTTATCCTTGAATAAGTTAGGGTTCTTAGACTATCAATGCCCACATGGTTAACCCAACATTTGAGGTATAAACTAATGCAGGCCACGCTGGCCCCAGAGTTTCATAGTCTACACAGCAGCACTGCGTCACTGGAGGAAGCTAATGTGGCATTTTTCAAAGTAGGAGGGTTAGCAAAATTGAAAGCAATATGTATAGGTCACATCCCAAAGCTGACACACACAGAGACCAACCGTCCCTGAGGACCACTTACTTGATATTGACGAGTGGCTGCTTGTTTCAGGTGCAGCTGCTTCCAAGGTAGGGGCAGAGGAGGATTCCCGTGGCATCTCCAAGGTTGAAAGTCCTTTAGCAGAGGGATCTACAAATGGAAAGACTGATTAAAGTTAAGGTCTGTGGTACAAAGCAGTGAAGGGACTTTCTGGGTCTTTGCCCCTTGTCTTCCGTGATCATTCCAATCTTAGCGATTCCATTAGAGACATCATGTACATGCAGGCTCCAGAGTCCTGCAGAGAACCGATGCTGCACAGCTCATGCACGTGCAGCTATGTCCCTTAGATGGTGGAGCTTGCATAGCCACCAAGTTAATGCTCGAGGCACCCACGGCGCTAGCTAGCTCTAAACCAGGCACTTGGGATTCGTCCTTGTTTGTTGCTTTTCATCTAACACTGGAAATAGGCTAATATTCTGCTCTCTCTCTCTCTCTCTCTCTCTCTGTCCATCTATCTCTAGTCTTCATTAGATCTCAATCTTCAATAGAAGCTTTCGCATCCAAGGAGGCTTCCAGGACTCTGTTTCCCTCCCCCGGAAAAGTGCTCAGGTGTGATGGGTTTGGAAACAATGAAGAGTAAATGCTCCATCACACTGTACTGTTACTATTTACTTACTAACATTACCAAACTGGAAGAAATGTAAGAGCAGGACCTGTGTCTACTATGAAATAAACAGTATTAAGTGAGAGTCTCAGTTTCCTTCGAGCAGTGGCTCTCAACCTTCCTAATCTCGCGATCCTTTAATACAGCCCCTCATGTTGTGGTGACCCCTAACCATAAAATTATTTTATTTTGCTACATCATAACTGTAATTTTTCTACTGTTAATAATTGTAATGTGCCGGGTGGTGGTGGTGCATGCCTTTAATCCCAGCACTCGGGAGGCAGAGGCAGGTGGATCGCCGTGAGTTTGAGGCTGGCCTGGTCTACAAAGCGAGTCCAGGACAACCAAGGCTACACAGAGAAACCCTGTCTCGAAAATTTTTTAATTGTAATGTAAATGTCTGATTATGCAGGCTCTCTGATATGCACCACTCAAAGGGGCTATGACCCACAGGTTGAGAACTACTGCTTTAGTGCCCATAAAAACTCCTATTGAACGAATGTCCTTTCTGGTGTGAAGTATATAATATTGTCTTATTACTCCATCAACACTGGGAATAAGGCCTCTCACACTGTTCTAGGCAACTGCAGAGCATCCTCCTGAACATTCTGAAAGGACTGCCATGTCAAACCTACAGTTCGGTGAATACACTGAGCCTCTCACTGCCTCAGAGTTGCCAACGTGGGTTTCCATGACTACAAACTAAACATGCACCATCTCATCTTTTTCATGGTGCCAACTGCTTCTTCTTGCCAAAGAACAATCCACAATATTTTATGATTAATGTATGCTGGTTCCCCAACACTGGGCGGCCCGTGAACCTGTTAAGATGGCAGATATAAAAAGTCCCAGAAAACGGTCCAGTACAAAAAGTTGGGGGCAATGGCTTTGGGACATCTGCTTTTCGTCTTCAGAGGTCTTTCTGATAGATATAGTTGCCATATTTATAACTGTGTGTTCTGTATGTATGTGCTCATGTGGGTGTGTGCAGATGTGCCAGAGTGTGCTCATGTGGGTGTGTGCAGCTATGTCAGAGCTTGGTGTTGAGTATCTTCCTTGCTCACTCCTCCACTTGTTTTTTCTGAGGTAGGGTCTCTCACTGAACCTGGAACCCATAGATTCAGCTAGGCTGCCTGACTAAGGAGCTCCTTGTCTATCTCCTGCCCCAACCCCCAAGCACGGGGTCACAGACAGCGTGCTGCCTTGCTTGACTTTTACATGGCTGCTAGCTATCCAAACTCAGTTCAGCATACTTGGATGGCAGGAGTTTACCAACGGAGCCAAATCATCAGTAATAAATCCTGGGTTTTCTTTCTTTCCTTTTTTTAGATTCATTTTTTTAAGAGCATGTGTGTGTGTGTGTGTGTGTGTGTGTGTGTGTGTGTGTGTGTGTGTGTTTGAGTGCACCCCCGGAGACCAGAAGAGGGTACTAGCTCCCCTGGAGCTGGAGTTACAGGTGGCTGTGAGCCACACAATACAGGTGCTGAGACTCAGACTCAGGCCTTCTATCTGAGCAGTACGCACTCTTGCTGTTGAGCCATTGCTCCAGCAACTCTCTCCAGTAGCTTCATGGTAACAAAAAATCATAACTGCTATAAAGTTTCCCAAACACTCTTCATAGTGACCAGTCATTTGAAGTTACTTTCATCATCAAGATAAAAGTGTTAGGTATTGCTTTTCTATAATGGAAAATTAGAAAGGTAACAAAATTACTTCTGTCCTTATTTACCTCCCTTCTATGTGTGCTACAGCCATTACTATGGCCCATCAATAATATAAATTGAGGAAAGTGAAGTTAATTTTCAAAAATCCACTGAAAGACTACTGTGACTTTTGGGGTCTGGGATGTGTGCGCTTAAATCTTGGATGTATCTTTAGCCTTAAAGAAACAGTACTGGGTGGCGGTTATTGATCTCACCTAGTTTGCCCAATTTCTTTAGACTAGGCAATCTTTTCTCAGCCCTCACTCATTTTCTGAAACCTTTCATCTATATACAGTTTAAGGCAAATGTTTGAAAAGAACTGACCACTTGTTTTCAACACATCTGCACTAAGTGTTCTAGAGTTGTGTGCAGACAGTTCAGGGACTCCCTCCTAGCCATATGTTCCAGCCCCTTCTTAGTCATTTAGGACATAATCGGGAAACAGCTAAGACAAAAAATGATTGCTTCATGGAACTTGGACTTGATCTGATGAGCGGAGTCACGTGTGAAAGTGAGTCAATTATTCCATGTTGAGAGATGAGCAGAGAAGAAAGAGAACCAACATGCCAGCTAGGCGTGGGCAGGGTGGCTGAGGCCAGGAGAGGCCTATTCGGTGACTGGTGATGGATGAAAGAATTAAAGGAAGTGAAAGTGTGCATCAAGTTGGTGTTGAACTTGGAGAAGGGCAGGTATAAAGCTAAGAGCCTAGAGGAAGGAGTCAAGAAAAGGCAAGAGGCCAGTGTGGCCATTGGAGCTGTGGGGAGAGCAACACAAATGAAGTGAGAGGACGTGAGGACTGGGGTGCTAGAACTTTCAAGGCATGTTGAGGGGGGCAGGAGGTGGGTAAAAGAATATCATGAAAGAAAAATGGAGAGCAGGGTAATTGTTGGTGGTCTGTGTGTTTGATCACTTGCTCCCTAGCTGGTGGTGCTGGCTGGCGGGGGGGGGGGGGGGGGGGGGCTGTGGAACCTTTAGGAGGTGGGGCCTGGTGCCTGTGTATAGATAACAATGACCAAGCATCTTCCTGCTGCTGCCGCTGCCACGCCATTCATCCCTCCCCCCCCCTCCCCACCGCGATGGGCTCATCCCTCTGAACCACAAGGCAGAAGACATTCTTTCTTCCTTAACTTGCTTTTGTTCATAGCATTTTCCATCACAGCAGCAGAGAAGTGAAGTAAAGGGCTGCCTTTACCAGCCTTCTTATTCTTAAATAAAGAGCAAAATAAGATTGTGTCTGCATGCTCAAGTTAGGAGTCCTTTAAAAGGAAAAAAAAAAAAAAATGGAGGACAAAGAGTGGAGAGAGTTGCCTGTACCCCAGGGTAGATAAAAGACCAGGATCTTGACAGGAAACCCAATGTTTAAATGTAAACACCACAGGAGGAGGCAGGAAGAGGTGGGAAGCATGGGACCAAAGAATGGAAATTCCTGCTGGTCATGTCAACAGGAGCGCCATTGACCTCGGAGGAGGAGGAAAGTAGTTATGCAAAGTCAAGCAGGGCAATGAAGTGTGGGGTGGAAAACACCATGTGGGTAACTTCCCAGTAGGGGTTTGTCACCATGACTTCAGGGGTGGAAAACACCATGTGGGTAACTTCCCAGTAGGGGTTTGTCACCATGACTTCAGAGTGACAGGGTCCACGTTATCCATTTTCATCTAAACTAGTTCATCGGCTAGGGGCAAGTGCTAGTGTGGGGTGAGTTTGATTTTACTAGGGAGGTAGTCATCCAACCATGCTCGGAAAAGGAGATGCCAGAGAGGGTATGGCAGGGGCGAGTTACCCTGGTGGACTTGCACTTAGGGTGGGTGCGAAGGAAAGATGTGAAGTAAGGATACTAAAAGACAGTAAGTAGCATCAATAAGTACTGGCCAGGTGTGTGTGTGTGTGTGTGTGAGAGAGAGAGAGAGAGAGAGAGAGAGAGAGAGAGAGAGAGAGAGAGAGAGAGGGAGGGAGGGAGGGAGGGAGAGAGAGAGAGGGAGGGGGGGCTGGTAGTAAAAAAAAGTAGATATAGTTGAAATCTTGGGAAGGTTGTAGTTGATGTGAGTCACACATGAGTGAGATGATTACAGAGCTGAGTACCTGAACCCTTACGGTTCCAGGGGGATGGAGTGCATCATGGTGAGGGATGCACGGCTCTGTGTTGGCAGCAGGAAGCTGGCCGGTCACATTTTATCTATACACAGGAATTATCGAAGAAAGCCAGTGCACGGAACTGAGAAGCTAGACTGTCAGAAGTCATCAACACTCAATGCTGAATGGTAAGGGCTATGGCAGGAACACAATCCTTTGATGGACCAAAGAGCCAGGGGGTGGTAATGAACTGAGAGGGGCCGTGGTGAGCAAGAATAAGCCCTAACCCCTGGGACCAAGCCCAGTGGCTCTGGTTTCTAAGTAGCCTGAAAAAAACTGTAGCTAGCCAACCTCATTGTTTTCCTTTAAATCACCATCATTAATCAGAAAAGAAGGAGGAAGCACTCCCACCAGTGTTAAAACATGACAGGAGGCGAGTCTGAAACGAGTGAGGTGAGCATCTGAAGGCCACTTTTGAAAAAAACATCTTAGAAATGGCCCCTCAGAGAAAGAATGACACTGGAAGCTCAGTGGAGCCTGTGGATCAGGGTCCAAATTATAACTGGTAACTTGGGGTTTCTGATGTTTGTGGTTGGTGTCTACATTCTGCTGTAGCCCCTGAAGGGTTATACGATCAGTTCATTCATTCTGCATTTGGACTACATAGTTCACAACCATAACCGGAGGCGGGGGCAGGGGGGGGGGTGATGGCTAATTCTGGTTGCCAACTTTACCTTACATACCCAGGAAGAGGGATTACCAATTACATAGCAACTGAGGAATTGCCTGCATCAGACTGGCCTGTGGGTATGCCTGTGAGAGCATCTTCTTAATTGTTAATTGATGGAGGAAGACTCCGCCCACTCTGGGCACTGCCACCCTGAGGAAAGTGGGCCTGGCCTATCTAACATAGGTAGCTGAAAGGAGACATTGACTCTGTAAGCCTCTCCACGGTCTCTACTTCAGCTCCGGCCTCCCTTGTATTATGGTCCTGGTTTCTCTCTATGAGGGATTTTGACCCGGAAGTGTAAGACAAAATAAACTCTTTCTTGGGTTGTTTTTGAGCGGTGTTTTAGCACAGAAACAAAAAGCAAATTCTGACAAGAGAGGGGGAAAGGGAAGCAAAATTGATGACTTGGTTTTGAAATACCCAGGTATCAATTATCCAACTGCCTCTTATTACCCAGAATGGTAAAGATTGATGGTAAAAAAATCAGAAACAATGAACACAAAACACTGATGGAGCTGCCACAGCCTCATCCGAATCCAGCACACTGTGGTGAGGAGGATGGATTCCGAGTAGTTCTGAAGCAGTTATAATGTCAGCCCTGACATTATAAGATTTCCGCTTTGGTGCATGTTTTGTGTCAAAACACTACCAAGGAAGATGCGAGCCAGAAGGTCTGAGATAAGAGATACAGGCTTACCTGGATCCCTCTGTTCACCCAGTTTGTCTAGAATGTTGAAGGAGACATCCAGGTACTCCCTCTGGATAGCGCTGACGGCAATCTTCCTCTGCTTCCTCTGCCTGGGGATGATCTGAATCTTAAATTCAGATTCCTCGGCTCCATCCTCCTCCGCCTTCCTTTCAGGGTTGTGATCTGTGTCAGACTCAGCACTGGTGTTGGGCTTCTCGGCTTCCGAAGGATTCTCAGCATCTTCGGGAACTTTGAGGAGCACAGTTTTGGCCCCTGATGTTGGCGTCTGCCCTGACTTTTCTTCAGCCGGCCCGGGGTCGGGGCTATAGTCCACTGACATCTCCGGGATGGCAGACGACTTCTGAAGGAGGTCTCGTTTTTGCTTAAGCGTTAGCGGGCTGCCAGAGGAAAACTCTCTCAGCTCCTCTGACTTTGACAGCTCTTCAGAGTCCGTGAGGTCATCCAGAGCTGTGATGGTAGAGTCTTCATTGCTTGCCGACTGGTGATTTCCTGAGTCCTTGGAAGAAAAGTCTTTGGAACAGTCCTCTACACTCACCTGCACAAGAGGAGTTATGCTTAGGCTGAGGACAGAGGGCTGGCTGGGGATGGAGGGTGAGGAAGCAGCATTTTTACCCACGGGGCCATCATTCCCTTGGTCCATCATCTCTTCTTCTTCATCACTTTCTACTATTCTGAGAGGTGGGAGAGGCTCAAATACAAGAGAGTCACTGTCAGATGTTGAGAGTATAGAGTGTTTCTCTGGCCCAGAGGTTGAGTCTGAGGATAGATCGATCAGATCTAAATCCTCCTTAGGAGCAGGCTTTCCCGGGGAGTCGACTCTCACTTCAAAGGTCTCCATGCAGTTCAACCTAACCTCTGGTATCATGGGCCTTCGTGTCTCTTGAAAACCTTCAGTCGCTGGACTCTTGGGGAGTTCAGTGCTGTCCGGCCTCGTAGCGGAATTCTGTCTAGAGCGCCCGTGGTGGTCGTTTTGCCGTTGTGTGCTATGAGCAGCTTGGACAGGAGGCTTTTCTGTGTCACACCGATCTATGCAGGACTTCCTACGGTGCTCATCTAATGTAAACAAGAGGGAGTCTGCATTCCCTATATCAAGAGATTTTTGTTTTAAAGAGCGTAGCTTTTTTTTCTGAATGCTTTCTTCTCTCACACAGTGTAGAACGCTGTCTTGCAACGCACCCGTTTCTCTATATTCGGCCAGTTCTATTTCACCTGATTAAAACAGAAAGAGCTAGTACTATTTCCTTGGAGAGTTTATCATTTTTCCCCTCATACTTGGGTACACAATTGGCACAAATTATAGTCCCAGCTCTACCAGAAGGGAAAGCTGACTTTCTGGCCATGGTTTTTGTAAGATTCTTTCTGATTTCAAAGACTGGAAAACTTGGGTACAAGAGACACCCAAGTAGTGGTTTAAGATCAAATTTCCCAAAGTCACGCACTGAAGTAGCTCCTCAGCCCTAATAATTCATTAGACATAAAGAGAGGGTTTGTTTGTTTGTTTGTTTTTGGGTGTTGTTTGTTTTGTTTTGTTTTGTTTGTTTTTTGGCTGAGGTAGATCTAGGAGCATGTATTCAAATTGTGTGGAAGAGAAGCAAACATTTTGCAAGAAATCAAATCAAGCGATGGCCCTTGAAGACAATCATGACATTAATGACATATCTGTCAGCTCACGTATATATATAAATGGGTGTATATATATATATACTGTTGGTGCATACATATATATAAATCAACAATATCAAAATATGTAATAACATAATAAAATTAAGATTTCACCCCAAACAAACGGTAGAGTACAACATTTCTGCATAAAACTACTAAGAGGAAAAATTCATACTTCTCTGGACATTCATCCCAACTGGCTGGTATTTCACCATTTTGCTGCCGCCTATCCTTTTCAATCTTGCAAAAAAAGTTTGAGACTCTTTATTGCAGGGTCCAGTAGGTGTGTCATGAATATCAGATTCGTCAAAAACACTATCTTCTTCTAATTGGGGAGAGAAAGTCAAAATTACACTTAGGAGGTTACTCTCTCTTAGGCTGTGTCTACACGAGCATTCAGTGGAGGGAGCACTCTGGAGGGAACACTCTGGAGGGGTCTATGTGGTTTCTGCGCCGGCTAAGCCAGCTGTGGGGCTGTGCTCCATCTGGATCCTCCAGACCCAAACCGAGCAACCTGTTACAAAGCTGCTCATCATCTTCTGAAGACTGTGGACAGCCCCATGAGAAGCATCTCAGTCATTCATGAGAGTCTTCCTTGGGGAGTGTCCCCATTACACTGAACACCAAAAGGTATGCAGATGCCAGCCATTTATCCAGTCTGGACATTGATTGAATGTGCCTGTGAGTTTTAGGCTAATTTGACAAAGAAAAAATTAGCATGAGTGAGTCTTGACCTTTCTAAAATATGCCTTCTTGGGATCTGGGCACTGGCATAGACACAGCCTAACAGTACACACACCTTATACTCTGTGAATGCAAAATACTGTACTCTACATTTGGTAATGAAACACACAGCACACAGAAAAGGCTTAGAAAAGCTACTTGTCATCTCAAAAGCTCCACAGATGATTATAGACTGAAAGAGTAAACAAAAGAAAATAAAACAGAAAAATCACATCTCTCCCTATTATAATAACACTCTTCTTCTCTGAGGCATTATTGTGTATCTGTAATAGATTTTATGGAACCTAGAAAGAAAGAAAAAAAAAAAAAAACCCTTTGGCTCTGGTGATGCTGAGCTTCATAGACCAGCTGGCTGTTTAATGTCTACTAAGCTTAGAGATCCCTTCTCTCCCTAGTTGGCTGCTTTTAAGTCAAAGTAATCCAAGCAGCATGTAAATGAAGAAAGAATCACCCTGCTACAAACCCTAAAGTTTATTTCCCAAAGTTTCTACTCTCGTCCCTTTGAAAGGATGAGGCGCATAACAACAGTGAAAGACCAGAGAAATGTGCTTCACAGCCCAGTAAGTGAAATGACCTACCGTGACTTGAGCCTCTCTGAAAGGGTAGTGTTTGAGCTTTATAGACACCTACATGTGACAAGCAGCAACCCAGGGGTGATGACAATGATGAGTCTAGGTTTCTTGAGTCTGGGGAAATGTCAGTCCTAAAGTTTAAAAGACCAATCCTGCCTTAACACCCAGGAGTCTCACGGGGAATGACCCGAAACTGGTGGGTCATTTTAACTGGTGGGAAGCTTAGAAATCTTTTTAATCAGATAAAAAGCATTAACAATCAAACAGATATAAAGCTCCGCTGTGTGAACTTAAAGATGAGACCTATTCCACCAAATCCCTGTGGTTCTGGAGAAATGCATCAAAATGACCCACTTCATTTCTTTTTTAGAAAAAAAAAATATCTCTTTTGAAAACTAGTTTTCCAAGCAATCGTGACTTGTATTGCATAGCTTTGGAATAATTCCCAAAATGTGTTGTGCTGCAGGACAGAGATGAGAGGGCAACAGTCCCTTCTCACCCAGGAAGTCATCTGGGGTTGTCCTGTGTGGACTCTGAACACCCATCATTTAAATAAATCTACAGAGACCTCAGCTGACAAACAGCACACTCTTCTGGAGAAATCTGAATGGTAGATGGCAGAATTCCTAGCTGGTCCTCAACTTCCTCTAAAGACAGCCCAGCACCCTTGGTCTTCTCAGCAACAAACAACAGATTACTGGCCACCAGCCAAGCTCCTTCCTGAAGCAGCCCCACCTCACCCCACCCTCAGTCCAGTTCAGACTGTTTTAATGCTACAAGGTCATCAGGCACTTGGTTTTCTCCCTGGATTGGAGTTGATGACATCACCATTTATAATTCTAGTTACACTGCGACATTTATCAAAGGTACAAACCTCGGTTCTTCATCTTTCCCCTGTAATTTCACTCAACTTAGCATCGCATTCGACTATTGCCTTTGAGGAAAAGCTACCGATGGAAAAGGCATCAACACTGAAAATCATTTACACTGGCACACAGAATGTTCTTCATTCCCAGGCCTTTAATCACTTCATACTGAATAATGAGGCTCGGAAAAGGCACTTCAGAAATTGAGACTGAATTCAAAATCTGTGGGCATGAAGGTCAAGGGCAAACTAGAGACACTGAGTTGATGATTCCACTGACTGCCAAGCCAGACAGGTCACACAGCCCAAACACAGATGTTTCTAGCATGTAATGGAAGGCTATAATAGCTCCTCCTTAATCAGATGGCAGAAAAATGGCATAGCTAACATTATTATTATTATTTTGGATTTCAGAAGCATGCCGACTGTTTCTCCTACACACTCGGTTCAAATGTGAAAGCAACACTTTCCTAAGAGAGTTGACAAATTCACCAAATAGGAAGTGATGGCTTTCACTTCGTGAGAATTATATGGGGTGCTTCTCTGCCTCCTTAGAGAATGTAAAGACCGCCGCCCGGAAAGTGCACGGCGTATCCCAGCTAAGTTTGGGACAGAAATCTGTCATGAGAAGTACCTTTTTCTTTCTCGCTGTATCTGCTTATGTTGCTGTTGTCACTGTACAAAGGTCCCGTGGTGGCGTGGGGCTTGCAGCTATGGTACTGCGCATTGAGCGTATTGACCGTTATGTGAATCAGGTGCAGTAGGGTCTTGCTGACATCACAGTCTCTGTATGGATACTGTCCAGGGGAGAGAGAGCACAGTGGTTATTTCCAAGGATAAGCTTTCCCACCGATCTTACCGGATCATCTCCTGGTGTTTCTCATGCACTAGGAAAAGGCACACAGAAGTAACAACATAGCCTCTGGTCATAAGCTTGTCCCTGTCTCTCCTTGCACCAAGCCACTGCCAGCCACACAGGCTACATCACAGCAGATGCCTTAAAGACCACTGGAACTGATAGCTGATAAATACAATGTTAATTATCATCTTTGTGTTCCGAAAAGTAATCCATACTGAGACGAAACCATGAGACTGTGTTAGCGGTTATTTTTGAAAACCTACCCTGGCATTCCCTCCTGTTTTTTTTTTCCACCCACATAACTCTTGGCTTCTCAGCACTGACTGCATTTCTTCTGAAGGTCAAGTTTTTATCCCTTAGAGTCCTGATGGGTTGGGTGCCCTCCTCGCACTGCGCTCCCTAGGAACCCTTCCATGCGGCAGAGGGAGCGCAGCCACTCACCTTGTACAGGATGACGAGCAAGGCCTTCAGCCACATCTGCCTGATGTGAGGCTTTAGGGACCAGAGGGAGCAGCGAGGCGGCTGTTGGAAGGAATGCCGCAGCTGAGGGCAGGAGCAGTACTTGAGCACCTGAACCACAAGCGGGAGAAGGTGTTTGCCCAAGTTAATGTTATAGTCCATAACCTGAAATAGAAGAATATTAGCAACTGAAAGAAAAAACCATAAATGGCCAGAAGTAGGGGGTGGGGATTGAGCCGCCACAGCACACACAGAGGCACCTCACAAAATACCAGTAGGAATAGAGCACGTACATGAAGGGGAGGTGTTCAAGCTCACACTAAGTTTTAATACTTATAAATTAATAGTTTGTATCTAATTATTTATTTATTTCACTATGTGTTGAAAATCAAATCACATCCATTAAAATAAAGTATTTTTTTGGAACAGAAGATGCACTTCCTACTCCCCCAAAATGGGGGGTGGGGGGAGAGGATTAGGGTACACTTTATGGTCTGATTGCTATTTTTACTGTTTTTCTTCTTTTACTGCTCTAAAAACAGGGTGCGTCTTATGGTCAGGTGCATCTTATAGTCTAAGAAATATGGTACCTATACCTATCACAGCAGCTAACTAGGACTAAGCTTGTCTAGATGAATATAAACACTTGCATGAACCATCAAGGGCAAGGGCATTGTTTGGGCGAATCTGCCAAGAGCAGAAAGTAGTCTAAGCTTCTAGAACAGCAATTTAACAAACCGCATTCAGAACTAAGTATTTGTCCTCTGTCCCAGCACCCAAGTGGACCTGAAGGAAACAATTAGACCAGTGTTCTCAAGTGTTTGTACAACGACATTCAGAATGGCTTTGTTGCACCAAATTGAAAATTATCTCCACGTTCAACAATTAACTAAATGTTATTTGTGCTTGGGTATGGCAGTTCATGCCTAGAATTCCAACACTCAAAAGGGTGAGGCAGTAGGATGAGAAGCTAGCCTGCTCTACACACTGGATACTAGATTACAATGTGGGATTCTGTATCAATAAACCAAAAAATAAGCAAAATTAAAAAAAAATCTTATTTGTATAAAAGAATACTTTGCAGCCATGAAACAGAAGATGGTATAACCTTATCACTATGATATAAACTTCATAATGATTAATTTGGTTTTTAAAAGTTATATGTATATTAGTATATATAATGTTGTATATACTTTATTTTTTAATTTTTATTTTTTGAGACAGATCTCATGTAGCCCAGGCTGGCCTGCAGTTAATTATCCTACCTTTGCCTCCTAAGTGCTGGGATTACAGGCATGTGCCATGTAGCCCACCTTATATATATATTTGTTTGTTTGTTTGTTGTTTTGAGACAGGTTTTCTCTGTGTAAACCAAGTATTCTGGAATACTACACAGTAGTCACTCTAAAGACCAGGCTTGCTTAAAGTAAAAAAACCACCTGTATTTGCACCCAGAGTTCTGGGACTAAAGGACTACCACTTCTGGCTATATAATTTTATTATAAAAAATATGTCAGGCCAGTGAGATGGCTCAGTTGGTAAGGGTGCTTGCTGCCAAGCCTGATAGCTTAAGTTGAATTCTTGGAAACCGCATGGTAGAATGAGAGAATCAATCCAGCAGGTTGTCCTCTGACTTTCACATAAGTGTCATGGCACTCAAAAAAAAAAAAAAAAAAAAAAAAAAGAAAGAAAAGAAAAAAAAAGTTGTCAAAGTAAGCTTTAAAAAATATGGCTAGTTACAAACATGTGTGTGTATGTTTGGGGTGTGGTGTAAGTGTATGGAATATATAGCTTTACACGTTTGTGAGTGTTTCCTCCTATTCTTTCTTGTAAGTGTGTGAGAACACAAGGTGTGTGTGTGTGTGTGTGTGTGTGTGTGTGTGTGTGAACATTTTCTGTATGTGTGAGTACATGGGGGCATATGTGTGTGTGGGTTTGTGAGCACATCCATGAATGCATGTGTAAATGTGCCCAGAACTAGGCCACAGACAATATCAGGTACCTTCCTCAGCCCTTCTCCACCTTATTCTTTTAGATGGCGTCTCTCATTGAACCTGGAGCTCATCAGTTAGCAAGGCTGGCTGGCCAGTGTGATCCAAGAACTTCTGCGTCTCCACTACCCCAGTGCTGGGTTACAGACGCACACTACCATGTCTGGCTTGGGCACTGAGGACTTGAACTCAGGTCCTTATGCTTGTTCACAGGCATGTAACCGGCTGAGCTATCTTAGTGCCATTGTACACTTAAAGTAGTTCAGTATTGCGTTACATATATTTTGCAAACATTTTCTGTATAATGCAAAGTTACTAATTTCTAATCCATTTTTATATTCCCCCTTACAGATCACTGCCTAATACCAAGTAATCTCAACAAACTTTTACACTAAGCACCTAAATGGAATGGAATGCCTGGTCTCTAAAAAAAAAACAAAAAACCATAACAGGATGCCTAAAGCATCGTTACACTTACTTGGGCGATTCCTGCAATAAATGCATTAAAGCATGTTGACAGGCGCATCTTTTGGGGTGCAATCATGAAGCAGCCTTCCTGTTGGTCGTAGCCAAGCAAGACGTAGAGGTGCCTCTTGACGGTGTTGAAGGCCTTTGCGCTGCTGATGTCTGACTCGGCGCTGCTTTCATCCTTGGCCATGAACTTCATGAGCACTGTAATTAGCTGGTGAACTGTCTGGTGGTCAATTCCAGCATCTTCTGGGAGCAAGTCCTTGATGGTGTTGTCATTCTCGGGAGACTGTTGCCCTGTAAGGAACACAGTCAGTGTGCAGCTACGCCCCCCCCCCCAAGCGACTTCACACTAAGCTGTCACCTGACACTGACAAACCACCATCCTTTCTTCTTCTACTGTGTATTTAAAGGTCTGTGTCTAGATGAGAAACCGAAAGGCACAATATGGCTCCTAAGCAAAGTGTCATCCCCAGAACGGAAGCTATTGTCATCATCGTTTACTCAGGAGTGACACAGGAACAAAAATAAAGCTGAGGAACTACACAGCAACACTATCTCCAGAGTGTCAGACAAGCACCTTGCACTTGGCAGTTCTTAACACAGCAGTGAAGTCATACCCTCGGTGACTAGAAGAGAGAGGCTCTGCCCAGTTTGTACAATATGCTTGCAAGATCAGTCCCAGAGATAAGAGGCTAAATTTCACCAAGCATAAAAGGATCCACTGGGGATTTTATTTAAATTATTGTCTCAATTCAATTATGTTCGTGAGTCAGCCAGGGCAGAATAATATTTTTTTTCCAAATGTTGGAAGGTTTAGTGGAGTGCACTGTCTGAATTATAAATGGCCAATGATAAGCCCTGCAGTATGTAATGAGAGACACAGAGAGGAAGGAGTGACAGAGAGAGACATAAGCTCTCAGAAACATAAAAAATACACCACATGAAGATGAGCTGAGAGTTCACATGGAAGAAAAAACACCCTAGTCCTTTGCTTCCTCTTAAGCTATGGATTACATCTGAGTGGCACCCCAGCCTTCTAGCCTGTCCTACCCCACCCCACCCCACCCCCAACGCCATTCCCCTCCACTATTTGTGGTCAGTGTGGGTGAGTCTCATTAGTTCTTCTGTATTTATTTATATTTGAGGGTTTAGTCAAAGCACTCTGCTGCCTGTCCTTTTGACAAACAATGTTATAATTTCTAAATTAAATTAAAATTGAAGTTGTTGGGTCATAGCTTAGAGCTGGACACCAGAGCGTCCTCATTTATCTCTTCATACAAAAGAAAAAAAAAAAAAAAGAAAAAAAAAAAAAAACCCAACCTGCTGAGTAAGGACAAGCATTGGGCACAAACTTAAGATGATGTGACAGTGATCCAGGCAGTAAATTCCACCCTTTGAGGACCCCATGTAGGGAAGCAAGATTGAAGAAATACTTCCTTATGCTGCAGAACTGATCTGTCTAGCGGCCACTTTGCACTGTGACAATGGCATCAAGTAATGCCCAGTCAAAAGTTAGCTGTTACACTTCAGCACAGCCTGCCTGGGTGGTAGTTCCCCTGCATCATCAGAAAGATTTTAACCTACCCACAAATGATATACAGGGAGGGGATGGTTAACAAGTAAAGAGAGGCAGAATTAACTAAGTCCAAGGGCCTCTAATACAGGAGACCTTCTGATACTAGTCACTACGGCTCCGAGATATCAACACTTTCTGTCTTATGAGTCTGTCCATGAAGGCATGCATACATGCATACATGCATACATGCAACATGCATACATGCAATGCACATACACGCAACATGCCTTAGAAATTCTTCCCCCTGCCCCACTAAAATCATTTTTTAAAGCACCTAGGAATTTGTTTCTCACATGAGTAATCCGTAAGCATCATTACACTGAGGCATGTATGTGGAGCAACTTATTCCAGTGAAAGACCAGGAAATATTCATTATCATTGCATATTACAGTTAAATTGAATATTTATAAGATTTGACCAAAAGCAATTCTTATGTAAATCTCTGAAAAAACCACATATATGTTTTTAAAAACATTAAAGAATTGTCTACTTTGAGGGGGGGCATAGAGATTTGGCTTGTCAGTTAAAAGCACCTAAGAGGGTAGAGGTTCAGTTCCTATCACCCACCATGTGGCTCACAGTCACTAGTGACTTCAGATCCCTCTTCTGGCCTCTGAGGCACCTGCATGCATGAGATGCGCACACACACAGGCAAGCAGGCACACACAGACATACATAGAAAACATATCTTTAAGAACGATTTTTTGATTTTTAAATTTCTTCCTTCCTGGGTATTATTTTACAACTAGAATAATATTGCTGCTTCAGGAAAATTGGTAAAAAGAAAAATGTGGCACGTGTGTACAAGTAGATTCCATGTGGGTCCACCGTTCCCATAGCACCAAGCTATGCTGCAGCTGCTGCAGGGCCCCAGCACTCAATTCCTTCAGCGCTGGGGTGCAGCACTTAGGAGAGCACACATCTCCCAGATACGCCTGGCTCCTGTACTTCTTTCATTTCAGTCCTAATAATAAGCCAAGGACCTCAGAACAGAGAGAGTCCTGCCCCAGTTCCATTCTGTCTCAAGTCACAGGCAGGAAAACTAACTCATCAAACTTTATTGTAACTATTCCAAGTCTGCCCTCCCTATCACAGAGGCATGCTTTCTTAACTCAGCAAGCCATATTTTCCCAATGACTGAATATCATTTCCTATGTGTCCCCCTTTCAGGGACCAGTGCATCAGAGTGATGTTTGCTGCTTTTAGTCCACCTTCTCTCAACAGTCTCAATGAAATCCTTGACAAGCTGTTAAACGCACTGATCCCTGTGCGCAACGTAAAACACTATTTCCTAGTCCAGTAATCTGCTCCTCCCACCCTGGACACTACAAGTCTGCACTTAGCTCATCATCTTCCATTAGAATAGTGTGGGTTCATGATAGATACTGCCTTCCTAGAGAAAAGTGGCCCACACAAAATCTCTATGAAAAAGATGGACTTCTATCACTACTTTAATTATCTATAAAAGATGTAAATTTTCCATTTTGAAACTGAATGCCTACCATACTTCTTCTAAGGCATGGTGGCAGAACAGCCACTGTGTTTCAGTCTAGTCTCTGTGGCTCCCCTATCTTCTTTAGCCACAGTGACTCATTTTAGAAGGTTTGGTCTTTATTTCCGGAAGTGAAAGTATAGACAACGTTGTAACGCTCCAGGCAGAGCTAGCCTACCATGACATAGTGTGGACTGGGTTCTCCACAGTGGCGTGCTTGCAGAGTGGAGTAACGGACTGAAACTTTGAAGCAGAGTGGCACCAGGCAGGATCAGGGGCTGCCTTTCTAGATTTATCTCCTGGCCTTCCCACATACCCAAAATGCTCAGCATTCCCAAAAGCTAGGACACCTGTGGATCTCCGAAGAGCCAACACAAGCCCACCCTCAGTCTTGCTCACAGCGATCTCTTCCTCACCAGGGTGGACTTTCACTCATTCTCATATTCTGATCCATGAATCTACTCCCCATAAGCCGCTCTTATTACCTAGGCCCACTCTCCTCTCAGTAATTGGATGTGGTCCCTATATTCTGTTGTGCCCCAAAGAGAAGAAGAGAGGGGCGGTGGGAGGCAGCGGGGTGGAAAAAGAAGAAAGTTTCCTTTAGCATTTATCAAAGAACTTTTATGCAAGACAGAACTTTATCTATTTATTGGCTTTGTTTTCCCTGTAAAAACATGCATGGCTTGAAGGCATGTGCTACGTTTTATCCATCTTAGCACCCTTCACAGTAGATGCTCACTGTTCATACATGACTAAGTGAACTGAATTCAAATAATGTTCCAGACCTTGTCTTCTATATAAGAGAAAAATTAGGATCCCAAAACAGAAAAAATAAATAAATAAATAATGTGGGGATACTCCTCTGTATGAATTGACTCACTGACCTTGCTGACCAAAGTAACACATGACAATCAGGCAGGGAAGGCAAAGGCCACTTCCAGGAGTTTGCTCTGCATTTGGCCCAGAAACCCCAAGGTCAAACAATGTGTATAAGGCTGCATTCCAATCTATGCCCTTACTTCAGCTTAAGGCTTTTCTCAAGGGATGGGATAACAATTGAGATGTACTATGAATAAAGCAAGAAAAAATATTTTTAAAAAGACTTTTCTCATAGCAGTTCCAGTGTGTAAGCGTGCGTGCCCACGTGTGTGTGTGTGTGTGTGCATGTGCACGTGCGTGCAAGCACACACTGGGAAGCCCTGGCTGATGGCTGGCGTCATAGCCCAAGTGTTCCTCCTCTATACCTTTGCTTCTTCCCAGCCTATCTCCTATCACCATGTGTTTATACTCTGCCTGCGCTGGTTATGTGTTTTTGTTTTTTGTTTGTTTGTTTGTTTGTCAACCTGACAGAAGCAGGAGTTATTTAGTAAGAAAGACTCTCATCGGAGAAAACACCTCCATCAGGTTCCCTACAGTCAAGTCTGTAGGTCATTTTCTTGATTGATGATTGATGTGGGAGGATCCAGACCACTTGGGAGGTGCCATCCCCGGGCAGATGGCTCTAGGTGGTATAAAAAGCAAACTAAGAAAGTCATGGGGAGCAAGCCAGCAAGCAGCATTCCTCCATGGCCTCTGCATCAGTTCCTGCCTCCAGGTTCCTGCCTTGAGTTCCTGCCCTGACTTCCCTTCATGGGGGACTGTAAGCTGTAAGATGAAGTAAACCCTTTCTTCCCTGGGTGTGTTCAGTCATGGTGTTTATCGCAGCAATAGAAAACAAACTAGGACAGCGTCCACCAGGGAAAACCTGGATGAACCGCCCCCCCCCCCCCCCGTGGCTTTGCTGATGACATCCTCTCCTCCTGCTGCATCTGATGGAAACTACCCTAAGTACTGCCACCTTCATTACAGATGAGCTGGTCACGTTGATCTCCCTTACTTGTCTCTTAGCAAGTTGAGATTGTAAACACTTGATCATGTATCTTTGTACTCTACGTTTCCTGGCATAGTAGATGCAGAAATGTTTGTTCAACAAAGTTACTTCTCAAAGCCGTCTTTGTAAACACAAAGGTTCCTATAGAAACAACTAGTACCTCAGTGGTCAACAGGGGCTTTGCAAGCCAGTGAGATGAATAGTAAATCATCTGCAAGACAAAAAAACCTCAAGGAGAAGTTGTTTGAAGCCCCAGGCTTGGCCACTGAAGAGGAACCAGGAAAGGCCAATGCAAGACATTTTTATCATTTCTAACTAGCACGCAGCACCTTTTCTTCTAAGTGTAAATGGGTCTCCAAATGTCTCTACAGGCTGGAATAATGCAGGCTGTGAGGACTGGGATAGCTCTGGACCAGCCTGGGCTAAGTCTTTTGTCTGGACACTGTAGGTCACCCAGTATCCTCATGTACCATAAGGTAGGGTTCATAAAACCTACTGTGGTGGAAAGCAAGCGGGCCAAGGCTCTTGTGTACAACCATTAGTCACATTCCAAACTGATCTGACCTTAAGCCAGGCACTAAGCAGCATGATGCGATACTATAGGGTTTTGGTTTTCCTGTCTGTACATAGAGTGAGAAACAAAACTTACATACATCCAAAGGTTCTGTAAAGTCAAAGCTGGGCATTTTGGTGAAGAGGCATAAAACTTATATGAAATGTAATTATATCTTCTTTCTTTCCAGTTTTTCATCCCAGGGAATGAGAAACATGGCATGATTAAGCATTTTTCATTCATGTGATTGGCACTGTTTACTCGGTATTGTGTGATCGACCCTCTGAACCATAAACCCAACTGACCTTCAGTGGTCACTGTAGATACACACAGCAGAAATGTCCGCAGTATTACTGAAAATGCACTTTATATAACTGCACAAATGTCAGGCCAGCAGCTACAGAGTCTGCAATCAGAATGGGCATGTGCTGAGCTCCTGTCAGCCCTGGCCACAAGTGTCGTATAAACAGGGAGCTCAGAAACTCTGGGTGTGAGAGCCAGGTCTGTTACCAACAAATGTGTGACACCTGTGCCTTTGTGAGAATCTCAGTTTCTTCTCCCATATGCTAGTGCACCTCCAGAGTCAACTATCACATTCTAAGAATGTTATTCCCACACCAAAGACTTTGGTTTCACTCCTATAGATTACAGAGGAATGCAGCTTTTTACAGGTCTTGTGGGTATGCTATCCATCAATAAAAAGGCTTCTGTTTTATTTTCCACGAATCCTATGTAAAGGCTAAAAAAAATTGTAAGGTGTAAGCCCGAGACCCCAAAGTTCAGCCTGGACAACGATTAGAAAGCTTTTTACTTCATAATTAAATCATATCTGGTTTATTTCCAGCCTAATCGACAGGAAGTCTACACAGAGGGGCTCGCTGCTTAGGCTAAACAGGAATCTTTTCGTAGCACTTCTCCTTTATCCTGTATCATCCAAGTGAAAACATCAGTATCCAGGAAAGGATAACTTAAAGATGCAACGGTGCCACACCACCTTAAAAGCTGGGCCAACTGCTTCCAAATCTAGGCACGTTTTCCTTGTGGTGGTGTCATGTGGGTTCTCTTTGCTTTGTAGTTAGTTTAAACAATGTTGCCACCAGCCCCTTTCCACCTGATCGGTTTCGGTGGACTAGTTGCTCAAGGTTTTTCTTAACCTCGGGGAACACATGGACATTTTTCTACAGAGATGTAAGGGTCTCCTTTGGTTAGATTATTAGAATGGATAATAATAGCTAATGACTGGCCTTCCAAGGAAGAGCAGACAAGAAGACCAGCCTCAAGATAAAATGAAGGAACTTTTATGCCACTGCCTAAGAATTTTTTCCAAAAGACTTCACTGAAGAGGAACTAGATAGTTCCCACCTTTCTTTCTTTCTTTCTTTAGAAGATTTTTTTGTTTTTATTTTATGTTTATGAGTTCTCTGCCTACAGGCATATAAGTGCACTGTGTGTGGCCTATGCCTGGTGCCCTAGGAGGCCAGAAGAGGATGTCAGAGACCCTAGAACTGGAGTTACACACAATTGTGAACCATCATGTGGTGCTGGGGATTGAACCTGGGTCCTCTGCGAGAGCAGCAAGTGCTCTTAATCGCTGAGCCATCTCTCCAGCCCAGATCTCATCTTTCTAATGACACTGAGTATCATTGGATCAGAGGTTCTTGTAAATTCCCTTCTCTTTCTCTGTTTTATTCTCTCTCCCCAAAGAAGAGATGTGTATAAATTAAAGAGGGGCTCAGCCACATGTTTACCATTCTTTATCGTTTAATCTCTTTCAAAAGAGAAAGGAGACTTTTTGCCACCACCTATTTCCTGTATTCACCATCTCTAGGGCCTTTTCATCTCTCCCACTCCTGAATTCCCATGTTTCCAGCGTCTTTTTATAATATGCAATTCTCATGATCTTCAAAGTCTCCTTACGGAATTTTCCCCCTCAGGGTGTCAGCCAATACCATTCTGAAAAGTTTTAACTTAAAATTATACTCAGATGAAAATCCAAATGTTGCTAGAATGACACTTAGTGAGCCTCTGAGGTTCACGTGACAGACATGCAGGAAGCTCAGGGACCTCTCAGTGAATGATGGCACCGTTTGTGTGGGCAGCATTCGGTTAGTAATGTCCTTGCCAACATCTGCTCAACACTTGGGAAACGCCATGCTAAGTTATAACCTGATAAGGAACATGTCACTCCGAATAAGACCTTCAAATCCTCCAAACAATGGAAATGCTCCTGAGAAACAGAAATGCTCAGACTTGCAAGGAATTAAGAGCAGCTCCAAGGATGAGCAGGTGGTGACTCAAACATAAAACCTTTCAGGATGCAAATGAAGCATGTGTTTTCCCTAAAGAAAACTGTTATCTATGAACATGGTGTTTCTATGTGTAGCTTACACATACAAACAAGGCATTTAGCAGCAAGGAGTGCAATCCTAGTCACGCCTGCTGTCCAGGGAGAGGTGGGCAATTGCATGCTTCTTACTGGACCGAAAGTCAATGGGATCTGAAATCACCAGCCAAGAAAACAATGCAAAGAATTGGCACACCAGCGGTTCAGACACTTGAGATCCTTGGGGGCTCACAAATCCTACTATCACTCTGGTCCAGTGAGAAATACTGGCTTCTCTACCTCGTCCACCTATGATAGAGACACTTGCACATGGCCCCTCAACATCAGAAGTACCCACCTGGTGTCTGTTCAGGTGTCCCACCGAGAGCCGGGGCAGACTGCTCATGCCTGGTCAACCTCACAGCTTAAAAATCAACAACAACTCTATTGAGATAAGCATTAAAGACAACTTGAGCCTAGAGAATTACTTGGTGCTGACTGCACTGGCTAGGAGAAGCAAGCTTAATTTCCTTACTTGTAATTAACATCACATAAAAGATGTTCACTCCAAACTTTTTTGTGTTTTGTTTCTGATCTCAAGAAAAAAATCTCTTAAAGCATCAAAATGGCTGTGTACATTAATTAACAAGGAACAGGAATAAATAAAATGAATACCCCCAAACTAGTCAGTTAGCTTATTAAAGGACTGGGAAACTCATATAAAAATTGCAGTTAATTTAGTCTAAGGTTGCTAGCCTGGATCTGAGAGCAACTTCTCCAGGGGCCATTATGAATTATTCTTTGGTGTGATTAACTTTGCTCTCTGAGAAGCTAAGGCTGTTAAGTCCTTAAAAGGCTTTCTACTGACTCTTCTAAGATTCAAAATACCACATACTCAGAGCTGGTTATAAAACAGAAAAATGTAGCAAAGAAAATCAACTCATGTTTATGATTAACATGATTATGCTTATCAAGCTGTTGCTAATAAGTGCCAACGAAAATGCAAATCTTCCTGTTTCGGACAGGAGAAGTGTGCTCAATACAGTGCTAACTGCTGGATTTCCCAGGTGGTATTTAAGATTAAATCATTTAAATATACTCATTCATTCAGTAAATCATTTAAATGTTCTCACTCACTCATTCATTCGGTGATTTGATTCTGCAGGCTTTATTATTTGCCACTTATGTGCTGTCATTAAACACTTGTATCTACCTAGTCATTTGGTTACTTAAGAAAACTCTCTTTAAGAATATAACAGAAAGACCTTTATAAAATAAATGCGGGTGGTCTTTTTAAATTGACAACAAAACTTATTTCCGTTTGAAAGTTATCTGAGGTTGAGTATGAATCCAACTTCTCTTTAGCCTGATTTTCCTTTTTCAAAAGCCACTATTTTGACTGGTTTTTCTGAGGGGTTGTGTGGTTGTTCCTAGCACTCATGAAATGACAATCATTCAAAGGTTGAACACTGCCCCTTTAGCTGTGTGGCTTTTGTTACCTAAGTCTCATTCAGAAACCACTCAAGTTCCCAGGCTGCCACGCACACCCTTATATCCTAGCACTCAGAAACAAATGTCTCCTCTAAGCCTTAGGCAAGGCAATAGTGGGTTCGCTACCTTTACATTTCAGAACTACTGCTACATCAGTCAGGAGTTTGCTGCACCCACAAACTAGAGAAAGCCACCCGTGACCTTTACATCCATGGGGTGGTTTTCTCAGGGACCAAACTTGATGAACAGGCTCGGTCTCTAACTGCGCTACTCTCTGTGAACACTCAACAAGACACATTAGCTCCCGGGAGACATTAAACAGATGTCACGGGAGGAAGAAGAGAGATACTCAACGGATTTTTGAGGTCAGGGTCTCAGGTAGGGAGAGCGCCCTCTTGGATTCCGCGGGCCCTTTCACACTGTCCCTCAGAGAGCGCACGCTCTTCTGCCGGTTTCTTGCAAAGCGCGCTCTCTTGATCTTCCACAGTGCTGCATCGCTGAGGTTGGCAACATTGGTTCTCACAGCAGTGATGGCTTTGCAAAAGGAATTAAAGACATTATTCCTTTCCTTGTCTGGACATGTGATACAGCTATTTTTTAAATAATCCATCTGAGTATAGCTTTGGGACAAGAAGACATTTTTCATACGTGCATGAGTCCCCCACCTCCCTCTATGACCATGACACATCTTACCTTAAAACATCATGACTACTGTCTATTATGACTATCACTTTTCTGTTTGACTTGTGAGGTTTGACTATCTAATTCTGCTACATTTTCCTCGTGAACGTAGCGCCTTAAGCAACTAAATAATGAGTAGATGGGAGTTTGCACAGTACAAATGTGTCTCACAGAACTGCGCATAGACATTCCCAACATCACAACTGGCTAATACTTAAAGAAAACGGTCCCAGATGGTTACTATGTGTCCCCTGGAAAGGGAAGAAAATTCAGATCTGAGAGGCTACAGCATGAGTAAATCTACAAATTAGCAAAGCACTCAACAGTTGATGGGCTGAGTATGTGAGGTCAAGATATCCTCTTCCCTATGCGGAACAAGCTACATGCCAATGTCTTAGCCGGGACTGTTTCCGACAAGTCTTTTGCCTTACTTACTTGTAGGAAAAGGAAATTCTTTGTTACAATCCAAATGCAGCTGAGCTTCCAGAGAAAGCGTCTCAAATCTATTGACAAAGAACTCCCAGCTCAAGGCAGGAATATCTTGCTTAAGAAAATGCAAGAGTAAAAGCTTGCTCAGGATGGTGGGTCGGTCCTTCACCACAGTGTCGAACTGGAAGTCAAGACAAAGACAAAGACCCTGGAAAAGAGAGATCAGACATGAACATCTAAGAGTCTCTAAGAAAACAACATACCACAAGGTCAACGGAACAAGGCAGTGTCCTCAAGGCAAAAAGATTTCACTGGGAGCATGGAAGAAAGAGGAAATAGTAGGACCCACAGGGTCCTGGAAACCTACAAGAAGAACTTTATGATAGGCAGATCTGGATCCTGGGGTCCTCCTCAAACTAAGGCACCAGCCAAGGAGAATATAGGCAGTAAGCTTCGAACCCCTACCAAGACCCAGCCGACGAACATGATACTCTCCACCATTGAGTGGAGAGTGAGATCTGACTCTCACACGAACTCTGGTGCCCCTTTTCTGACCATGTCCCCCGGATGGGGAGACCTGGTGGCACTCAGAGGAAGGATAGCTAGTTACCAAGAAGAGACTTGATATTCTGAGAGCATATATAGGGGGAGGGGTTCTCCCTCGGTCACGGACATAGGGGAGGGGAGAAGGGGAGAAATGGGAGGGAGAGAAGAATGGGAGGAAACAGGGGAAGGGCTAACAATCAAGATGTAATATGAATAAATTAAAAAAAAAAGATTTCACTGGGGATCTTTCCGATCATAAGTGTTGGAGGAGAAAAATGCACAAGGAAGTTTCTCCTGATTTCACAATGTCTCTTCAATTTTGATCCAGGGATGTGGACTAAATGTATGTCATTCATTTTCTAAATATTAAATGACACCCACTTCATCTAAATATCTGTGCATCTTTTTAAAAGAAATCTATAGTTTTCACTGATAAGTATACTTTCAACATTACATTTTATTTTATTATTGTGTGTGTGCACACATATGCACACATGCATGCTTATACCACAGCACATGGGAGGGCCAGAGGCAACTTTTGGAAGCCCATTCTCTCCTAAAGTAGTAGGTTCAGGGAATTGAACTCAGGTCCTCAGACTTGTGCCTCAAGCACCTGTACCAGCTGAGCCACCTCACTAGCCCCTAAATTACATTTGAGGACACATAGAAAAATGGTCATTATATTTCCTCACAATTCTAGCTTGTGAGTTTGTAAAAGAACAAAAAGTCATCCTTACTTCTTGGAATATGAGCAAAAAAAAAAAAAAAAAGAAAAAAAAAAGAAAAATACATTAAGACATTTTAAAGGGGAAATGGGTGGAACATCTACTTTTCTTTCTTTTTACGATTTTCTTTCTTTTTATTTAATTTTATTTTATGTGCATTGGTGATTTGCCTGCATGTATGTCTGTGTGAGGGTGTCAGATCTTGGAGTTATAGACAGTTGTGAGCTGTCATGTGGGAATTGAACCCAGCTTCTCTGGAAGAGCAGTCAGTGCTCTTAACTGCTGAGCCATCTCTCCAGCTTGGAGCATCTATTTGTCTAGTCAGTGGGCCTTTCTTTTAAGCTGATTCAAAGTTTAAAATGTTAAGCTATGCAGCCATCCCATCACAACTCAGCGAGTAGCCCTGAGCAGCAGTAGGACATCAGCAGCCTGGAACATCAACTGGGAAGAACCATCTAGAAGACTACTGAGTTTCGCAGTACATGTGCCTTGGGTGGCATGGCCCTGTATTTTTCCAGCCCCTACACAAGTGGTCCTTTATACTAGAGAAAATGAGGGAAGGAGGAAGAAAGAGAAAGAGAAGGGGGAGGGAGGAGAAAGAGTGGGGTTAGGAACATGGGCCTTTTTTATGCGTCACACTGGAGTCTGTCTCAGGTCTAACTGTGACTCTGGAAACATAGCTTCACCTTCCCAACCTTCAGTTTCTCCAACTGTGACACTGGGGGCCTACAACAAGCTATTCTAAGGGTTGTGGGAGGTGATGCAATATGGGGCACTTCTATGACACATGCCTGACAGTGCACAACCTGTCTGGCAAATGTTAGTTCCTGTCTTTGTTATTAGTTTTGATAAGAACAACAAAGTTCAAGCCAGTATCAGTGTGGAAAAAAACCAGTGGAGAGCCTAGTCTTGCCTGTCACTAATGCACTGTGTGCCAAGTCCAACAGTCTCTCTGAGGCTTTCTCAATACACAGCCCTCTCCAGGCCTCCTGCTTGAGTCTCTTTGGTTTTGATTCACGATGCTTCGTTTGTTGGCATCCTTTCCTATCAAGCTTCTCTTTGATTTCCCCTTAGAATCTAGCGCCTCTAACAGCAACTCCAGGCCAGAGGCAAACTGAGCAGGATGAAATCAACCAGCCTATTTTAAAACTGTGGCCCCCTTCCTGCCGCGCACAACAACGATATCTTTCTAAATAGTGCATCAGCATGTTGTATTAACAGCCCCACAAGAAGACCTGCAGAGTCAACTAACCTGAGCCCATGGGGGCTCACAGTGACTGGACCACCAACCAAAGAGCTTGCATGGGCTGGGTCTAGACCTCCTACACATAAGTAGCAGATGTGCAGCATGGTCATCATGTGGGTCCCTAACAACAGAAGTAGGGGCTATCTATGACTTTGTTGCCTTATTTTGGACCTCTTTCCTATAGCTGAAAAGCCTTGTTTGGCCTCAATGGGAGAAGATGTCCTTAGCCTGCTGTGACATGAGTTGCCAGGACATATTGGTACCCCTTAGGGACCTCCCTTCCTCTGAGAAGGAGAGAGAGGACTGGGGGGAAGGGAGCAGGGGCTGTGATAAGACAATAAAATGATTAAATAAATAATATTAAATATAAAAAAAACCATTTTAAAAACCCAAATGAAACAAGGTACCTTTAATAAGATATGTTTCTGGGATCTGAGCTCTTCTTGTTTCCATTATAACTTTAAAAACACACATTTAAATACATACAGATCTCCACTGATACCATCAGCAATAACATGAGTCTGCATGGTGCTACAGTTGGAGGACTTGTGTCCACTGCCCTAAAAGTTCATCACCCTGAAATTCAACCACTTATGTGACATTATTAGAAGGTGAGTCTTGGGGAAGACAAGGCCGTGTAGACAGAGTCCTCACAAATAGGACTTTTGTCCTTAAACAAAAGCCCGACATAGTTAAAGGCATCATCTATGAACAGAAAGCAGGGCTTTGTCAGACACTGAATCTACAAGCACCTTGATTGTGGACCTCCCAGACTCACTCCAGAATTAGACAATATAAATTTATATGACTGTATTAGTGACCCTGCTTTTAGTATTTTGATACAGCATAGTTAAAGGAGACACGTGACAAAGCCAAGGGTTGGTGGTATTGACAGGCAGTCTGCAGGGCTGATAATGTGCAGCCCCCATCACCTGAAGTGCTGGCCTCTTTATGGTGTCCAGCAGGAGGCCTGCTCTGGTGGCCACTGCAGGGTTGACATCCTCCACAGCTGTCAGGAAGCAGCAGAAGGCGTGTGCCAGCGAGTACTTCAGCAGGTGGTTTTTGGTCACTGAGTGAATATCCAAAAACCTACAAATGACAGCTACTTTTTCCACTGCAATATAAGATACAGAGGACAAAAGGCATACATGTATATATTAATAAATATTTTATACGTAATCATTTAAAATACTGTTCCATTTATTTATTTATTTACTTGTAGGCAGAGCATGCATATGACAAAGGGCATGTGAGGAGATCAGAAGACTATTGTGGGAGTTGGATCTCTCCTTCTCCCATAATAGTTCTAGAAGACTAACCGCCGGTCTTCGGGCTTGGAGACAAGCGCTTTTACCACGCCCTGAGCCGTCTCACTAGTCCCATATTCTCATCTACTTAAGCTTCATGAGAACTGAACCCCATAAGAAAAGAGGTTAACCTGGGGCTCTTATCTGGAAATTTTACATATCAACAACGTCGGCCAAAAATAAATTTCAGAACTGACCATCTGGTTTACCTCATGACCCAGAGGATTTTTAACTAACACAGAAGTACCTGCTTCAAACCTCATCTTCCAGTCTTTGCTGTTGAAGTTGCCGTTTATGATTGTCCAGAATATGTCAGCACCATGAGGAAGTGACAGAGCGTGAAGAAGGAGAGGAACCGCCAGTGAAGACAGCTGAGAGAACTCAGACTTGACGACTCTCCACAGGCTGGGAAAGCAAGGAGCAGCAAAGGCATTACACTCATCGCCCGCCGCCTTTCCTAACTTACGGTAGGTGTAGACGGTAGGTGCTGGTAGGATGCTCTGGGGGAGTGTGCATCCATCCACGAGACTATCATCATCCAAGAAACATTTATGTTTGGATCTGTTAATGTTTTCTGAAGAAATTACTTTTATGTAGCAATGTTGAAGAACATACTTTAACATAAAATTTCATGTTAAAAAATTCAGCTACCTCACTAGTGTTTCCCATTTCTTGTCTCCCCCCTGACACACACACACACACACACACACACACACACACACACACACACACACACACAACTTTTATCAATTCCACTATCTCTTGATCTTTGACATTTCTGCTTTCTGGAAATGGCCTATCTATATTATATTCCTTTCAAACTCTATTCCCACAATGCTAACTTAAATGTACCTGCTGCAGAGCCCTGTCCCACTCACTGATCCATAATAGTTCTTGGTCACACCTGTGATCTGTATAGAATAATCACTTACTGTTTGACACTGAATTACTAGTGCACAGGACAAAAATATCTCAGTTTACCCAAGATCCTACACTAGTTTATCGTTTGGAGGTGGTTTTCAAGGTGATCCCTTCCTTCAGCCTCAAAAGTAAACCAATGTATGGTGCAGGTGTGTGTGTGTGTATGTGTGTGTGTGTGTACCTGTGTGTGCTTGCGCATGTGCACACATGTGTATGTGAAGGTGCAATTGCCCATGAGTATATATACATGCGGAGGCCAGAGGTTGTTTGCTCTGTTGCTTTCCAGTTTCCTTCTTGAGATCAAGTTTCTGCACATACCTGGACTTCATGGCTTTAGTTAGACTGAGTAGCCAGCAAGGCCCGCAGATTGGCTTGTCTCTGCCTCCCAGAAAGTTGCAGTTACAAATGGTGTGCCTGGCTTTTAAATAGATAATTGGGGATCCAAACTAAGGTCCCCACGCTTATAAAGTGTGACTTTTATCCTCTGAGCCGTCTCCTGGCTCCAAAAGTACACCAAATTAAACAGTAAATATCTGATCATTCTTTATATTTATTATCTATCCCTTCCTAGACTAGAGCGAACAATCTTCAAAGTATTCTGGTTTAAATTTTTTTTCAAGTCATTATATTTGTTGAATGGATAAATAAATAAATAAATAAACAAAGTAAGTAAGGGCAGGTGCCTCTTGATTTTGTTACAAACAAGCCTTTTCTAAGACTCAGACTACTCTTACCTATAAAATGATCCTTTTCTGGCTTGCCTCCAGGAAGACAATAACAGATATTTGAAGGTGCTCAGGAAAAAAAAAAGCACCATAAACCCAGGGCACTATTTTATTAGTATTCTCAAAACCTCTATCTCTAAAAAGCAAGGGAGACAACACTCAGAGGGGTTCAGCCTCCAGTGTTCTTAGTTGCAGTACGATTGCTATCTTACTGCACAACTAATAGCTTCTGGTGGCGGATGCGGGTGAAGAAGGCTTCAGTTTTCATTACAAGGCTGGCCGCTGGGAGTTTGACCATGTTCAAATGAGTTTATGGGCCACACAAATTGGGGTAGGGGGTCAGGGGAGGATGGACTGAAGAGGACTGAGTGTGATCAGAAATTCCCAAATAATCATTAAAAATATCATGTGAAAAAAATATTTTCTTCCTTAAAGCCTGAATGTGAGGACAGAACCAAGTTAATAATTGTGGGCAGGAGTGGGGTGATTGCTATCCTATGGAATTACACTCGGAAGCATTATTTGCCACTGACATTTTTCTAGGGCCTTTCTTCTTCTTCTTCTTCTTCTTCTTCTTCTTCTTCTTCTTCTTCTTCTTCTTCTGTTTCTTCTTCTTCCTCCTCCTCCTGCTCCTCATCCTCCTCCTCCTCATCTCTTCCTCCTTCTTCTTTTTACATTTTTTAAATTTAATCACTTTACAGCCTGATCCTAGTCCCCTCCCTCCTCTCCTCCCAGTCCCTCCTCCTTAATGACCTAACAATTGAAAGTATACAGGACAGCCAGGGCTATGTAGGGAAACCCTGTCTCGAAAAACCAACCCAAAACAAAAGAGCCAAATGGAAAGTCCAGAGCAATCTTTATTTTACCTGTCTTGCCTGACAGAACCTAAGAAAATACTACTCTCTTCATATTTAGACAAAAGAAAAAGAAAAAAAATAAATAAGGTTGGGTGTGGTGCCCCATGCCTTTTATCTCAGCACTCAGGAGGCAGAGGCAAGTGAACCTCTGTGAGTTCAAGGCCAGCCTGGACCCTTGGAACAGTGAGTTCTAAGCAAGCCAGGGCTACACAGTGAGACCCTGTCCGAAGAACAAAAACAGAAAGAAGGAGAAAGGATGGAAGTTTCTTCATCAAATTAATATTCTGAGGAAGAAAATCCAGTGAAATAGAAGAAATTTTACTCTCACTTTAATTCTTACAACCGAATGTAAACAAAAATGCTATCAGTACATACCTTGCAATCAACATGTGGTCCTGAATGTAGGCTAAAAATTGAGGATGGTCTTTCCTCGCAGTGTACAAACACTCTCCGTGCAGACACAGAATCTTTAGGCAACTGAGCATATTAAAAAGAATGTCTGGCTCTTCAAACTTAGCCATTTCCTATGCGAAAGAACACAGTTACTGCCTTTTCTGAAACAGCAAATAGTTCCAAAACCAAACCAAATGTTCAAATATATCAGAAAAATCTACCTGGAAAATGGTGTATATTAGCCTCAATGTTACTGGAAGCTGTTGGTAGCAAAACTTTCTCTCCGTGTCATTCTTTACTGCTGTGGGAAAATAATTACACAAAGGTTAGTCAGCTCCTTTCCTCCCAATATTCATTAACTCATGAAAATCACTAAACCAGAGAAGATAAAAAGGTAGAAAGTGAGCACATGTTTGTAGAAGGTTTTTATTTGCTTTTTATATTACTATGTGCCCACCAGCATGGAATGCATGCCTGTGATCCCAGCACTTGAGAGGCAGAGGCAGGTGGATTCTGTGAGTTCAAGGCCAGCCTGGTCTACATAGTGAGTCCCAGGATAGCCAGACCTACATAGGGAGACCCTATAGGAAAATTAATAAAAATAAACCAGCCAATCAATCAATCCTCAATAAACACCTGTGCCCTTCTATGAGAAAATATGGAAAGCCTTCTAAACGTAAGATTCCCAGGCTCCATTTTTCACTTCAAGGTCCCCATGTTATCCTGGTGCCTTTGCTGCCTGAACCACCCCAGCCCTGGCCTTTGCTCCTGTGGGTGAAGGGACTTGGCAAGCCTTCACTAAGAGGAGATAAGCAGTTATGGAGGAGAGAGGTGCAGATGGATTAGTACCTAAGGCAAGGCTATGACACAGACTGACAAATGAGGCATTTTGAAATGGGTGAGTGTTTCTAAGTGAAAACACCGCTTAGGGACATCTCTTGTTTTGAGGTTCTCCAAATTCTGCCTCCACCACGGGGCAACACTACAGTGACCATATAGCCTTGCTCTATAGAGAAGAGCTCTCTAGCAAACCGGATATCAAAACTAGGGCAATATTATAGTGTGGGGGGAGGAGGGGTTTCCAAGACTCCCAGCCCTAGCTGAGGAGCTTTTGACACTTGTTGGTTTCAGGAGAGGGAGTCTGGTTTTTTTTTGTTTTGTTTTTTGTTTTAAAGAGCGTGGCCCTTGGTAGGTCTATTCTCTCCAGTGGATGGCCTCACACACATGAATATATGGGCAGCATAAACTGGAGTCTATGGGCTATCAAAAATAAAAATAAAAAGATGGAGCGATGGGGAAGTTGGGGATGCATTTGGGAGAAGTTAGGGGAGAGACGGGATGAATATGACCAAAATACATTGTAAGAGATTTTCAAAGAATTAAATAAATATGATATGTTTAAAAGCTGCTGGAAGGTGGGCAAAATAATGTACGATGTGCCATTGTAAACTGTGGCAATTCCTAGGACCAGAGGCAATGGCAGCCAAATCCTCTTGGTTGATATGTCACTTTCTCGGTGCTCACCCACTCAAAGGCATTTGATAACGCTAGTGTGTCATCAGTGCCTGGCTTTTTTTTTTTTTTTTTTTTTTGTGGTCAATGTGAAAGTGAGCATATCGTTTTAGTAATAGTCATAGCTAGAATCTATAAGAACTACGTCTACCTTCAAAATGCAGAAAGAGGAAACATGTGAAAGATGTGGAAAGCACTGCGGGTGCCGATGCAGCGCCCAGGGTTCCCAGCACAGGAGCACAGGATCACCGTTAAAGGCCAGAGCACAGAACCAACACCAGTTTCCGAGTGTGTAGGCAAATATCAGAGGAGAGATACGGTATTCTGTCTTTTTGTGTCAGAATCTCACAATACACACCAAAATAGCTCAGAGCCCATGAATCTCCTGCCTCAGCTTCCCATGTGCAGGCAATGCAGGCACACTTAGGAGTGAGTTTTATAACTGTGTCTTACAAGACGCCAAAAGACAAAAGGAGAAAATCAGGCTGAGGCTGTGACAGGACCTTGAAGCGGGGCTTAGGACAGGGGTGAACAGGGCAAATGTTTTAAATAGAATTTGTACCGACTCCATAAGGAAGACTAAGTGACCTCATCCACACCCACATCTGTAACCACATCTGCAGACTCAGCGAAACCAGGCTCACTGGAGAACCAGGCTGCATCTGCTCTGAACAAACATAGATTTTTTTCCTCTTTGAGGTCATTATTCTATAAACAATACAGTGCTTTAGAGTAACTCAACATTGGGGCACTTGCCTAGCATGCACAAGGCCCTCGGTTCAATCCCCAGTATTGTGAAATTAAATGTTATAAGTAATCTAAGGATAGTTTAAAATTACATGAGAGGATATGCATAAATTATGTACAAAGTAATTGTACTTTGCCATTTTATGTCAGGGACTGGGGCATCTATAGAGAAGAAGGAGATAAGTCTTGCAACCAATGTACTAGTCATCTGAGGCAGGAGAATTAATGTGAATTCAAGACCAAACGTGGGATATGTGGTACGTTCCAGTTCAACCTGGACTCCACAGTGAAAGTCTATCTCAAACACAACAAAAAGAAGCACAAATTACCTGGGTTGTGTGCTGTCAAATAAAACCGTTTGTTTCCACAGAAAGAGTTTAAGTCATCAGATCCTGGGTGAGGCCCTTGCTTCCCTTGGGTAGAGAGCTTGACAGAAACACAACTCCAGCCCTGCATATCAGCAGCTGCAGCCCTAAAGCATGGCCATCACCTCCAAGAGACCAGGAGGCCCGAGTTCCAGCTCCCATCCCTACTCACTATGCAATCAATGAGACACATCAACTCCTTCCAGCTCTTATTTTCAATAAACAGTGTGAGCCAGCTAGTCGGGGTCTATTAACCATTTTTAGCATCCATCCACATAGACTCAGTTAGGTATACCAAGGTTTTTGAGGCGATAATATAGTTATCATGAACCACAGAAAGGCGTCCCCGATCAGGGTTTGCTGTCCACCAAAAGGATAAGGCCCATGCTTCCTGGTTCTAGAGTGGACCTCCCAGGAGCAAGACAGTCTAAAATAATAGGAGTAGAAATTCTTAAAGGCTCCCCAATATGTCCCGGGCCCTGTACAAGTCCCCAGAGCATCACAGGTCACATGTAGGAGTCTGGTTTTCCCCTAGGCACGGGGAAACATCTTAACTCTCTGAAATGTCGGGTGAGTGGGAGGAATCAGGAAATGACTCCTGCGTCATCCTGCCTTCTTGGTGCCCTCTATTCACACACCAATAGCCTTTAAAGAATTTATAAAGAAGCCATCCTTCCAACTAAAAATGATGACCAGCCCCAGGGCACAGCTAGGCAAGGTGCCTCTGTCTAGGGTCTTGGGCAATCTCCCAGGATGCAGATGTTGTGTGGACCCAAGTTCTGTTGCCTATATCCAAAAGCACTTGGCTTTGATCCCATGCCCAAAATATCTATTGAGGCTGTCAGCACCTTGCACCTGAGCCATTCTCAGTGTCTTCTGCACAGAGAACACAGCGCACTATGTAAAGTTCACCTTAGGTTTCTATACTACGAGGATCTAATAATAAGATAACAGGGGCTGGAGAGATGGCTCAGTGGTTAAGAGCACTGACTGCTCCTCCAGAGGTCCTGAGTTCAATTCCCAGCAACCACATGGTGGCTCACAACCATCTATAATGTGATCTGATGCGTACTGTATACATAATAAATAAATCTCTTTTAAAAATTAAGATTATAATTAACAACAAGATGCTGCTGCCAGGGAGAGACTCTACAACTGGCATCCCCTGGGGGCAGAGTAGAGCTGTTCACTTCCTTACTGGGTGGGAGGTGCTTTATCTGTACACCCTACACTATTAGGAGCCAGCATTAGACTTGTCCCAAGTTGCTACTTGGGTAAGAAGTTGTATAAACCGGAACATGTGCTCTCTCTACTTCCTATCAGCCAAGTTCACTTACCAGCATGTTCTGAGGGCGCTGTTCGGTTGCCTGGATTCTCTCCATGCTTGGCTGCTGGGTTCTCCTCCTCTTCTCCCTCAGGGCCTATAATGAACTCTGGTCTGGAAGAAAGGAGGCTATCTTCAAGGCTGTCTGTGGGCTCCTGCAACAAATAAAAGCATCTAGGTGAGGGGTGGTAAAGAACAGTTTGTTCACATCAATAAAGGTGGCTCAGCCAGTTCTACCTAACCTTGTGGTAGCCAAGAGGGCGAGACCCTACCTCAGAAGGTTCCTGCACCCATATGTACATCCATCCTATCAAGAGATGTACATCAGTGGCCAATGAAACATTTGCTTTCATTTGAAATAGATGCAGGGAAATAAAACACAGAAAGCATTGTCTGGTCTTCTTAGGCAGCTTTCTTTAGTCCCAGAAGTCAGTATCCCACTCGCAATGCATTTATGAAGTGATGACTTCAGACATGATGCCGATTCTGGTTAACTGGACAAATCAATGCTTTAAGCGCAAGAAGTTGCTCTAACATGTGAGTTCAGAGGAGCAAAGAGGTACAATTCAAGTGTCTATTAACAGACAGATGGCTCAACAAAATGTCTGTCCACACAATGGCTTGTTAATCAGATACTGGTGCGTGCTTCAGAGGAAGCGTGAGAACACGATGCTAGGTGAGATATGCCAGTCACGAGGGACAAATCCTGTAGGCACTCACTCACATACCTACAGTAGTCAGGGTTATAGAAATGGATGCTAGAAGCTGAGGAGGTAGAATTGGGCAATCACTGTTAAAAATCCTGGAGATTCTCTGGTAGGATTTTGGGGTAACTTATGTGTACTATCATATCATCTGCAAACAGAGATACTTCGACTTCCCCCTTTCTAATGTATATCCCCTTGATCTCCTTTAGCTGTCTTATTGCTCTAGCTAGGACTTCAAGTGCTACACTGAAGAAATACAGAGAGAGTTGGCAGCCTTGTCTTGTCCCTGATTTTAGAGGAATTGCTTTAAGTTTCTCTCTGTTTAATTTGATGTTGGCTACTGGCTTGCTGTATATAGCCTTTATTGTTTTTTAGGTATGTGCTTTGTATGCCTGATCTCTCCAAGACTTTTAACGTGAAGGGGTATTGGATTTTGTCAAAGGCTTTTCCAGCATCTAACGAGATGATCACATGGGTTTTTTCTTTCAGTTTGTTTATATGGTGGATTACACTGATGGCTTTTAATATGTTGAACCATCCCTGCATCCCTGGGATGAAGCCTAGTCAATCAGGGTAGATGATATATTTGATGTGTTCTTGGATTCAGTTTTTAAGTATTTTATTGAGCGTTTTTGCATGAATGTTCATAATGGAAATTGGTCTGAAGCACTCTTTCTTTGTTGGGACTTTGTGTGGTTTAGGTATCAGGGTGACTGTGACCTCATAGAAGGAGTCTGGCAATGGTCCTTCTCTTTCTATTTTGTGGAATAGTTTGAGGAGTATTGATATTTGCTCTTCTTGAAGTATCTAGTAGAATTTTGTACTGGCCATCTGCCCCTGTGCTTTTTTGGAGTCTTTTAATGGTTGCTTCTATTTCTTTAGAGGTTATAGGACTATTTAAATTGTTTGCCTATCTCAATTTAACTTTGGTAAGTGGGCTCTACCAAGAAAATCATCCATTTCGTATAGATTTTCCAATTTTTTGGAGTATAGGATTTTGAAGTAAGATCTAATGATTCTTTGGCTTTCCTCAATATCTGTTGTAATGCTCCCCTTTTCATTTTTGATTTTGATAATTTGGATATTGTCTCACTGCCTTTTACTTTGTTTGGCTAAGGGTTTGTCTCTTTTGTTCATTTTCTCAAAAGGATATCAGAAGATGGAAAGATCTCCCATGTTCATGGATCAGTAGGATTAAATAGTAAAAATGGCCATCTTACCAAAAGCAATCTATAGGTTTAATGCAATTCCCATCAAAATTCCAACACAGGGGCTGGAGAGATAGTTCAAAGGTTAAGAGCCTTGTCTGCTCTTCCAAAGGTACTGAGCTCAGTTCCCAACAACCACACAGTGGCTCATAAAAATCTATAATGAGATCTGGTACTCTCTTCTGGTGTGCAGGCAGAATACTGTATATATAATAAATAAATAAATAAATATTTTAAAACAAAATTCCAACACAATTCTTTGCAGACCTTGAAAGAACAATACTCAACTTCATATGGAAAAACAAACAAACAAACAAAAAAACCAGAATAGCTAAAACAATCCTGTATAATAAAAGAACTTCTGGAGGTATCTCCATCCCTGATCTCAAGCTGTACCAAAGAGCAATAGTAATTAAAACCACATGGTGTTGGCATTGAAACCAACAGGTTGATCAATGAAATCAAATCCAAGATTCAGAAATAAACCCACACATCCGCAGAAACTTGATTTTTGAGAAAGAAGCCAAAACCATACAATGGGGAGGGGAAAGCATCTTCAACAAATGGTGCTGGTCTAACTGGAACTCTGTATGTAGAAGAATGCAAAAAGATCCATATTTATCCTCCTGCACAAAACTCAAGTCCAAGTAAATCAAAGACTGCAACATAAAACCCGATACATCAAATCTAATGGAAGAGATAGCGGGGAGTAGCCTTTGGCACAGGAGACAACTTCCTGAACAGAACGGCAACAGCTCAGACACGAAGATCAACAATTAATAAAGAGGACCTCATGAAACTGAAAAGTTTCTGCAAGACAAAGGACACTGTCAGCAGGACTAAACAGCAGCCTATAGAACGGGAAAAGATATCACCAACCCTACATCCAACAGAGGCATAATATCCAAAATATATAAAGAACAAGAAATTAGACACCAACAAACCAAAGTAATCCAATTTAAAAATGGGCTACAGCGCTAAACAGAGAATTCTCAACAGAGGAATGGTGAATGGCCAAGAAGCACTTAAAGAAATGGTCAACATTCTTAGTCATCAAGGAAATGCAAATCAAAACAACCCTAAGATTCCATCTTACACCTATCAGGATGGCTATGATCAAAAACTCAACCAACAGCACATGCTGGCGAGGCTGTGGGAGTGCAAATTTGTACAACTGCTATGGAAATCTGCCAGTTTTTCCAGAAAAGTAGAAATAGCTCTACCTTAAGACCCAGCTATATAACTCCTGGGAATATACCCAAAGGTTGCTCCACCACATTCATAGCAGCTTTGTCCATAATAGCAAGAATCTGGAAACAACCTAGATGTCCCTCAACTGAAGAATGGATAAAGAAACTGTGGTACATTTACACAATGGAATACTACTCAGCTATTAAAAACAAAGACACCATGCAATTTGCAGGCAACTAGAAAAGATCATCCCGAATGAGGTAACCCAAACAAAACCAACATGCATGGTATATACTCATTTATAAGTGGATATTAACCATAAAGAACAAGATGACCATGCTATAATTCACAGACCCAAAGAAGCTAAGTTACAAGGAGGGCCCAAGAGAGGAAGCTTGAATCTCACTCAAAAATGGGAAATAAAATAGGTATTGGAGGTGGATGGAGGGAGGGAATTGGGTAAGAGAGGGGTACGAGAGGAGCAGGGGTGAGGAGTAGGAATAGGGAGAGCAAAGGAAAGAGGACGAAATGAGCGAACATTGTAGGTGGGGGGCATCTCTGGGATTTGCCAGAGACCTAGGATAGGAGAGGCCCCAGGAAGTGTATAGGGGTCACCCTAGCTGAGACTCCTAGCACAAGGTATGGCTATTATTTAAATATCTAATCTCTAGCTATTCTTTGTCTTTCCTTTCCCACTTTTATCTTTTTTTTAGATGTATATTTTAATTATTATAATTTATTCACATTACATCCCGACTGCCACCCCCTCCCTCTTCTCTTCCCATTCCTACCCTCCCTTCCTCTTCTGCCTGTTCCCCTCCCCTAAACCTCTGATAGGGGAGCCCTCCTCTCCCAACTGTCTGGTGACAGCCTGCTCATCAGGATAGCCTGCATCCCCATCCTCTGTGTGCCCTCTAGGCCGTCTTACCAAGGGTCAGTGACCAAATCTTGGGCACCAGAGTGCATGCCAGAGGTTCAGCAACAGTCCCCGCCCAACCCCCACATGGAGACTCGACAGTCCATCAGTTACATCTGAACGGGGGTCTTGGTTCTCTGCTTGCATTGTCCTCAGCTAGAGCATCAGTTTGTGCAGACCTCCCTGGGTCTAGATCCACAGGCCTTGTGCCCAGTTTTATCTTTAAATATCCTCTTTAGAAATTATCCTTCTGGCCAATACTTTAACAAACAATGGTGTGTTTTGGTTTGGTTTTGGTTTTTTGAGACAGGGTTTCTCTGTGTAGCCTTGGCTGTCCTGAACTCACTTTGTAGACCAGGCTGGCCTCGAACTCACAGTGATCTACCTGCCTCTGCCTCCCGAGTGCTGGGATTAAAGGCGTGCGCCACCACCACTGCCCAGCTACAAACAATGTTTTAAAGAAAATTATTTGTCAGCCAATTCGAAACAAATAGATAAAGACTGGTGGGATAAAGGACACTGGAAAGGAAGTAGTGCTAACTAAGCAGCTGACAGTGGGGAGCTAGGAGTCAGACAGATCATGGAAGGCAGAGATAGAAAGAGAGGCCACAGTGGATAATAAAGATGAGAAACTTCTGGCTTCTTCCTACTCCTGACCAGAGACAAAGGTCTAAAGGTCTGGTGGGCTCCTTTGCCTGCAGTGGGGCTCCCTACTGTGGACAAGTTAGGCAAGTTCAAGGCCTGATGGTGACATATTTAAGCCAAAGTTTTGGGCTTTCCTGTCTTTGTTCAAATTGACTAACCCTATTATTAGGATAGGAAAATCCCTCAAAGACCCTTAAAATCCCAGCCCTCTACTTGATCTATGTATGCCTTGGGATCCCTCTCTCTCTCTCTCTCTCTCTCTCTCTCTCTCTCTCTCTCTCTCTGTGTGTGTGTGTGTGTATGTGTGTGTGTGTGTGTGTGTGTGTGTGTGTGTGTGTGTGTGTTGTGTTTTCTCACCTCTAACATAAGCCTGTCTCTTTCTTTACCTGCTGGTTCTGTTTCCTGTGTCTGAGATTTCCCCTGCTGTTACTCTCTGCACTGGAGAATTTTTCTGCCCTTTAAATCTTTAACTGGCAGAGAAAATGAACTCAGTCAAGGTCTCTGGAAAAATACCTTTGCCAGCTTCACAGCTTTACTGAGGCTGGCCCTGTTCCTAGGCCACCTAGAAACAGGACAGCCAGTCACGTTGTACAGTGAGTTTTATGTAGACAGTTGCCTGCTGTTTGCCATTTGTCTTACAAGCACCTGTAATCCACAAATCTGATACTGTGACAGGACTAGCAGAACCTGCCTTGCAAACTAGCCTTCTGCCAGCCCATCCTTCCTGTTTCCATTTCACTGTGTCCTCCCCATGATCTGGGAAGAGGATTAAGAGACCTAAGGTGCCCAGTACAGGCAGCAGAGAGCATGTTTCAGAACAGACATCTCAAGAGCATCTCTTCCAGTTGAATGTCAAAGAAAGGCAGAATCCTTGGCTTCATCTCCACATGTATCTTAAGGATTCAACCATCGCGAGAAGCATTAGAGACAGGAAGGATTGTTCGGGGTGGCTCGGTTCCTCTGCATTTGTGCTTGATTTCCCTCTTTGTCTTAGATGATCCAAACCTGCTAGGAAGACAGTGAAGGACAGCTCTGTGCCGAGGATCACATAGATACTTCCTCAGGTGACTCTGTTCTCATACGGTAAAGGCTCTGCCTTCCTTCCCTGGTCACCACCATCCCCAAGGGCACAGAGGACCCTCTGATTGCAGGATCAATACTGACACTCAGTGTTCCATCCTGTTGGGCCCTGTCTCCTGCCTTGGTTTCTTTGTTTTCATGCCCCTCAGTTTTTCTGTCACATCTCTAGTTTCTTTTGAAGATTCACCTCTGGTCATCTCTTCCTCTCTTTTTCCCCCTCTCTTAATAATTCTGTTTTTCTCCAGAATTTGAGTACATTGCTTCAAAGCATTTATTTCTTTCCAATCTTTCTCTTTAAGGATCACAGAAGTGTGTTCCCTGTAAGCCTTGTTGAGATTGTGCCTGCTGTGATACTGAGGTGGGATCAGGTGGACTCTTTGAGAGATGATAAAAGCCCATCTATCATTTCGGCAGAAATTCCCTATGTCTGAATTATTTTCTGCCATCTTCTTGTCGTTGGCTTCACTGCACATATAAACTCAGGGCTCATCTTTGCTCATGGTCCCATCACATCCATCACATCCTGACACTAGTTGCAAGCTCCCTCCTCTATGTCCCCATGTCCCCATGGCCACTTTGTTCTTATCTTGATGCAACACTTGTTATACTGACTTGTGGTTTTCCATTTACTTAAGTATGCTCCCAATTAGACTCAGCGTTTTGGTTTTGTTTGTTTGTTTGTTTTCAGTGCCGGAACTAGAACTCGGGGCTTTGTGCACACTAGCAGACACTCTACCGCTGAGCTATACCTCCAGACAGACCCAAGAGTTCTTGGCTTCAGTTTCTATTTCCTCACCATCTGTTCCTGTGGCTGGCTTTATTTTGGTTTTGATTTGGTTGTTTTTCAATTAAATTTTATTATATGCCGACAAGTTGACAAGAATGAACCTGGAAAAACATCACACTATGGTAATGAATAAGGCACAGCAAGCAAATGTAAGCTTTTTTCACTTACATGAGGGATCGAAAACACCTGAGCTCAGAGCGGCAGACAACAGGCAATAGTTAGAACAGTGGGGGATGGAGAGACAATTTTATGGTAAGTTAGAACAAGGGGGGATGGAGAGACAATTTTATGGTAAGTATCCAATGGCTGTGTTAAAAGACATAATATTATATTAAGACAGGACTAATGAGCTCAACAGTCTGCAGCTAGAGGCATACTTATTGCTTTATGTGATACTTGAGAAAGTGTTGGGGTTTTTTTTGTTTTGTTTTGTTTTCTTTTGTTTTTAGAGAAGTATCTTTTGACCCTAAACAATTAGGAAAAATAAAAACCAGAGGAAGGCAGGTGGTAGCTCAGATAATTCAGCAATTCAGCTTTATCTACCTTTGATAGCCGGAAGGTACTTTCGGTATATGTATGTCCTTTAAATGTGCTATCAGAAAACAGCTAACGTAAGGAGTCACTGAAGTGTGGCACATGCCAGCTGTCAATTCTTTACGTGATTCTCCCCAAAAGCAAAACATGAACATAGCCAGAAAGGGGAATGAATGGGTTTTCTTCATTGTTGATGAAGAAGGTGAGCTCCTTGCCTCAGTATCCACACACAAGCTACTTACTATTTACCTGCATAATGTACTATGTTCAATATTATTTAAACTTAATTTAAAAATACCTGAGTGAGAAAAGTCCTTTAGGGATACCAGTAATGCTCTGTGCTCATGAAAACTCTGTGAATGGAGCTGCAGACACAGAGCTCAAGCCACTTACAAGCATCCTGTATCCCGCGGCTCCATCTCCTATCCTAGATAAGATACTCTCTCTCTCTCTCTCTCTCTCTCTCTCTCTCTCTCTCTCTCTCTCTCTCTCTCTCTCTCTCTCTCTCTCTCTCTCTCTCTCTCTCTCTCTCTCCCCAATGGCACCAGTTTTGTTAACCATGAGCCATCTCGTTCCTTCAGTGGCTTACCACCAGCCGGCTTTCTTCTTTGGGAGCTAATCTCTCCAGGAGTTCACAAGCAAGCTGGTAGCAGAGGATGCTGGACTGACATAAGCTACACTCCTTTGCTTTCTTGTCCTTCTGGCAGCTGTGGGAGCCCCCCCAAGGGGCCTGGAAGACATTGTTTATGATGGAAATAATGTCCTTCGACAAACTGTGCTCTAAACCCATTGTGATGCCGTCATCTTGTAACTCCATCTGAAAGACACACAAAAGGGCATAGAGAAAGAGAGAGGGGAAGGAAGAAAAAGAAGACAGAGTTTGGTCCTTTATCCAACATTCCATTGGCATAGTACTTGTTGATAATTAAGATATTAAACAACAACACAGGCTTAAAAGCCACAAAGACATACTGCTTTCTAGCATCCATCTAAAACTAATATAAAGACAACATAAAGTATACAGATTATCCTTAAAAACATATGTAACATTAAGAGAGGTTTTTATTTGTTTGTTTAGTTTAGTTTAGTATTTTTTGAGACAGGGTCTCTCTGTGTAGCCCTGGCTGTCCTGGACTCGCTCTGTAGACCAGGCTGGCCTCAAACACAGAGGTCAGCCTACCTCTGCTTCCCAAGTGCTAGGATTAAAGGTGTGCATCACCACACCCAGCTCTAAGAGACATTTCAATAAGCTTATCATTTTGTGTGATTTTACACATTTAAAAAAATGTTGTCTTACCTATTGTCCAGACCTTAGTTTCTAAGTACTATTATACAACAAAAGGCACCAGGGTTCCTTGGAGAAGTAGTTAATTTCAGAGTTGAGACAGAGAAGGGACTGGGAAATCTCATGCTGCCAGAAAGTAAGGAACTATCCTACAGGAATGTGGAAGGCTAGGAGTGTAGCTCAGTGGTGGAGTGCATACCTCCAAATGTGCAAGACCTCAGGTTTGAGTCCCAGTACCACAAACAAGAAAGAAAGAAAATAATACAAACGTGTTAAAAGAATAGGCCAGGGGGTGAAGAAGTGGCTAAGAGGTTAGGAGCACTGGCTGCTCTTCCCAAGTACCCCAGTTCGATTCCCAGCACCCACATGACAGCTCACAAGTGTATGTAACTCCAGTTCCAGGGGATCTGATATCCTCACAAAGACACAAACACCAATGCACATAAAAATGAAACAATAAACAAAAAAAGGTTTTATTTTAGCCAGGCGTGGTGGCACATGCCTTTAATCCCAGCACTAGGGAGGAAGAGGCAAGCAGATCTCTGTGAGTTCTAGGCCAGCCTGGTCTACAAAGAGAGTTCCAGAACAGCTACGGTTACACAAAGAGATCCTGTCTAAAAAAAAAGAACAGGCTAGGCAGTGGTGGCACATCCCTTTAATCCCAGCATCCAGGAAGCAGTTGCAAGTGGATCTCTATAAGTTTGAGGGCATCCTGGTCTACAGAGCAAGTTCCAAGACCGTCAAGACTACCCAGAGAGATGCTGTCTCAGAAAAAAAAAAAAAAAGCATAGAGTCATTTTAAAGGAGTCCCCTCTAGCCAAACATGGAGTAGCCTGGGCAGCAGAATAAATAATCATAGCAGCAGATTATATGAACCCACAGGCACAGGAATAATCAGTAGAACATAAGCAGCAGAGAAGAAACTATGGCTCCTCTAGTGGGACACTACACACCAGCAAGGACAGGAAAAAGGGACAGACTTGGAATATTATAATTTGGAAGCCATTGCAATAGTAATTGATCAAGTCATAAACTATCCATTGGGCTAAAGCACGTAGTTGAGAGTCTAAGAAGAAACAAGAGTTCATTTACACGGGTTACAGACTAATTACAGAAGGTAAAGCGGAGGCAGACACCAAAATCCATGCATGTTCGAGTCTCTTACAGGAAATGCACAGGATGTATACACAACAGTATCTACATATAACATGCATATGTACACCTCCTGGACTGTAGCTCATCTCTCTGTTAAGTGTTGTATGCACAGCTGCTTTGCTGCATGGCTTACATAAGGAGAGGAAGATAAGTCTGTGCATATTCAGAAACGATGCAATGATCTTTCCCAACTGTTTTTGTCCTTGATTGTGGCTGGATCGTGGATGTTTAGCCCCCAGGGGTGGGAGGGGTGGGAGGGGAGGTACAATGCAGCACTATCCTAACTTACTAGTGGAGAAACTGGTAGAGATCACACTAACCAAACTCATCAGTACATCTATGTCTCTTGGGTTTGTGTTTAAATGTGTGTATATGTGTCAGGGGCAGGACACTCAGTACACCTGGAGGCCACAAGAGGGGACTGGGTCCCCTGAAGCCTGATGTGGGTGCCAGGAACTGAGCTCAGGTCCTCTGGGAAAGCAGCAAATGCTCCTAAGTGTAGAACCATTTCTCTAGGCCCCTGCCTCAATACAATAAATAAAGAAGATACAATATCATGTGTGTGTGCTCCCTGCCAAAAAAAAAATGTATGGCTCAAATCCATTCATATGGAAAATTAAAACAAATTATATTTGGAATACATTCTACAAAATAATTGGACTCCATTATCAAAAGAAATCAGGGAAAGGAATGATCATGCCTGGGGAACTGATCTAGCCAATGCTGAAGGGCTGGGGACACTGCTCAGTGGGACAGCGCCTGCCTAGCTGTGTGAAGAGCTCTAACTGCCATCATGAGCATCACAGGGGTTAAAAGTCCCCATGTCTCCAAGCACAGTGGCACCTGCCTGCAATGTCAACACTTGAGAGGATGGGACAGGAGCCCTGCTGCAAGTTCAAGGTCAGTCTGGTGTACATAGTGAGTACTAAGCCAGCAGAGAGAGGAGAGAGGGAGAGAGAGAAGGAGAGAGGGGGGGGGGCGGAGACTAGAAAACAGAATAAATAACTGCGTTAAGTAATCTTGGAATAAAAAACAGGCTCTGGGAAGTAGAGAGATGGCTTGGTGGTTGGGCTCACTGGCTGCTCTTCCAGAGGACCCAGCTTTGAATCCCAGTACATGGTGGGGCAGAGCCATCTGTAACTCCAGTCCCAAGGAATCTGATGCCTTATTTTGGCCTTCATAGGAACCAGGCACACAATTGCAGGCAAAATCCTCTACACAGAAATAGATGATAGATAGATAGATAGATAGATAGATAGATAGATAGAGACATACATAGAATTAAAAAAAATTTTAATTAGGCTGAGTTTATATTTGGTTTGTTTGTTCGTTGGTTTGTTTGTAACATCGTTTCTCTGTGTATCCCTGGCTGCCCTAGACTCACTTTGTAGACCAGGCTGGCCTTGAACTCATCCATCTGCCTTTGCCTCCATGACTGCTGGGATTAAAGGCATGTACCACCACACGGGCCTTATTTTTGTTTTGCTATAAATATGACATTTATATTAACTTAAATAATCCACAAGGGAGATAATAATACTTTGTGACTTTGACAATGTGGCTACATAAGAAAGTGTAATTTAAAAATATACTCTGAATTGGGTAGAGATGGATATCATGTTTGCAAGTTACTGTCAAAACAATTCATTAAGAAAACAGGAGCCAGAGACATCTGAAAAGCTATAGAGAGAGTGGTAGGGGAATCTTTGGACTATTCTTGCAATTTTCTGCAAGTCCAAAATAATTTTATTTTTTATTTTGGTTTTTGGTTTTTCAAGACAGGAGCCCTGGCTGTCCTGGACTTGCTTTATAGACTAGGCTGGCCTCAAACTCACAGAGATTCACCTGCCTCTGCCTCCCATCTGAGTTCTGGGATCAAGATTTCAAACTTGTAAATTACAAAGAAATGTGCTCCTTATGAGAGCCTTTTCAGCTTTCAAAACTCCCTTCAGAAATCAGTTTATAAAACATACCCAAACTATCCCCATCGCCACAAAAGTGTGCTGTCACCCTCCCAACAATGGCAGTAGGCAGTTCTTTTATCCAATTTACTCAACCAGAAAAAGATCTCTAAAATTCATGTCACTTTTCACATGCCAGTGACACTGCAGAGAGTTACACGTCATTTTTTTTTACACTCCTTAAGAGATTCCCAAGGAGCTTGCAGAAGTCTTAAGTGATGCTGCCCCATGCCAGCGAGAGCAAAGAGGCCCACGCACTAGACGGCATCACCAGGCAAGGGTCCTCTATGCCCAACCTGGGAACTAAAGGAATCTCATGCTTCCACTACCTGTTTTAGGAGAAGGTCAAACATGAGGATGAAACAATTTAGATTCATGTCATCATCTTCACAATCAAAATCAATAGTCCTTCCTCCTGGGTGTCCAAAATTCTTGAAAGGGCTACGAAATGGACTACGCATGGGACTCCGGAAAGGACTCTGGAAAGGACTATGAAACGGACTCAACATATTGTGCTGACCTCGGCGACCAGGATCAGAGGCGACACTCACCTGGAAGAAAACACACCAGCAAAGGCAAATGACCTCATGATGGCTCCAAAGGCTCTATATGTGTCATCTGAGGTGTCTGAGGACCCTAGGGAAGGCACTGCCTTCTGTCAAAGTGGACTCCCACGGGCATCTGTACCTCCGGACGTGATATTACCACACAGTGTATAAATAAGGCAGGAAAGCATCCACCTTTTCCTCCTAGCTGTGTCAATAATGAAGGTGCCTGCCATCACTTTCATCCCATCAAATGCTGCCATAATAAACTACAGTAGCTAGCTTTCTGCAAACAGGTTGAGAGTGAGAAATTATAAAGTAAAATAGTTTAGGATAATTTTTAGAATTATAAATGCAGACTTCTAGGTTGGAAGGATTTTAGAATGGCCCCTGGGATTATAATGAGAAAAGACAAGATGGACCTACGGTTTGGGTTGTGTACCCACCCACATCCCTCCTGAGGCCTTCACTGTGATTTTTTCTATGCTCTCCACTGGGTCTTGCCTGGATCCTCTGCTGCCTGGTGTCCAGGTGGGTTCAGTCAATGGTAGGTAGCAGAAGAACACCAAGGCTGCAGGGGCAAGAGGGAGGAATGCTTCTTGCCACCTCTGCCTGCTCTGCAGTGCATCTGACGTCATCGCTCTAGGGCGACCTCAGTCAGCCACCTAGATGGCTGCAGGAGTTCCTTACCCTTCAGGCCTGCAGGGACAGTGGCTTCTGACTGAGCTGTCACTGTGGGCACTTCATTGTCCTTCTTACCCCTTAACAGCTCTCACCACCTACCAGGAGAACCCCCCCTGAAACCTCCCCTTTTTACTCTGAGTGATGATTTCTGTGGTGGAGCCCTGTCCAGCATATCATTCTAAACTCCTAAGAACCATTCTAGTAACCAGGAAGTGCCACAAGTACTACTGAGTTCCAGGTAGAGAAGAGCATCCCCTGTAAGTCAGAATACATGCTTACAGTGTCACTTCACTGGGTCTAAGGTTAAGCAATTCTAAAGTGAGGGTAATGGGTTCTTACAACTCTGTGATATTGTTCGCTGTGAACACTGCCCAGAATGAAGTGTTGTACATCCTGAGCTTGTTATACAACCTTGGAGTTGTAAAAGAAAGGAAACAAGATGGGCTGCTGGTCCCTCTCAGACAGGCAAGCAATGATCCCTCTTAAAAAATAAATAAATAAATAAATAAATAAATAAATAAATAAATAAATAAATAAAAAGTGCTGAGTACAAACTATGATCCCATGACCTCGCTAGTGTTTCTGATCCCCAGATGTCAGTGGAATAGCTGTGGGAGCATTCTGGGGACAGGCTTGCCATGCAGAGATGATGGCATTTGCCTCTCAGGAACTGCTCATGGTCTGAGAACATGCCTCCACCTGTAGAAACTCCTCCAGGTCCTCCATGGACATGTTATAAAGCACGCCAGCCATCCTTAGGCACTCTTCTCCCCCACAGGGATGCAATAAAGACCTCAGCTGATTGACAGGCACTAAATGCACCCAAAGACTCCAGCAATTGACTGTGTCTTCTCAAAACACAATGGCAAAAACAAAAGCAAGTCACCCCAGCTCTTCCCTTGACGTCAACTACTGATCCACCAGTAGCTAGAAAAGAGTCCCTGCTTTCCGGGAAGACATCCCACCTCAAGAGGAAGAATATAAGCCAAAAAATTAGTCTCTTGTTTTCTCAATATTAAGAGAGGGTAAAAAAGAAAAAAAAAGTAAAAAAGAAAATGAGAACAGAAACTTACTGATTAAAGGCTATATCAAGCCTGTCTTTAACAAATGTTTCCATATTTAATGTGGTTAAAACCTTCATGGAATGGAATGTGATACAGTCTTTCCAAAGAGATTTCGGAGGATGCTACTGTCAAGGCCAGACCAGCTGACAGAGCTTTCCCAAAGCTTAATGAATAGGACAAGAGCAGCCACAGCAATAATTACCCTTCGAGACGCGAGGTTCCCTGCCAGGTCATTGGCTCTTGATTTTCTTTGATTTGCCAATTCTTTGACAGAATTAACACCATCGGAAAACATACTTATCAAGAGTTGAAGTGGAACCGTGATATCTAACTCCGATAATACCTGAGGGAAAATGCATATACCCCGCCCCGGGGGCGGGGGGGAAAGTACATTTTAAAACTCAGACCAGGAAAGTTAACATTTTCTTTAAGTAAACTACTGAATGTAAGGGCATTAGCATACATATATGAACACAGTCATTTTCAATTTTCACACCAAGGAAGTCGGTTATCTTTGAAATTTCCACATCCCCCTCCCCACTGTCCTGTATGCTGTTGTGCTCTTTCCGCTGTCTTCCTTAACGCTGTGCCCTCCTCTCTCCACACGCACTGTGGAACTGTTTCCCTCAGCAAAGATCGGCTGCAGCACTCGGCCCGGCCCACCCCAACTCTGGCCGAACGCTGTATGGTGTCTTGCCCTCTGGTACAAGCTCCTGTCCTCTTAGGGCAAATACATCTCATCTGCAATGGACTTCCTGAAGACCCATGCTTTTCTACACACAGAATAAACCTAGCCTCCACTGCCCTTAGAACTTTCCTCAGGGATTTCTGAAAACAACTGCCACTTTCACAGGATTTAATTACTGGCACCATCCCTCCCACTGTCAGCTGCTTGAGAGAGGAAAAGATGAGAAGACACGTTTCTAACCCAGTCGTTATCCGGGTGTATGCCACCAGAGCTCTGCAGTCCCACAACTATTATGAGTCAGATTTGAGGCCTATCTTGTCCACTCTCTTCAATGGTCAGGCCAGTGCTTTGACACCGTCCAGTGCAGCACCTGCCTTCAGAGCAGTGCAGAAGGCTCTGAGGTCAGTCCCCAGCACCACAAAAAGCAAACTTAAAAAAAAAAAAAAAGTATCTGTGATCATAATAATTAAACATTAACTCTGCCCTCGTTTTGTGAAACTGCCTAAGACTTCATGGGAGGTATTCAATTTCACATCTTTTTTTTTAAGTGAGTGTTCACTAAATAAAATGTATATCCAAGTGCTACGGGGAAAGGCTGGGGAGGGCTGTGAGGTTTTTTAAATATCTATTGGAAAGAACAGAATTCACAAAAAGAACCTGTCAGATACTACAGGAAGGAGCAATTATCTGGGTGGACAGTGAAAACCTGAGCAGAGGTAATTTGTGAGGCAGGCTTTAAAAGATTAAGTTTGTGATCATTATGGCGACAGAAGAGGAAGTCATCCCAGACTGAGGGGACAGCACAAACCATCTCTCTGTGAGTACATCTCAACCTTTCCCAAGTCAAGGCAATCTCTCTGAGCCCCGGACCCCTAGTCAAATGCAAGACCCAAAAGGCCCTATGAATTTGGTAATATTACTGAATACATTTATATTTATTCACGACAGCTATGTGTCTCTAAATTGTAACCGCTTATCTCCGCACCTATGACATGGGTCTGCAGCAAACTTTCATAAACACAAATATTTAGGGTCTCTGCAAAAACCCCTCCCCCTCCTCTTGGCTGTCTAAAGCTCAGTGGCTGGAAGTCACCTCAAAATGGTGGCATCATTCACTTACATGAAGCCAGAGTAGTGCTTGCTCCTGCACAGTGGAGGGATATCCTGTAAACCGACAACTAATAAAACCAAACATCTCTTCCATTGAAAACGGCAGAGGACACAGCTCTATGTCAAACATTTTGCTGAAAAGCAGAACAACAAAAGTAAGTGATCGAGGGGTACACACCAAAGACTTCTGCTGTCACCAAAGTGTTTCTAACTATAGCCTCAGAGAGCTAAGGTCTTCAGATTAATTACTGTGTGTTCTCGCCAGGCATTTATGTCTTCTGCTGCTTTAAGAGGAGAGTTTCCATCATTAAACAGAAGTGAGTGTACGGTTGCAATAACATTGCATTAGTGTTCATCCTTAGCAGAAGGAACAACCCCAGCATCTAATGACATTTCCCTTTACATTTTCCCAATATATCCCATCAACCACACCCAACAATGAACAAAGGGGCATTTATTACCCTGTGAGAACAAGTCCTTTTCTGAATAGATTCAAACCACCTTAGCTCAGTTCCTGGCAGCATCTCCTCTGAGCGCTTCACCTCACTGCACAGCATGGGTAGACTATATAAGATGCTTACTGGCACGCAGTACACGCTCCTGAGTGTTAGGTATCGCTACAATTAATGACTTCATTAAACTACTTACCCACCTTAATACTTCCCTGAATTCCTTCAGCTGGTTATCGGGGACTTCTGTCCGGATGGCTTCCAGCCATTCGGGCATAATGCACTCCCACACGGACTGGCTGATCACATTGTAAGGAATCAGGCACAGGATCCTGTTGAGACCTTCCTTCAACTGAGTCACTGTGCTGCAGGACTTGTCCCAGTATCCGCCAACCTGACAAAGGCAGAAGAACCAATCATACTCCTCCCAATTAAATTCAAGGGCTTCTTGGAAGGGAGTAGGCCTAGGACAAGTCCGAGTCACCAGCCAAGAGTGTCCAGAGAACATCCACGTCACCATTAAGATGGATCAGTGAATACAGAAGTATCTCTGTGGGGAGATGCTGGGTCCTTCCGGGAACCGCCCAGTAGTGGTACAACTATGGTAATTCTATTTCTAGCTCTTGAGAAACTTCCAGACAGAACTCCGAAGAGGCTGCATTAACTTGTACTCCCACCAGCAGAGCGTGAGGGCCCCTTGCCCCACAGCCACGTCGGCATTCATTGCTACTTGTATTGCTGACGCTGGCCATTCTGACTAGTGTGAGGCTGAATCTTTTCTGGGGTGGGTCTGAGGTTAGATTTCTCTGTGTAGCCCTGGCTGTTCTGGAACTCACTCTGTAGACCAGGCTGGCCTCAAATTCACAGAGATCCACCTGCCTCTGCCTCCTGAATGCTGGAACTAAGGGTGTCATCACCACCACAACCAAATCTTAAAGAGCTTTGAATCTGCACTTCCGTAATGACTGAGGATGTTGGATACTTTTTAAAGTGTTCATTTAAAAAGTGGCCATTTGTGTTTCTTCTTTGGAGAACTTTCTACTAAGCTCTATCACCGTCACCACCACCACCACCATCACCACCACCACCACCACCACCACCACCACCACCACCACCACCACCACCACCACCACCACCACCATCACCACCACCACTACCACCATCACCACCTCCACCACCACCACCACCATCACCACCATCACTACCACCACCACCACCACCATCACCACCACCACCACCACCATCACCACCACCACCACCACCATCACCACCACCACCACCACCACCACCATCACCACCATCACTACCACCACCATCACCACCACTATCATCATCACCACCACCACCACCACCACCACCACCACCACCATCACCACCACCACCACCACCATCACCACCACCACTACCACCATCACCACCTCCACCACCACCACCACCATCACCACCATCACTACCACCCACCATCACCACCATCACTACCACCACCATCACCACCACTATCATCATCACCACCACCACCACTACCATCACCACCACCATCACCACCACTACCATCACCACCACCACCATCACCACCACCACCATCACCACCACTACCATCACCACCACCACCACCACCATCATAAGCAGTTACAGGTAGGTGGAGATACTGATCATAGGCCAAATTTGAACTATTCTGCCGTGGACCTCCAGAGCCCATGTGGGCTGTAATTACAAAGTTGCACTCCTACTGTGATAAATAGCGATGAAAACTACCCTTTCTAAAGTGCAGTTGCTCTTGTCTGCAGAGAGACACAGTTCCTACTGCCAGACTCTCTCCTGCAGGTTTCCTTTAAGCACAGCACAGTGGTACAGAATCCTATTTTCCTCTACTCTACATATTCTGCCACAGTCTTTTGTTTTGTTTTGTTTTTTCAAAGAAGCTCTAAAAGTTGTTAAATCAATGAATAGAAAGGGATGCATTTGTGGGGGATAAGGGGTACAGTTCAGGGACAGATCCTTTGCCCAGCATGCATGATGCCTGGGTTCAATCTCAACACCAGATAAAAAGAGAGAAACTAATCAAGAGAGTATATTAATTTATAAGTTTAAGCTGTCTTAAGCCTGATATTAAAAATTCTATATTCTACTTTCTAGAATATGATGAATAAAGAGTCAACAGTTCTGAGTCTTTACCTTATAATATGAAATGTGCGACTCTTTTTATTTCTATTCTTTAACAGAGGATCAATAGGCGGTTGATTAAGAGAGGAATCTGGGAAGGATACGTGCATTCTCTCATTAAAGGATGATTTTCCCCTCCCCTCTCCTTAGTATGTCTTCTGATGAACCAGCCCCCTCACCCTTTTGTACAAGACGCTACTGCCATTTTGCCCATTAATTACTGTCATTAATTACTGTCTCTGCTTTTTTCCTTTGTGAATAGTGTGTGAGTGTGAAGGTGTGTGTGGTCTGTGCAGGTCTATGTGGTGTGCATCCAGAAGGGGATGTCAGGCACCTTGCTCTATCACTCTCCGCCTTACTCCTGAGATGCGGTCTCTCACCGGACCTGGTACAAGGCTAGTGGCCAGTAAGATGCAGCCATCCATCCTCCTGTCTGCCTTGCGCACCCCCAGTACTGGGATTACAGGTGGCACACGTGGTGGCCACATGTGGCCTTTCATGTGGATTCTGATGACCTGAACTGAGGTTCTCATGTTTGAACGGCAAGCACTCTAACTGCTAGCCATCCCATGATCCGTCTCTAAATTTTTCTCCCGCCCTCCTGGCCCAGCATCAACAGAGAACTGAATTCGGTGGTCCACAGTCTTATTGACACTGGGGGAGTTTTGGGCTAATGGGATGACTCAGCGTGTAAAAGTTGTCTGCTGCCATGCCCACTGATCTCCCAGACCAAACGGGAGAGAACGGACTATGACTTCCACACTCACGCCATTGCATGCACATCCTCCCTAACTCCACCATGCAATAAACAAATAAAAGGTTTGTTTTTTTTTTAAGTATTGGATACTATTGCCCCAAAGCCTACAAGCTGAAACTGGATGGCTTAAGCTTCAAAGAACTTAATCACAGCAGTTTAAGGCCCTCAGGAAATTCACCAAATACCCATGACATTCGTGCTGCGTACGGGAAATGAGTGTCACAGTGACGCTAGTGTCTTCGCTTCGCTGACGTCTATAAATCTCCAGTCCTGGCTTCTCAGCCTCAGAAACAAGGTCTGCGATACATCCAGCCACAAATCTCTACTCTATGTCTCCTCGGGCTCACTGCGTCCTCCGTCCCCTTTGTAGGCTTTCTAGCTCGTCAGTTCTGACAGAAGCACCCCTGCACACAGTCCACCTGGCATCTTTGTTACAGGTAAGATCCCAATGTAGGCTATAGAGAAGGATATATGGGGGACACTCAAATTTCAAATTGCCAAGAGACTGTCTTGAGGTAAAAATATTTGAGCTAAAAGAATGAAAAAGAAAGTGTGTTTGAACTTTTCATATCTGCCTAAAGCAGAAGATTTTGAAAATGCATGTCCATTTACCCCCTCCAAAGAGAGTGTGTCCTGAGAATCCAGCCACTCTGAAAAAAAGTCACATCTTGCTCTTAGCTTCAAAGAAGACAAAGCCATGTTGAGTTTGCTGTGGAGATCTTAAATTGCTAACTGTCCTGGGAGTGATTCCTCACCCTTCCTTCTTCTCAACAATAACCCTTCTCTTTTCATCAGTCTGCTGTTGGTTGCCTTGTAGGACCCACTTTGGGAGAGTTAAAGCCTTACTGACATCTCAGAGTCACACCAGGCCAGTCTTCAACCACTCTAAGAAAAAGAAGAGGGAAGCGACTGGAAACCGTCCATCGTGTAAAGATGCAATTTTACGAACAAGTCAGTAGGTGGCACCAAAGAAGAGAGGAGCATGTCCTATCTCACTAACTGCTCAGCCATCTGAATCCTAGGATCCCAGCTCTTCCTGCAGAGGGTCTGTACTCTTGACTTATCCTCAGATGTCTCATTTCAGCACCATTTTAAACTGAAAATTATGCCAAGGTCTTTTTGAAAGGAAAAATAATCACAAATAAAAATAAAGCCTAGAAGATACTTTGGAAAACAAAATCACGTCTTGCTGCCAAAAACCGATTCTGAGCCTCCACCTTTTTGGGTGAGGCACAAATTAGATTGTAATGAAGAAATACAGGGGTCTTCCCCGCTGCGCATCTACAGCGAATGCTTGCCCGAGGCAGCAAGAGGAGAAGCAGGCAGACACTTGTCCTCCAGCGTGTGGGGAGGGATTCTGGCAGGTCTGGGAACCATGTTTGGCATTTTAAATGGCACTGTGTGGACTTCCGCTGTAACTGGGTGATAGTGATTTTATGCCAATGAAAAGAGTCAATTCAAGCCAAATTAAAGTGTCTATAAAATCAGGCTTATTGGGGGCAGCTCTCGAGTGGCTTCACTGATCTCACGGGAGGAGGTCAGGGAATTCGCTATGCAGAGAAAGACAGAAGGGGGAAGCAGAGAGAGAGAGAAAGCGGGAGAGGAGTTGGGGGAGAAAATGCAAAGAGAAAGGAACCAAAATGTCTAGATTATACAGTGAAGAAGCCTTGGGCTGGACAGTTCAGGGTGGAGGGCGGAGTATGCCAACCAAGCCCTGTAACAGGTAGGGACTGAGGGATGCTGGGAGAATCCAGAGGCCAGGTCTGCTTGCTTGTCCCAGGTCTGAATCCCAAAACAAGAAGATTCAATGAGAAGCTGATTTAGGGCAGCTGGAGTGGATGGGGGGGGGGTCCCCAACAAATCAGGTCTGTCCACTCATCCCAGAAACTAAAGTAATGGTTGAAGATAAAAAAAGGGATTTGGTGTCCAGGATGGCCACACTGGGGATACTGGCAAACTCTGAGGTTTCGTGGGGCAGGGGCCGTGAAGTCTGCACAGTGGAGCAGCCTCAACCAAACTGTGGTCTGGCAAGCATTGTCTCCATTCTGCTCACACGGAGTATGATTCATGTTGAGAAATTTGCCCCAGAGAGTGGGAGAGAGGCCATCAGGAGGCAGTCTCCATCAGCTCACAGGCTGGAAATGGGTGACCTGTTTCCCATGCGATGTCTATCCTGATTGAGGGGTGGGCAGTCTGTCCCCTCGCAGGGTGGTCTCCTGCAATGCTGTTCTTAGAAGGTTCTTAGAAGTCCCGGGGACTTCAGGAAGCCATTACAAAGACCTGTAAACAAGGTGTCTTTAAAATGAGTGGTTGGCCACTTGAAAAATTCCTTCGAGTTGCTTTTAGCCTCGGTTTCTTTCCCCTTGCAGGGGCCTAAATAATTATTACAACCCACCCAGAGGCATGGTAGACCCAAAGAAGACCTATAAGAATGAAGCTACAGATGCCAGGCTTTGCCCTGCTTTTAGAGACCCACCGGGCATGCGCAGGCTGAAGTGAAGATTCGGTGCTTTCAGTAAGAAGTGCTGTCTGTGTCACTCTGCCATAATCTAGAAGTGCAGATGAAACCAGTGAGTCTCCTCACTGGCTGCAAGCCAGGAAATAACTGAGCCCCAAACCCATAGAAACCACTTCTTTTCTTTCTTAGTAAAGACAAGCAGCACTAAAAATGGACATATGCTTGAGTTATTACAGACATTTTGTAATCCCATCAGGCTGTTCTGTCCCGATTCCAAACCAACACCAAAACAGCGCATCACCAAAGATGTCATTATTGCCCTGGCCATGCTTGTTTTGTTTGGATTTGGATTTTGGTTGTTTTTTGGTTTGGGTTTTTTGTTTTGTTTTTGTTTTTGTTTGGTTTGGAGTTTTGAGACAGGGTTTCTCTGTGTAGCTTCAGCTGTCCTGAACTCACTTTGTAGACCAGGCTGGCCTCAAACTCACAGCGATCTGCTTGCCTCTGCCTTCCTGAGTGCTGGGATTACAGGCATGTGCACCACACCCAGAGGATTTTTTTTTTTTTTTTGAGACAAGGTAACCATAGTAACCTTGACTGGCCTGATACTCTCTGTGTATAGTCTAAGCCACCATGATCTCATAGCAATCCTCCTGCCTCAGCCTTCTAAATTACGGGATTATAGTTGTATGCCACCTCACTGAGGTAAACTCTTTGGCTGTTGACACAGAGAAAGGGACAATCAAAGGTAGCATTTCCCCCAAGCCTTCCCCCACAACAAGGTCCAGATGGGTGACCTCCACTTACCCTGGCAAATTCCATAGGCTTGGGAAGAAGGCACATGACCATGACATCAAACCGGACATCACATACTGTCTTCAACCACTTGGTCACAAACTGAGGCTTCAATTTTTCCACCAAGCTGCCGACCTCATCGTCCATCATATATGCTGTAGAGTGAAACCACTGAAACACCATGGCCACCAGCCGGGCCAGACTCTCTGTGGGCGTGTTCTCGCTGGGTGTACAGAGGCTCACCTGGGGTCGGCAGAACAGACCTTGCTCAGGCTCCGGCCAGGTTTACAGAACCGTTACAGGTAAGGGTGTGTGTGTGTGTGTGTGTGTGTGTGTGTGTGTGTGTGTGTAATGATGTAGTCAAAGCCAGCAACGTTACAAACGATTAGCATCTATCCAGGACTGTGGTCCTCTCTAAAGGCATGCATGGACTGACATAGTAGCATCCTCTAAGCATCTAGGATTGACACAGTAGCACCCTCTAAGCATCCAATACGCATTGCTCTCCTGGTGTAACTCCGTTATACAGCCTGAACTAGAAAACATTTTTCCCAAAAGATTAAGTTGATGAAGTGATATTTCACTAATATCTTCAATTTTAAAAATCCATACATATTCCGTTCTCAAAAGATGAGATTCAGGTAAAAATATAGCATCAGTAGTAATTCTGATACCCTAGTATCCCTTCTAAGTCACTATATTATAAGTAATTTTAAACAATATTTATCCATTCTGAAACAACAGTTTATTGAGCACTTGGCAGACTCCAAGGGTACAAAATAAACTAACTAACTAATTAAAGCACTGTCCCTTCCTTCAAAGGGTTTCCAACAATAAGAGTCACCATGTTCCTATATAATAAATCCTTGGAAGCAAGACATGTGGCATCAACAATTAATTCCCACTTTGGTAGTCATCCCCCCCTCCCCTAGAACTGTGTACAAGCCCAGAAGAGAACGATCACCATAGAGACGTAGTCCTTGTCTCTGGCAGGCAAAGAAGAAAAAAGCCTGCATCTCCTCAGGACAGCCTTGTTCAGCTGGGTCTTTGCTGAGTGGTACTGCCGATTCAAATCAGTACAACCATCACTCCCTGACCGTAATTCCTCCAGCATCAGAGACCCTGTTAACTACACAGGAGGCTCCCCATGCACATAGATGATAAGATATGAGCCTTTTGTGCCTCATATTGGACCCAGGCTGCACTTGAGAGCCTGCACTAGCAGCTCTCCCGTTGTGTCTTGTGAGGGAAGTGAGCTGCAGCCAGGCAAGGCCTGGGCACTGTCAGTCTCGCTGCCTGCTTGTTTGCTAAAAATCAAATGGGGGCAGCACTGCAGTTATAAAATCAGGATATTGATCCACTCTGAAAAACCTTAAAGATGTTCTGCATCCTGAAGTATCACTTACTCTGACAAAATTTAGTTGTTTACATAAACACAAATAGGTATATCCACCTTGGTATATTAGCTTCCTTCATCTTTAATAAATGATAAAATTACACATGTTACAAAAACTGGTTGTAAAATAAATTTCTTTGTAGTTAAGAAGGAGAATTCCCAGGATTCTGGAGATGAATCTGGACATGGTGACTTTTTAAAAAGCATTTAAAAGCAAGCCAGAGTTGAGAGCTACTATGGGGGAGGGGGGCCTACCACTCTGTTCAAAGGGTTGATTCTTCACCCTTTGCTGCCTCCTTTCAAAATGGCAGGAGCAATTCCTCATAAGACACACTGCGGGAATGAGAAGGGGGAGAGCGGAGAGGGGCTGCCGTCTTTTTCTTACCAAGAACCATATTCCGAACTGGCTGAGCAGCCTCTGGTCATGCTTATCGTCGTCCTTGTTATCAAAGTCGGCGTTGTCCAGGGAGTGGTGCGAGGACGAGAGGCCCAGCTGCCGCCGCCGGTTCAACTCGTGCTCCCTCTGCTCCGCGTGGAACTCTGCTTCCTTCAGTAAGCTGCCCAAGGAAGGCGAGTTCAAGTGAGACCGTGGAAACCACGTTCTGGCCTACAACCTATTTGGAGCCATCCCTTCCTGAGCCATGGAGCCCTGTGGTCACCCTCCTTTAAGTCGGTGTCGTTTACCTGGAAGCCTCGGCTGCATTTTCTTACTATCTCCTATTCCCCCATCTCAAAGATAAGTCTCCTTCTTCCAATCCATCACAAGCAGGAGGATGCCTCTCCCCTCTGGCTCCCCAACCACACCGCACAAGGCGGGAGCGGCCATTTGCACCCAGATGGTAGAACGGTCCACATCTAGTGTTCAAGGCTCTGGAAGCAAGGAGGTGACTCCTCTGTGACTTGCTAAGCAAGTAGCACATAGGAAGTAATAATAACTAGTGTTGGCGAGGGATGAGCAAACAAGTGATTGCGTGTGCACTGGTGGCACTGTAAACTGAAACTCATGCTTTCAAAAGCAATGTGGTAACATATCGTGAAAATACTGAAACCCTTTGACCAGCTAATCCACATCTGAAGCTACCTAGCAAAAGCCCTATGTACAAAATATCAAAATTTTGTTTATAAAATATTTTAAAAATTGAAAGCCATATAAGTATCCAAGGGCAGAGGAAAATATTATAATTCAGTGTGTGTTTGTGTATGTGTGTGTGTGCATGTGTGCGTGCATGCGTGTGTGTGTGTGTGTGTGTGTGTGTGTGTGTGTGTCTGTGTATGTAGGACACTGGCTGTCTTCCTCCATTTTCTCTGCCTTACTCAATTCCATGTGTATCCTGCTGAACTAGGAGCTGGCAGTGCTCAGGCAGACAGGCCAGCACACTCTCAGAATCTGCCTGTCTTGGCTCCCATTATGGGCATATGTGGTCATGACTTTCCACGGGTTCCGGGATTCGAACTCAGGTCCTCATGCTTGCACAGCAAATGCTCTTGCCCACTAAACCTCCTCCCCAGCCCCCTCTGTGGATTTAACATAAGGACTAAAAAGTGATACATATAAAACTTCAGCACAACATGGAAAAAGAAATTGAATATTAGCGCAAAAAGAAGCATAGACTCACTGTAACTATGATCATATAAATAAACCATACATTGAAAACATTTAGGTAATGTCTAAAACTGTACAGTTGCATTTTAACGTTTGCTTTCTTTAATGCTATTTAGTAATCACTGTAATTCTGTCATGGTTTGTCACGGATATAGGAGAAATAGAAAAGGCAGAGTCTCCTTTAAAAATGGACACTTGGGTATTATTTAATTTTTAATAACCTTGTGACTTTGGACAACATCTGAAAAGAGAAAAATCTAGAGGTTGCGGTATGAAACGCTGTTCTCTCCTTCCCCTCTCAGAACCCTTCAGCAGCCTGGTAGGTCATCTGAATGTCTCCCCTTGGAAGTTCACCTCAGCACTGCGCCACCTGGCTCCCTGCACCTCTGAATTGACAGGCAGGTGGAGTGTGCACATGGGCTCTGCAGCCCACCTCCCGGCTGATACTGCCACGCTCACACCCTCACTTTGATCGTAGCCTCCACTTCACCCCCCTAACCCCTACCTCCTCTGCCTACAACTGCCCTGCGCTCACCAGAGCCCACCATAACTAATACATTTCCGTTCCTCCGGTCCCCGCTTAGGTAACTGAAGGGCGCTTGTGTCTGCCAAGTGCCCACCCAGCACAAAGCCTTGCACATAATTTTCATTCAATCAAAATATTTATTGAAGTCATACATTTTATTCAACCACAGACAGCCTGAGAAACTGGAGTGGGTCGGTCCATCTCGGTGTGCGCCAAGTCGAGTTCAAAGCCACCCAAGTGTCCTCAGAGGAACCCGGGCTTACCTGATCACCGCCTCCACAGCGCAGACCAGCTCCTCCGCCCCACACTCCCGCGTGTTGATGGGGGGCGGAGAGGTCTGGTAGAGGTGAGTCTCTGCAGTGGCCCCCACCTCGTTACTGTGGTGGTTCGAGTGGCACCTTTTGCAGTATCGCACAGGCCTGTTTCCGTGACGACCGCAGCACCCTGCGGAAAAGCAGGTGACCACTGCCCTTCTGACATGGGAGCTGCAGTTCTGGAAGCAGAGAGAGTAAAACCAATTAAAGGTGCCTCCTGAGACAAAGTTGGATTAAAAACCTGGCGCAAATGGAACCCCAAGGGGTCACCGGAAGTGACGGGGCTTCCAAAACGCAGGGCGTCGTCTAGCCACTCAGAGGTGTTTTATTCTAGTGGAAAGGGTAGATATGGTCTAGAAAGCAATGGAGCTGTGTTAGGAAGCTGGCTGAATTTAACGCTTAAGGTTTTTTTTTCCCCAGCAGAAATTAAAAAGAAAAACCTAGAACCATGATGCAGAGAAAGCATACCACAGCACCTCAGAGTCAGAAAGAAAGAGTTCCAACCTCCAGCATAAGCCTTTTAAAAATTAGTGTGTACGACTTACAGAGTAGACTCCCCCCACCCCACCCCGCCACAGCTCGCCTGTCCTTGGCATTCAAGGACAGGCAAAGTTTACGCTACGCTGGGCTGAAGGCCCCATGGCAGAGCCATCTCCATTGCAACCTCTTCTCTCTGAAGGCTTAAGGAACACACCAATCAGCACCACAATGACACACCAAAGCACGACCAGACCTGGCCACAGAACTGGCCACTGACATCGACCACAGCAGAGCCAGTCAACGGACGGACGAAGTGATGGGGATGAGAAAAGCTGCGCAGCAGAACGGAGCTGTCAGCGCTGCCTCGACAGGAGGCGGGGGAGTGAGGTGGCATCTATGGGAAGCAAGCTGAGGAGCTTTGAGGAAGCCAGGAGAACCATGACATCATTAGACAGAGCCCACAAGCTGAATAGATACGAACACCTGAAGGGCAAATGATACCCTGGGCTTTATCAACTCAGTTTGTGGAAAGTGGAAACCCCAGGGAAGTCAGGAGGAAAAACTGCAAGCACAAACCCTCCATCAACAACATATCAGCGATGCAACGACCTGTCAGCGGGAACTGCCATCTCACTTCCTCTGGTACCAGGCTACTGACTTTGGACATTAGTGTTTTTAAAAAATAAATCTCATTTTCTTAACAAGACTCAGGCTAACAAAGCACCGAAGCAAGACGCGGATATTTAAGTCTTTACACTTTCCACAGTCACAGCTTTTCCAACAGACAGAGCAGCTGTGTGTTTATTGTCATAGAGTTTAAAATATTTATAATATGTTCTTACTAATTTTTCAAATAAGCTGTTGAAATGTCTTGTGATTCTTCTCTTAAAATTCCTTGTGGTTTTCCTATTTCAGCATCTGAGTCAGTACTGACTTTTCCCTGTTTATAGATGCCATAGAACTCCATCCAGGGAGCATGACAGCCCTCACCCTCCTTACAGCAGCCCTGACTTTTCTGACTGAGATCCTCAAGACCAGGCCTGTTGACTGTTGGCATTCCCTCACAGAAGGGGAGATATGGAGGGTCACTAGACCCTTACCAAGACGCCATCTACTCCTTCCTGCACTTCTAGCCAGCTACAGGCAGCTCTGTCCTAGCTGCACGTAGCTTCATGATCTCAGAAAATGCTAGAGATAGAGTGTTTGGAATATCAGCTGAAGAGGGGACTCCATCTACAGGGACGTCGTCACCCATGCTAGGGTTAGACTCTCTTCTGGTGATACAGCTACTTTGGGGACACCCATGCTCCTGTAAGTGCCCGTTCACACATCTCTCTACATAAGGCTTTGGATGGAATAGTACTTTGGTCTGTTGGGGGTGGCCTGTCTGGGGAGAGAAGACATCTGTGTTTCCCCAGGGAAAGCTCACACACAGTGGCCGTTCTCTTTCAGATGCTGAGTTTCACTCTTGTGCATTCTTATTAGTTTAGAGCTCCTCCTGCTCACCCTACAATCAACATGATTCTTACCGGCAGAGCAATATTGCTGAGCACATGTTCCTAATGGCCTTTCTCCCCTTATAGCTACTGCTGTGACCTGAACACTTATTCCAAACCCCACCCCCAAATTCCCATATTGAACTCTTCTGTTATTGGTGTTTGTTTGTTTGTTTGCTTGTTTGTTCTGAGACATGGTTTCTCTGTGTAACAGAGCCCTAGCTGTCCTAGACTCACTTTGTAGACCAGGCTGGCCTCAAACTCACAGAGATCCACCTGCCTCTGCCTCCACACCTGGCTACTCATGTTGAGATCTTAACACCCACATGATAATGTTAGGAGGCAGAGCCAATGGGAGGTGAGCAAGTTATAAGGACAGAGCCCTCAGAAATGCATTAGTGCCCCTATGAAAGGGGCCTGGAGAAAGCTGGCTATGAAAATAGGCCACAAGATTCCATGTCTGATGAGCAGGCCCTCTCAGAAGTCAAATCTACCAATGTCTTGATCTTGGATTTCCCGTGTTGTTTGTGAGTACCCCATCAGTGGCATTTTGTAGCATCCCAAATGGGCTAAGACAATTATAGTATCCCCAGATCCCAGGGTCATTTTTAAGTTTTTCAACTTTTTGCTGTAGATTTTCTTTTTTTTTTTTTTGGTCCACTATGTACAGAAAGAACACTTCATTCACCATGATTATCTATGCTCAGAGTCAGATTTTAATATGGTTCATATAGAATGTATCAAATGTACTTAGATACATAGAGGACTGAGAATACACTCACAATCTCTCCAAGTATTCACCTGTATAAACAACACAGCAGTTACATCAGACAGAATCCATAGGCACAGAGCCATCATGAGAAGCAAGAATAGGATTTGTAAACATCCGCTAGACACCTAAGTCCTCAGATAAGTGCTTAGCTATATGGGCTATTGTTAAGAACTGACTGCCACCTTCTTTTTCCTATGTCTCCTGTAGTCAAACCTAGACAGATGGCGACACTTGGGCCATGCCCGAGACCAGACTCTGCTCTCTAGAGGCCCCTCAGCTTAATCTATTAATAAGCCGGGTCTTTCCTCCATTCTCTTAAGTCCGAGATGGTACTGTGGGTGTCGGCATAATGTTCTTGTGGACTGTGTACAGTTTACCCTTGTTCATTCAAATGCTGATTTCTCTATGCCACTACCTGGTTTTAATCTGATACTGCATTGTGGTGTTTATTCTAAGTATCTCCTGCCTTAAGTTTGTGTAAACATGTCACAATTTGTTCTCTGTATTGCCAATAAAAATCAACTAGCCAATGCTGAGCAATAACAGAGAATAGGGTGAGACATCCTGTTCCTGTGAGGGCAGGAGAAAGAGAAGGATGGACAGGATAGGGCCACAGGGAGAAGACCAGGAAGCACCAGAAAAAATGAGCCACACCTAGGATATGAGTAAAAAGCAAGTACAAAGTGAGAAATCTGAATGACAGGAAACTATACTAGCATTGATGTTTAGGATGGAGTAATTATTGCGCAGCATTGTGTTACAGGCTAATTAAATAGATCCTAGTCTCTCTGTGTGGTCATTTGAGTATAAAGCTGGTTAAGGAGTAACTGTTGATATTGTTTAAATTATTATTAATATTTAATATTAATAACCATTCAACATGTGGGCTTGCTTTTAAATGGAGCATATGTGGTGGTTGGTGTGGGACTCCTGAGTGTCTCTTTAAGACGCTTTGCCCAGCCCAACCCGGTGCAATGGAACACTGTTACCTCAGGACCCTCAATACACACCATTCAGGAGGGTGTTCAGATCATTCCAGATTACCCAGCTGTGGCCCCCAGCATGACAACAAGGAAAGCAGAGAGCAAGCAGCCTCCAGTTATCTTTCACTACCTGTGCTTCCAAACATGGGACCAGGCAAAACCAGGAGGTCTGCCCAGTCGATCCTAGGCCAAATTACCAGGCTACTATTATGTTGGGAACAAGTTAGTAGGCATCATCAAAGATGCTATGTTTTGCTGGGCCTCAGTCAAGATGAAAATTAACTCCAGAAGTGGGATGCCGGCCTAACACACACTGGGAAGTGGCATTGGTGCTGGAGCCAGGCAGGAGACGGGCTCTAGAAAAGTGGCCAAGAGCTAAATGGTTCAACCTGGAAGAGGCTGAAAGGGCAGAAAAGAAAATGTCTTTGAAAGCTAGAAAAGAGGTGAGCTAGATGCGTCCCCAGCAAGGCAAAGAGGGAGAGGGGACTGTGGGGGGGGGGGGAGGGCGGAGAGGGAGTTCTATTTTGCGGTAGTAAAACACCCTGCTGCCTGCATTAACTCAAAGGGGAGAAAGGTGTCTAACAAGCCTGAGAATGTGACTGAAGACATATCCCGGCAGAATGAGGAGAGAGCTAATTCATCGGTGTTAACTGCACCTGGTAGGGCATGAGAGGACGGGAGCAAACTAGCAGGGACAGATTCAGATGGAATGGAGATGCTGGAGGGAAAACATGGCAACCGAGAAGAAGGCATCGAAAGCAAGATGGAAGGAGCAGATGAACATAATAAATGCTCCTTAGGAAACTTCATAACAATCATAGAACTGACTTTTTTCTATTTTCTCCCGCTGAATGACAGACCGCTCAAAACTCGGCCATTTAGTTATGTGCCTGGACTCTCCAAGTTAGAAATCCTCACAGGACATGAGCAAGACGTCTCCCCGCTCTGCTCTGTGATAGTTAGGGGCTAAAATGTAATGACTCAAAACTGCTGGGAACCAGAGGCCACCACTGGGAGGCCTTCTTCACCCTGTTTCTGGTGCTGGCTGGGAAAACTGAGCGATGGGCTCAACTGGGCCCTCTCGCAAGAGCATCTATGCCTGCCTTCTCTGTATGCTTTGGTGTATTCATTCATTTTACTTTGCTATGATGAAACACACATAGATAAAGAAAAGATTACCTTTTTAGTTCCATATTATGGAGGTTCAAGGGCATGGCAGAAGCTGGGCTCTAATGAGGACTTCCTAGTAGATGGTCTCCAGATAACAGAAGTTCTTGGGAGTTGGGGAGAGCACACTACCAGCCAGAGACCGAGAGGGGTCAAATTTGGTCTTCTTTAACAACCTACTCTGTGGGAATTAACTAGGGTTCTCTGAGACCTATGGAGAGCAATTTAATCTGTCCCTAGTAATCTCCCACAAAGCCCCATCTCTTAACATTGTCATCTTTGGGACCAAACTTCCAGCACATGAGCCTTGAAGGACAAGCTATATCCCAATCACAGCACTTGGGTTCTCATAGCACATAGGAAGATTCTGGAGGGGTACTCTGAAAGTATGTGCTCAAAAGGACCAGGAGTAAGATATGTGATCTTTCACGAACCAGCCTAAGTCACACAGTCACTTCTGCTACCTGAAGAGAGTCACACATTCTCACCCTGGGGGAGGAAGCACAGGCCCTGCTTCTCAGTAAGAGCAGAATTAGAGAATTGGCATTTTGACCACAGCATTTCTGTTTCAGGATGCACGCCTTTAATCCCAGCACTCTGGGAGGCAGAGGCAGGTGGATCTCTGGGAATTCAAGGTTAGCCTGGTCTACAGAGTGAGTCCAGGTCAACCAAGGCTTCACAGAGAAACCCTGTGTCAAAAAAAGAAAAGGGTAGAAAGAAATAAAGGAAGGAAGGAAAGAAAGAAGGAGGGAAGAAGGAAGGAAGAAAGGAAGAAGGAAAGAAACTACTTCCAATGAACCTCGCAAAGACACACTATGATCATTGCCCCAGACATCACAGATGGTCATCTCTGTCACAAACTGTTTGAGTCCTCACCCAAAGAATCCAAATGCATCACAAATGCCCCTCCCCATCTATAGAGTTACTTCAAGTTTGGAAGAGAATTGTGTGCCTGGCCGCATGGGGCTACCATGATAGGCTGTCCACACTGAGTGGCTGATGTGATAGACTGTCCATACCCAGTAGCCAGCTTTGTAACCCACAAAGCTGTCAAGGCCGGAAGACATGTTTATGGGAGTGAAATGGGCCTCATGGAGGGCTTGGAGGAAATGGACAAAGTATTCTGATGGCAGGAGAAAGGGACTCATCAGTAAAACATTTGGCCATCATGATGCTGCCTTGGCCATGGGAATCAGGAAAGGTGGGCTGGGGAATTTTTATGTGGAGTAGAGGTGCCACCTGAATGTTTCTTGTTGGGGGACAGGGTACTGGGGAGATGGCTTAATGGGTTGAGGGTTTGCCACCCAAGAGTGTGGTGCCAAGAAGCTATGTAGAAGCTGAGTGCAATGGTTTATGTCCAAAGGACCCAGAACTGGGAGTGGCAGCAAGACAGTGGACACTACAGTCTTGCTGGTAGCAAATCTATCTGAAACCACAAACTGCAGATTCATTGAAAGTCTGTCTCAAAACATAAGGCATCAAATGTCAGTCTTTGGCCTCCACATGCCTATGCACAGGTAAGCACACAGACATACATACCACATACAAAAAGGAACTGTGAAGGGAAAAGTGAACAAAAGAGTGAATTATTCCATTTACACATTGGGTTTAATGAGAAAATGTTGAACCCAGGACACTCTTCCCAGTCAGTGATTTAAGATTCTCAAGGCAAGAAATTGTTCCTGGGTAAACTAAATCCAGGGCCCCCATCAGGAAAATGTGGTTTCAGGGGGAAAATGATGACGGGATTAGATACAAAGCCATTTATTAAGACTTGGAATGTAGTGTTACATCATAGGCTCTTTTAGGCAGGCAAAGACCTGGGGATTCTAAGGGCACACACCAATATCCTCACTACTATATAATAAAGTGCTGAGTCCCCAGAAGCCTCACAGAGAGTTCAGTGTATAGCAGGGCTTATCTCAGAGAGATGCCCATCTAACATGTGTTTAATGGAAGAGGTTTATAATGGGCACCTAAAAGCCATAGTGTTTCTCATGGGTTGTGTCAGGGTGGAAGGAGGCCCAAGATGAAGATGCCTTCAGACTGGTATGATTCTGAGAGCAAATAGTAGGGTGCTAAATCTGCTGGTCCTTCCTAATTTTATGTCAACTTGACACAAGCTAGGGTCATCTGAGAGTAAAGAGCATTCTTCCATAAGATCTGACTGCAGGCATGTTTTAGATTAGTGATTGATGGAGGAGAGCCCAGTCCATTGTAGTTGAGGCCATCCCTGGGATGGTGGTCCTGGCTTCTATAAGAAAGCATGCTGAGCAAGCCAGTAAGCAGTACCCCTCCATGACCTCTGCATTAGCTCTTATCTCTAGATTCCTGCCCTGTGGAGTTTCTGCCCTGACTCCTTTCAATGATGAACAGTGTAACAATTAACAGAAGTGTGAGCCAAATAAGCCCTTTCCTCCCCAACTTAAGACAACTTGGTATCAGGATCGTGGTATATTTCTATTACAGACCTGACCACATTGTTTGGGAGAGGACTGTAGAAGGACTTTAGAACTTTGTAGAAGAAATGTCATTGAGTGTTCAATTCTTAGTGAGCTGCTCAGAGGAGCTTGGAAGATAACGCTGTTGAGGGCAGGATAGACCATAGAGGCCTGTCTTATGAAGTTTTGGAGGGAGTTTTAAAGATTCTATCCGAGCCATTTGTTATTTTGAATTAAGATTCTGTGGTTCTCGTTAGCTGGGGCTGAAGAATCAGTTGGGATTAACAAAATATCGGACATATTAAAATGAAACCTTAGTTTACTGGGACACTGGAGCCTGCTTGGCTGGAGCTGAGAAAAAGTGATGATTCAGAAGAAAACAGCAGCCAGGCATGGTGGCACACTCCTTTAATCCCTGTGCTGAGGTAGGCAGAAGCAGGTGTATCTCTGTAAGTTCGAGGCCAACCTGGTCTCAAAGTGAGTCCAAGGCAGCCCGGACTATTACACCGAGAAACCTTATCTCAGAAAACCGAAGTAGAGGAAGGAGCAGGAGGAGGAGGAAGAGGAAAGAAAGGAAGGAAGGAAGAAAAGGAGGAGAAGAGTTTCCTGAGAGTCAAGCACACAGAAGCTTTGTTCCAGAAGCAGCAAAGATTATACTTCGTACTGGTAGCCAGACTTAGCAGTGTAATAGTCACCCAGGAATTACTGGTTTGGAAGGCATGAAGGGGTCCTGGAGAGCAGCTGAAGGTTGGCACTGTGAGAGGCCAAGAGAGCCATTAGGAAAGGTGTAGCCTCAGTGGCAGCTGAAGACCCAGGATTGAAGGGGTCATGCAGAGAAGGGGAGGCTTGGCGCCAGGAAGAGAGCCTAGCAGAGGCTACTGGGGACAGTGCAGCTCAGTTGCAGAAGACCCCAGCATTTTGGAGATGCCAGAACCATGGGACAACCACCAATAAGAGCAGCAGCCATGGGGTGGAGCCTGTCCAGCCTTAGAGGACCAGTTGCATGTGCTACAGAGAAAAGAGCTGCAGAAGTGAGCCAAGCCCTTTGGAGGAGCTCAGAGGATCATAAGTCAATCTGGATATTGAACATTGTGTTATTTACACTGTTGGGAGATGAGTTTTGTTTTTTATCTGATTGTGCTGTGTCCTGGTTCTTCCCTCTTGAAGTAAAGAATTTAACGTATTTTTTATTTTACTTAAGCTCACAGCTGAAAGACTAAATTTTAAAAGAAAGTTTTGGCTTTAAAAGAGACTTTGGATTTTGTTTTTAAGAGGCTGAATTTTAAAGTGTTTGAATTTGTAAAGACTGTGGGGGCTTTTAACGTTTGTAAAATGTTTTATGTTGTGATGTTGGTGTTAATTTGTGATCCTAGTGATGAATAAGAAAGGAAGATTGTGGCTTAAGAGTGATATATTTGTGTCTCAAGTTGACAAGGGGTCAATTGTCCTATATAGTTTTATGTCAACATGACACAATTAGGTCATTTGAAAGAGGGGAGCCTCAACTGAGAAAAATGCCTCCATAAGATCAGGTTATAGGACATTTCTTAATTAGTGATCGATGGGGGAAGGCTCAGGTCACTGTGAGTGGTGCCATCCCTGGGATGGTGGTTCTGGGTTCCTAAGGAAAGCAGACTGAGTGGGCCGTGAGGAGCAAGCCAGTAAGCAGCATATCTCCATGACCTGTGCGTCAGTTCCTGCCTGTTTGAGTTCCTGACCTGGCTTTCTTCAGTGACAAACAGCTAGCTGGAGGAATAAGCTAAATAACCCCTTTCTTCCACAACTTGAGTTTTGGTCATAGTGTTTCATCAGAGCAATAATAACCCCAATTAAGACACTGCTTTAATCTGTTGCACAGATTCCTACATGCCGTGCTGAACTTCAGGTTTCTTTACCCAGTGTCATGCAGCAGAACTGATGATGTGTGACTTCTGAGCTTCTGCCACAAAGGGACTTGCAACCTCCATTCTGGATCTTCAGAACACCACTGCCTCTACACAAGCCCAGCCTAGCCTCCCAGAGGGTGAGACTTCTCATAGGAAGAGGGAGGCCCAGCTGCCTCTGTCATCTCAAGCATTCAGGCAAGCCAGCTAAGGTCCCACATATAATAACGTGGCGATCAGACCATCCGTCATCAGCTAGTCATCGCTCTTCTCATTCTACACCCTGTGACTCCCCCTATCACACACCAACAACAACCTTATGCGGGAGCATTAAAAAGCCCAGAGGAGTGCATGAGCCAAATAGCCAATTCAAAAAATGGCAATTAAATAATTGATTATTGCTGGTAACAACTGCATCTCAGGAAGGTTTGTTATATATAAATAGGTTTGTTTATATACATAGATATGTACATATGTGTGAATATATACATACATATAAATATATAAATCGATCATTTTATGTAAAGAGCCAAGACAGCCTTCAAAGATATACACTCATGATCAACCTCCAAACAGAAAATAGAGTGGGCCAGAATCCAGGCTTCTCAACCAACAGGGCAAAGCTTTTGTCATAATACCATAGTGCTGCCTCTTAATTTTTCAACTACTAAAAAAACAGAAGGAAAATGAAAAGGAATGGCCAAGGAAGTTTTAGCAGAGGAATATTTAACTAAACATACCATTCTACTCACACCTAAATGAATATGGCCTACATATAATGTATCTTGGCATATTTTAACATATAGTAAACTATATGCATTGGGTCTTGAGTTAATGATGCATTTAGCACATCAGAAGCATTCTTTCCTAAAGTTAAATCACATGATTTGCATCATTGTCTGCACCTCTTCGTGATTAGCCTTTTCCCCCAGAGCTGCACAAACACTTCCGTTTCAGAATACTGAACAAAGACACTGAACATATGACGGTGAGCAAAAGCAGACATGGATGTGGAAACCATGTGGACATCACAATCTCACATGCGTACAGCACTCCCTCTCCTCCTTCCCAAATACACTGACATGGGCACAGTGGGAAACTATGATGCAGAAATGAGGCAGATGTCAACAGGTGAATTTACACACAAACACAGGAAGTCATGCCCCATCACACAGATGGTCAGCTCTTACCTTCTTCTGACATATAGCAGATATTTCAGCTGTAAGGGGAAGGTACACAAAATATCAACAAAGCACAAGAGCCCATTTTAAATAAGGGCAACCATGAAGGGTAATTAAAACAAAAACAAACAAACAAAAAAACCAGTCTTAGTGGTGTAAACCAATGAACTTCATCAAAAAGCTTTCAATTTGACTCATAAATTGTCATCTGCATTTTTTGGCTTCTATTCTCCCCCAGAAGCATAAAATACCTCCTCTTTAATCTTCTAATGGTGTTAAGTCTTTATTGCATGCTGTAACTATGTCCTGTACATTCACATCTAATTTAACCTTCTTAAATACATTAAGGACATTGGTCAAGTTAAGCCATACAACTTTGATCTCATTGTTGAGTAGACAGTGATACTCAGAAGACTTATTCAAGATCATAGAAGTGCTCTGTGATAAAGCTGTGAGAGCAGCTAAGGACTCTGGGCTCCCCTTTTGCTGCTCCTTCCGTGATGGAAAGAGTGATGGGCGGTGCTTAGAGCATCACCCTGAAATGCTCTGAAAGGTCAAGACTATAGGAAACTCTTATCTTGGTCTCCTCTGACTTGAGCTATCAGTCTTAACCGAGTATAAAGCAGCCTGTGGCTACTTATGAAAAATTTCTTGTCAGACATCCGCAGACCCTTTGGAGCAAAGCGGTCAATCTGCTACTGCCTAGTGAGACTTCCTTTAATGAATGTGTAAGAATTCTTTGCAGCTGGCATGCCAAGTGTTTCTGTGGAAACTGATATCCTGAGAGCAGTTGAAAATAATTTTTCCGAGAATCTATCACCACTTCCCTTAAAATAGTAAGGCTCCACGAAATGGACTGACACTTTATTTATAGAATGGGCTATGTTACACTAACTCAAACGATTAAAAGAAGGTGTTTTCCAGGCCCTGCCTATAAATTAGGAATTAATGGGTACCGAAATCAGTAAAATGTATAATTCAGTGTTTAAAACTCACTTTATATAACTCCTTAATAGCCTACTGTACACATTACATAATCTGATGGTAATGCCACACCTCTAGGTAAATAACTGAACGCTATTATCAGTGATTCCACAGACAGACATCAACTAAAAATGGTGGCCAGAATTCAGAATCACACCTGATAACTCAACATGTGCTAGTATCTTAGAAATCAAACATTGACCATGCTACTGAGGAGCCAGTTAGCTACTCAGGAGGCCAGAGGCTGCTTGGGCTGCGAGAGTAAGTCTTGTCTAGGCAATATAGGGAGATCCTGTCTGTTAGGGAAACAAACAAATGAAAACAAAACAAAAGGAAAATAAGCTGGCCACATGGGGTATCCTTGTGTTCTCAGTACCAAGGAGGAAGAGACAGAAAAACCCAGGGTTCCACGCCAGCCTGAGCAACACAGATGAGACCTTGTCTCAAGAAACAAAACAACAACAACAAAAGTAACATATATTTCTGAATGTGACTGTCTAATATCAGAGCATCAGAGGCTCCCTAGAAAGTGGCCTGATTTAAAAGGGCCTCGGTCCATACTACAAGCCCAAATCTTCTTACGGATAAAGTAAATTTTCTCAATGTCCCTTAGAAGGAAATGGAGGTTGAAATGGAGCATTGCTCTGTGATACAGGCGACACTCATTATTATATTGATTTCTCTCTTAAAGTTGAGATAGCCTAATATTAGAAGTTGGGTTTCAAGGAAGCAATATAATTTAAATGAAAAGAAAGCCTCATGGCCCTTGTTAGTACCCGGCTTCCCGTGGCCTCTTCTGCTTGTCCCTTTACTGCCTGTGTCTGTAGTCACAGTCCTTGCTGTGTCCTTGCGGGGGGGAAGCCAGTATGTCTCCACCTTCCCCTCCCATGTCCGTTCTCAGCTTTTCTGAGCACTTTTGCTTTTCGATGAAGCCCTGATAAGCAGGCTGGAATACCCACTTCTCCATGTGCACCCTACCAACTTCTGGCGTATGGCTTCCAGGCTCTAACAGCCTTCAAAGAGCACCACGAATTTCATCTTTTCATTAGGAAATAGTAGATACACTTCATCCCCATCTTACTGATTGAGAGACAAGCTCTCAGAGCGAGCAAAGGACATCCTCTCACCCCAAAATACTGCACCAGTAATGGCAGCAGGAAGAGGACCATTGTTCCCTTTTTGACTTGTCACAGCAAACATGGCAGCATCTGTTCTACACACAGAAAATTCCTCAGGACATGATGCAGCAGGCTTTAGTCGTACATAACGCTAATTGTAATAGCTAACCTTAATTTTTGGCAGAATTGAAAGTTCCTTCCCTGGTTATTAAGTGTTTAGGCATATTATAAGCAAGACATTGATAGAACGCCTCAGGTCAGTGAATATTCCTAAAATATAAAGCTTGGTTGCTGTCTTCATAAAATAGTACAAAAGGAGATAAATCAACCATGTCATTAGTCATGATTACTCATTTTTCATCCTTTCCGGAGAAAGCCTTACCTTGTGGCAGCAGCACATCAATCAACCACTCGCTGTGGTCCCTAGGAAAAAAAATGAAATTGGTTTCTGAGCATCCCTGGAATGTTCCCCTTTTGCGTGCAGGTCTGTGATTATGCCCTACCTGATCAAAGCTTTTCACAGGAACTGCAACTAAGAGCACTATCATAATACACTTTTAAGGCATCTAATGCATTCTGGCCAAACTGTAAATTACAGGCATTTCCTCATGTTCCGTTGCTTTCAGATGATGCTTTCCAGATGTTAGTGATACCGACCAAAATGCGGGGCACTGTACACAAAGCTTGTGTGGCAACAGAACTAACAAGGGCAAAGCCCGCTGGACCAGAGACAACGCCGTGGCTGCAGTGCTTGGAAACTACGGCTTTCTACATACAGCATGGAGCTATCTCTGCAGCCTTCTTAGAGGGGCTACTTCCAAATCAGAGCCGCTCTGCTGCTGCCTGGAGTTACCCTTCTTGTGTCCTCTAAAGACAGAGGTGGCAACTTTTCAAAGCCAAAGTCGCCCAAATAACACAGCAAAGTCTAGTGGGAAAGCCAAGTAACCAACCTGTATGCAAACAGCTTTTCTTGCTGTGTGGTTGCTGTTCGAGGACATATACCTACCCTGCAATCCTCTCACTGCACTCTTCACAGAGATATAGTGGAGGTGGCTTATCACCCAGAGCTACCGACAAGGACGGGTCTATACACATCTGAAACAAATGACAAGACAAAGTCACCTCCCCTGCTCCTACATATAGCACGTCCCTAAACGATGAGCCGCAAATGTCAATGATGACAGAGTTTTAGCCGTGGAATAAACTGTTTTAGTAAAACCCATTCCTGTATAACTGCCTGCTCTCCCACAGGAGCCCATGCTGGGCTGCCAGAGTTCCCTTCTCTGGCTATTTGCAATGCAAGGAACAAACATTGTCAAGAAACTCCTCCCTCCTACCACAAAGCTGAAAGATCCTCCAGTTGTCACACTGCTCAACTGTGTTATAAAGGTGACAAAGAGAGAATCTCTCCTTAACAAATGGAAAATCCATCAAGGATTCAAAATCATTAACTGACATCAAAATGCTGGCAGTGTGGAGACATTCACGTGAAATCTAGCACCGAGGGGTGCCTGGCCTCACCCTGGAGTCTCGGTGCCGACTCGGGCAGTCAGTGTTCCATTTTCACTTTCCTCCTGTTTATGCCTAGTGGGAAGTGTTTATGTTATAGTCTGGTGTCGGGGTGTCTGGGTGTTTTGCATCAAGTCAACTGCTAGGTGACTAACTGTGCTTAAACTTTCCATCCGTTAACATTTATAGTATTTCCAAAAAGCCATCCTGCATTCTGTGCCCGTGTTCAAGAATCATATGCCTAGGATTTAGCTGTTTTTAGCGGTTTCCACCAATTTGAAGGGGGGCAGGCGGGGGGGGGGGATGACCTATTTTTACCATCCCACCTATAATTTAAAGCTAAAATCTTGAGACATTTCTGTGACCAGAATTGCTAGACTTAAATAATTAAGCCAACAAAGTCTATACAGTGTGAACTATTTTACAATGTGTGAAATATTTCATACACAAGTTCCATGATTCCTTAAACACAGTGAATAACTACTGTTTTGTCTGTGAGGTTGGCAGTTTTCCCACAAATGATCAGTGAGTAAGTATTTTAGATTTTGTGACATATAGTCTCTGTCACAGCCACTCAAGTCTTCAGGTATTGCATAAAAGCAACCACTCCATAAGTAGATGAGCAAAGCTGCATTCCAATAAAAATTTATTCACAGTAACAGACAGTGGCCACATTAGCAGTGGTGTGCGGTTTGCTGACCCTATCTTACATAATTCTCTGGGCTTCAGCCAACTTCATAAATTGAACTTTAAGTGGAACCAGGAATAACTCAAAATGGAATGTGATGTAAGACTCTAAGTTCTGACATGTTTTCACTCCTATCCCTATGGCAACGGTTGGTTGTTATTTAAAATGTGCTGTTCCCTTGGGCAAATCATTAGTCTCAGACCACAGGGTCGGTGACAGTAGGCTTTGCTGAGCGTTCATCTGTTTCCCCTGGGCATCTCCATCACCCCATGTACATGCCATGGGCACTTTCACTTCACACTCTTTTCCAACAAGTCACCCAAATGTCTGCCAGATTAAGGTAAGTTTTCCATTCCACTCAAAACGAAGAATTCCTGGGACATTAGAACTATAAAGAGCCATTAACCTGTTAGGTTACTTCATTAATATGTCTGGTCAGTTCTGGTCTACTGAGCATGTTTGTGTCTGGCTGTTGCATTTTTTAAAAAATATTGTTTGTAGGCCAAGCACAATGCCTTTAGTCTCAGCACTCAAAAAGCAGAGGCAGGTGGCTATCTTGGAGTTTGAGGCCAGCCTGGTCTATATAGTGAGCCCTAAGCTAGTAAGGCCATATAATGAGACCCTGTATTAAAAAACAAAAAGATTGTTTATAATCTATGCCCAATGTAAAGGCTCAGGAAAACAGATTTAAAAAGTCAAATAATGCATGTCACTGACTTACTGTCATTCCATGATGACACTTTTGCAGGCTCTACTGGTTGTTTTTCACTTGGAATGTGAACCTGTATTTATATAAACTGAAGCTGTGTCATACTATAAAATCTCTCAGCTTTCTTTCCCAACTAGCAGGATGCTGGATGCAGCGGGTGTTGCAGACCCTGTATCTGTGTGTGTGTGTGGGGGGGGTGGTGGTAATGGTGGTGATGGTGGTGATGGTGATGGTGGTGATGGTGGTGGTGGTGGTGATGGTGGTGGTGGTGGTGGTGATGGTGGTGATGGTGGTGGTGGTGGTGGTGGTGGTGGTGGTGGTGGTGATGGAGGTGGTGATGGTGGTGGTGATGGTGGTGGTGATGGAGGTGGTGATGGTGATGGTGGTGATGGTGGTGATGGTGGTGGTGGTGGTGGTGGTGATGGTGGTGGTGATGGTGGTGGTGGTGGTGGTGGTGATGGTGGTGGTGGTGGTGGTGGTGATGGTGGTGGTGATGGTGGTGATGGTGCTGGTGATGGAGGTGGTGATGGTGATGGTGGTGATGGTGGTGATGGTGGTGGTGATGGTGGTGGTGATGGTGGTGGTGGTGGTGATGGTGGTGGTGGTGGTGGTGATGGAGGTGGTGATGGTGGTGGTGGTGGTGGTGGTGATGGTGGTGGTGATGGTGGTGATGGTGCTGGTGATGGAGGTGGTGATGGAGGTGGTGATGGTGGTGATGGTGGTGGTGGTGATGGAGGTGGTGATGGTGGTGGTGATGGTGGTGGTGATGGAGGTGGTGATGGTGGTGGTGGTGGTGATGGAGGTGGTGATGGTGGTGATGGTGGTGGTGGTGATGGAGGTGGTGATGGTGGTGATGGAGGTGGTGGTGGTGGTGGTGGTGGTGATGGTGGTGGTGGTGGTGGTGGTGGTGATGGAGGTGGTGGTGGTGGTGGTGATGGTGGTGGTGATGGTGGTGGTGGTGTGGGCCCTTAGGAACAGCCATGCTATGAAGAATAAGCCCCGCGGAACCAGGCCTGCTATAGTGCAAAACATGGCCCCACACGTGGGAATCATTGCCCAGAACGTTAGTTTTCTAGAAAGTGAAAAACTTGAGATTAAAAAAAAAATAAATAAACAAACAAAAGAAGATTGGTCCAGGAGAAAGTGTGCAATGAAAACATGTCTTCTGAGCAAATCCACATGGTGGCTGCAAATATTTGAATGTACTAAATGCCAACCATTTACTTTCAAATAGTTGGTTTACCATTAATCAGTTTCTATGTGAATTTGATCTCAATACACAAAAAGATACCAAAGGCAGGCTAGTTGTGCCTGGCCTCCAGGACTGGCTTTTGGCATAAAAGTAAGGTCAACCCAGATGAGTGGGCTGGGCTGTCTGCCTAGAAGAGGAGAAAATCTAATTTCTCCTTTCTGTGATTAGATGGCCAGAATGCATTACTAACCAGGATGTCAGAGGCCTCCTGAGAACGCATGCTGGCAGAAAGGCCAAGAAAAAAAACAACTGAAAAAACCTGTCCAGGCAAGCAGAAGGAAGAACAAAAGCAAGAGGGGCCCATGTCCGTCCCACTGCCGTGGAGAGCCACCAACTCTGTGAACTGCAGGTGACCTACCACGTGTTCACTCCAACACCCTCACACCAAAGAAAAGACTTTGAACCCACATCTTCTGAAGTTCAGAATGGGGGTTACGTAAGAGATTGTGCAGTGCAAAGCCTGCGCTTCCATCAGCAGCTCACTCTCATCTGCTCTCTCCGGAGTCATCTGGTTTTCTGTCATCAAAGGCAAGCAGCCAATATAACGACACAAGGAGCGTCTCTGCTACATGGTGCTTGTAGATGCCAATGCTACCATCCTCACCCTTCACATACACACCGCTAGTCCTTTTAGTTACCGAATCTTATTTTACCGGTTCTTTGTTCCTACAGGGCGGGGCTGTTTTCTGTTATTTAGGCACCAACACAGTTTGCCTAGAGAAGAGACGGGAACTCCGATAATACCAGTTTCTCAAAAGCACTTGGAAGTACTCCTAACTTCAGCCAACACCCATTCTTTACAGCAGCCCATTGACCCATGCAAATCCTAACCCTGGCCAAGTCACCCATGTGTCCTGCATCCAACAAATACTCTACAAGCAATTTTGTTTGCTAAAACATGTGATTATACCTCTGAATATCGAACTTCCAAGTGTCACAGTTTCAGTAAGATTGAACAACATGCATAGGAAAGAATGAAGCTGAGAGTTAGGGCTCCTGGCTCTGTCTCTAGCTTTATGCTAACCTCCCATTGGCCTCTCCAGCTACTTGGCTCCATGAACTAGTTTCCTTACCTCTATTGTGACCTGCTGTGTGCAGTTACCCAAACACTTCTCAGTCAACTAACCCTCATCCATGATTTGAGCTAAGACTTGACAATTGTGTCTATGCTTGTCTTACAGTTTGAATTTGCACAGTCACATAGCTGCCCCTTTAAAGTGATAACATAAGTGAAAGGGGGAGGAGTTCTGGATGCACTGGCTCAGATAGAAGCCAGTTAAAGGCAAGGTATGTGTTCATCAGTATTCTTCTGATAATTAGCTCAATGCCATAGAGCCCTTGGCTGTGAATTCACAGCCCAAAGTCACAGACACCACTGTTACTCTTGTCCAAAGACTGCCCACGTTGAATACGGAAGTGCTTGACATGGACGTCAGAGCTCTGCTTTACAGGTCTTTGAGCAGCTTACTAACTGAACCACTGAGGACACAGCAGCGGGCCAAGCTTGGGAAGGAAGCAGTACCTTTACAGCCGGCTTGTTAATTGCGTTGTGGCATTCGGTGTGCTGGCAGTGGATGGGATTCCAAGCTGAAAAGCAAAAGAGGGGTAGTGAAGACCTTTTGTTGGAATTGCTTACACTCCAGCGCAAAACACAACAGATAGTTCCCTACTTTTCTTTCTCCTAAATAAAAATAGCATCAAATGGCATCCTAGCAGAATCAATAACCTCTGGGGGCGGGGAGGAGTTAAAATTAGGCAAAGATATGGTAACTCTATCCACAGTCCCTGGGGAAAGAAACCAGTAGTAGGTGGAGTACACAGGGCCATACTATCTCACAATGTTATAATGTTGACAGGTTCTCAAAGTGTCCCAAAGATATTTGGGTAGATATAGCAGGTTATTAAGCCGTGTCACATAAAAAAAATTAGCTAAATATAAAAAGGTGAAGTCACCCGATATGGTCACAGACTGAGTAAATGGTCACAGCTGAGACTAGAACAGGCTAGGTGCCTGACCCCGGCCCATCTCACCGTGGAGCACTGTGCAAGTGTCCTACGCTTTTAGAACCGGAAGCTTTGTGGGTAACGATGTGATGGGTCAGAAGGGACTTTTCACCATTCCAGATCCCACCCCACCTCCTTCATGTGGAAACTGGAAAGATGCGTTTCCTGCCTGAAACACTGAACTCTGCTAGTCTGCTGAAAGTCCCTAACTCAGTGTCTATAAAGAATGCAGGGGAAAAAAAAAAAAAAAAAAAAAAAAAACCCAAGCGATCTGAGATGGACCAGAAAATACTCATAGCTAGTAACTGCTCTTTACTCCCTCTAACGCCCTTAACAGCACGCTGTCATTTAAACAGTGTGACATGTTTGTGTGCTTCAACATCGGGCCATCTCTGAACTGCCATATTCAAATCTGATGGGACATCGGCCATCTCTGAACTGCCATATTCAAATCTGATGGGACATCGTCTCAATTAACTTTAAAAGGGGACAGGAACAACTGGCTGGAAAACAGTATTCTAATCATAGGTTCATATTGACTCTGCTTTGAGAGAAAAAGAAATGAGTAAATAATGGATCATTTGAGTATGGGTATTACATAATAACCATATTTATTTCCAGTGTGTAGTAAAGGCAAGGGGACTGAAGAATGGCTGCAAATGTCCTTCTGCAACCGGAGAAACTTCACAACTGCCTTTCAACTGTATACCAGGACATATTCGCGGGATAAATGCCCTATTTTCCCCAAACTCATGAAAGACATAGCTAATCCATCACAGTGCTCTTCCTGCTGGCCTCATATTGAATCTGCAATCCTTCTTTCCACTGAACCCCAGTCACCACAAGTCAAAGCCGGGTTGGTATACACAATGCCACTTGCTGACCCTCTCTGAACCCATCTACTGAGAATAAGTCATATTCAAAACATATTTGACTGCTGTGGCACAGGCACACATAGATTAGCATATGCCACAGCCATGACACTAGGTCAGGGCTCTAATGACTTCTGCTCTGTGGATGAGGAAAATGTAAGACAACACCAATTCCTTTCATTTTTTTTTTTCATCCATTTTTACCAGTGCCACTGAGTTAAGGACAGGTTCTAGGATAGTCCACTTGTTTTTCAACTTTGATGGAAATTATTTTTTTTAAAGATTTATTTATTTATTATTATGTATACAGTGCTCTGCCTGCATGTATACCTGTAGGCCAGAAGAGGGCATCAGACTCCATTACAGATGGTTTTGAGCCACCATGTGGTTGCTGGGAATTGAACTCAGGACCTCTAGAATAGCAGTCAGTGTTCTTAACCTCTGAGCCATCTCTCCAGCCCTTGATGGAAATTATTAACCCACAGATCCTAGACACTCAAGAAGTTGTACTCAAGACACAGTGAAGAAAAACACATAAAAATGGATGAAAAAAAAAAAAAGCATAAAACAGTTAAAGTAGCCATTAAGAACAAAAGAAAATAAAGAGAAGAATAACCAATGGTGTTTTCTTTCTCAAAAACAGTGCAAGCTGGGGCATAGAAAAGTCAAGCTAAAGCTGGTCTACAAATCCCCTGCCTCCTGGCTAGTCATTGCGCTGGGAGCTGCTATGCAGACTGCGGGGGGACAAACCTTCACCAGCAGTCATACCCAGCCCTGGGCCTTGTGTGCAACACTAACCAGCCAGGCAAGATGCAAATAGTAGCGAGTCTGTGACGAGTGTAGCATTTAAGGCTCACTCCACGGGACAGAATTGACGTCTGCCACTGTAAACAGGGTCAAAAGTATGCAGGTGGGAGAGTGGAGAAAAGTCATAAGTGCTAGCGAGGAAGCTAAGTGCACATGATGTGTGTCTTCTAAATAACTATGTTTATGTCCATAGGTTAGTGCTGCTATCAGGTACAATTGGAGATGCTTTCATTTGCAATGGACAGAAGTGGCTGTAGAGACGCATAACTGGTATAAGTGACGAGAAAAGCTGACTACTGGATCTCAGCTACAACTGGGACATCTATAGTATATGTGCACACACACATGCGTAAACACACACATACACACACACACACACACACACACACACACACACCAAGGTCAAGGAACATCATGGAAGAAGAGGCAGAAACATTAAGATCTGGAGGAAATGAGGGAGTGGTAGGAGTACTGGCCTCATGGATTGAACTCACAGCAGCTGTGATTACCTGCAGGAGAAAGGTCTGTCCTGTCAACAACCTGTCCTGGAGGGAGAGGGACTCATAAGGCTGAGGCTTTATACACAGTTAATGGTTACAGTAGAGGGAGGAACATTTCCCTGAGTGGTGTAGCCACTGGTCAGGTCCCCATGTGCCTATAAGCGACCTTTCCCCCTTGTGCCGCCTCTAAGAAACCCTCCTGAGCTCGCTGGGGCATCAAAAGAAAATTCTATGAAAGCAGAAGAGAGCCTAGCTGGGAAAACAAAGGTAATCAGAGGCAGTTGGAGGAGAATAAGAGATGGTAGTGGGGTGAACAAGATGGAAAACATCTGCACATGAATGAAAACCGCATAACGGAGTCCACTGTTGTGCATAATTAATATATTCTTTAAAATAGTTTAAAATACACATTAGAAGACACTAGAGCCAGCTCTTCCATAGGCCAAAAGAAAAACATCTCAGCTTAGAATTCTACATCTAATAAAAAATATTCCTTACAAATATATACTAAACCAAGGCTATTTGGAATATAGAAGAAAAGGAACAAGGGGCCAAGTGAAACTGCATCCCTGTGAACTGGTGTGTTATCATCCAAAGGCAGACTATGAAGTTAAAGCTGCACAAGCCGCAGAGAAGGAGGAAAAATTCTTAATCCATATAGAAATAAAATCAAATATTAAAACTGAACTCAAAAAGTTGAGCTATGAAGAGAACAGTCTAATCATAAATGGCCAAAGATGGGCCGCCCCCTCAGTGATCACGTGCCGAGAGACCTAGATGATTTACATGCACATTGCATGCCAGTGTTCTAAAAGGCAGAGATTGTAAACTGAGACCCTTTCAAAAAGCATGCCCCTATTATACACTCAAAATACAAAGAAATGGATAAAAAGAAAACTACACTGTGAAAAGGCTCCACACGCAGAATCTGGAGCTTCTACATAAATGTCAGGCAAGCTGACCCTAGGATGAGAAATGCGAGCAGAAAAAAAGAATGGAATTCCATAAAGAGGGAAAGGCCAACAGAGCAAGGCACCAATAACCATAAACACAGTTGCATTAATTAAATGGACAGAACCGAGGAAAGGAGTCTGTAATTAGAGCTGTAACTTTCAACAATCTTCTCCCAATTTAGTAATTGAGAAAATGAATGAACAGGAAGTCAGTAAATTGCACAAATGAAACAAAGGTCTCACATAATGATCAATATAACTAGATTCTCTGTAGAACCACCCTAAATACACATTTATGTTTGTTTGTTTGTTTTTGAGACAGGGTTTCTCTGTGTAACCTTGGCTGTCCAGGACATGTTTTGTAGACTGGCCTTGAGATCCCTCTGCCTATTCCTCCCCTAGTCCTGGGATTACAGGTGTGCACCACCGTGTCCAGCTGAATACACAATATTTTAAACTACATAAGTAACATTTACTAAGAAACATAATAAGAATCAACACTTTCGATGGAATTACACACAGCACACGGTGTTCTGAAATGCTCTGATAACAAAATTCAACTGGAGAGCTAAAACAACTGGAGATTTGGAAAAATCACTAAGTAGTCAGACATTTTAAAACACTTCTAAGCAATGCATGAGTGAAGTCTCCTTTGGCTCATGGTGTAATACATGTAATTAACACCAAAAAATGTTAGAAAGTATTCAATACCAAGAGATAACAAACTGCTGCCATATATAACAATTTCATGAGACACAGTGGAAGCATTAAAAGGGAAATTTATAGCTTTAAATTTGTAATCCTTTCCCCCGCCCCCAAGGCAGGGTTTCTCTGTGTAGCTTTTGCTGTCCTGGACTCCCTTCTGTAGACCAGGCTGGCCTTGAACTCACAGTGATCAGCTGCCTCTGTGTCTCCCACCCAGGTGCTGGGATTATAGGCATGTGCCACTGTACCGGACTGACCTTTTTTGTATTTTTACCATAAGAATCTAAAGCTATGGCAGGGGATGGTGGTGTATGCTTTAATCCCAGCATTCAGGGAGGCAGAGGCAGGTGGATCTCTATGAGTTTGAGGCCAGCCTGGTCTACAAAGTGAGTCCAAGACAGCCAAGGCTACACAGAGAAACCCTGCTTTGAAAAACAACCACAACTCCCCCCCAAAAAGGTATAAAAACATTTATGCTGTTTCTTAATGAAGATGAAAAACTACAAAATCAATAGTAATAATAAAAAGAGGAAAAAATGCAGATACAAACAGAAGTTAATAAAACTGAAAATAGAGAGACAGTACATAAAATAAGTAAAGCCAAAAGCTCGTTCTTTGGGAAAAATCAATGAAATTGTTAAGCTTTCTAACTAGTCTGGTAAAGAGGAAAAAAAAATCATGATACAATACATAACTTACCAACATCTGAAATGAGAGTAGGGGGTTACTACAGACTTAGAGATGCTAACAGATGTATTAATTGGGTATTATTTAAAGACACAATTTTAAAATATGTCCCAATAAAAACTATCAATTACAAGTAGCCCCACAACTGTCACAGATATTAAACTCATAACATAAAATCCCCCATTTGAAAGAAAACACTGAGCTCAGATGGCTTCAGTTGGAATTCAGGATTCTGTCTAAGATAACACCAATATAGACTCAGAAAAGAGATGTGCTAAGACCCCTCTCAACTCATTTCATGAGCCTGGCATTATTCTGTCACCAGGGCCAAGCGAAACATGACAAACCTATAAATGGCCCTCATAAATACAGCTTCAAGAACACTTAACAAAAATTTGGCAATAAAATACAGCATGACAATATGGCATTTATCCCAGAAATTCACAGTTGGTTCAAAAAATGCAAATCAAATCGATGCAATTTGCCCTATTAGGAGCATAAAAAAGAGGAAGTCGTATGGTCAGCTCAGCGGAAAGAGGAAACATTTATCCCACACTGACCTTCATTCACTAACAATCTCAGTGAAGAACAGACCAGAACTGCCTTAATCTGTTAAGAAAAGCATCTAAGCCAGGCATGGTGGCTCATGCCTTTAATCCCAGCACTCGGGAGACAGAGGCAGGGGAAGCACTGTGAGTTTGAGGTCAGCCTGGTCTACAAAGTAGAGTCCAAGAAAGAAAGAAAGAAAGAAAGAAAGAAGAACGAGAAAAAAAAAAGAAGAAAGAAAGAAAAGAAAAGAAAGAAAGAAAGAAAGAAAGAAAGAAAGAGAAAGAAGAAAGAAAAACAAAGAAACAAAGAAAGAAGAAAGGAAAGGAAGAAAGAGAAACAAACAAACAAAGAAGAAAGGAAGAAAGAAACAGAAAGAAAGAAAGAAAAGCATCTGTAAAAAAAAACCTGTTATTGCTAACACCATGTTTAATGGTAAACGAAGCCTCAATTCCCTACCCCACCCCCGCCACAAGCTGTGAAAGGCAAGGATGTTCATCCTTAGAGTGTCTGTCAAATACTTGCACAGTCCAAGGTAGTGTAGAAGGAAAGACGACAGAAAAAGACAGATGCGAAGAACGAAGGACAGGGGGAGAGACCGAAATGAAGAGAGACACGGATTATAAAGGAAGTTAAAAGTATCCTTATTGGGCCTGAGATGAAGGCAGTTAAGGCACCTGCCGCAAAAGTTACTCAGGATCCGATCCACAGAGCTCATGTGAGTATAGGTGCAGGCGGAGGTGGGCACAGCAGCCAGCTTGGAATGCCAGGCTTGGCGGTGTAGGTAGGGGATCCCTAGGGAAAGCTGGCATATCAGTGAACTCTGCTTGACTTAGGGACCCTGCCTCATCGAAAAAGGGGGAGGAACAGCTGAGGAAAAACGGGGGCCTCTGAACTAAGGAGTACACACGTGCACCCCCACTTGTGTGAGCACATACACACATGTGCAAGCACCACACACAGAGACACATGAAAAGAAGGAGGAAACGTATCTTTATTTTCAGAGCACATAATAATTTTTAGAAAAAAAATATTTAAAAACTCATAGGCAAGACAAGAAAACTGGCACATGGCTTTATCAAGGTTCCAGGTATAAAGTGCATTTCAAAATCAAGTCATTTCTACACATTAACAACAAATAGAATGTTAAGTCTTGGCATTATTTACCTTAACAACCCAAGCTATAAAATATTGCAAATAATTTTAACAAAATATCTGTATCAGCTATACAGGAAAATGAGTGAACATTGCTGAAAGTTTAAAAACACCTAAATAAGTGGAAGATGTTCTCTGTCCATAGATAAAAAGGACAAATATTGTAAGAATATCAATCCTCCCACACTCACCTATATAATCAATGCAATATCGAATATTCAAGTTCTTATTCAAAATCCAAGCAGATTATTTTATAGAAATCACAAGGTCCGTGAAGATCCAAAGGACATCATATGGTTTCAAAATATACTTTATCATGTAGGGTGTGTGTATGGTGTATATTTCATGTGTGTCTGCACATGCACATATGAGTGTGAGTGTGAAGAGGAGAGATAAACATCAACTGTCTTCAATATTTTTTGTCTCCACCATAAGTTTGGAGACATGGTTTCTCCCTGATCCTGGATCTCAGGAAAATTGGCCAGTCCCCACGCCTCAGAGGTTCCACCCTCTCCTCCACCATCTGCCTCCCTGACACTGAAATCACAGGTATGTGGTACCATGACATTTTACATGGGTGCTGGGAATCAGGTCCTCATGCTAACCTGGGAAGCACTTTACTGACTGGCCATCTCCACACCCCTCAAAATAGACCTCAAGTGGTAGCATGTAGCTACGGCACTGGGAGAGATGTCCAGTTCTAGAATACCCAGTTCTAGAAACAGATCTGAAAACTATGGGGTCAATTGTTTTTCAAAGAAGAAAATCAAAATCAATTCAATGGGGGGGGCGGGCAGTTTTTCAACAACTTGCGTTGGAATAACTGGGTCCTTTAGGGGCAAACTCACCCTTCCCTCTCACTCTACACCAAAAGCCCACTCCAAATGGACAAGAGTGCCGAATATCAAAATTCCGGCTGCCTAGGAGAACTTTTTGATGGGTCTCGTGATACAGACCTGTAACCTCAGGAGGGGAAAGGAGAACATGAGCGAGATCGGGCCAGCCTCAGTGAGACCACGCCCCTAACTGCAAGGTGAAAGAGGACAGATAGATGTGGCCTGGGATAGCGATCTTCTCTGACAAGCACAAGGCCCTGGATTTGATCCTTAGTTCTATAAGCGGGGAGAGAACAAAGATAATTTCTTTTCAACCTTAGTAGAGACAAAGAACCATAAAAGAAGATACGGATCAATTTTAATACACGAAAACTTTAATAAAACACCTGTTTAGGCTATGGATATAGTGGCCTTGAAAACCTGGGTTCAATTCTGACCCCCGGGGCGGGGGGAGAACAAAAATGAAAGATGAACCAAAAAATGCGTTAAATGAAAGGAAATATGTAAAAGGCTGAGAGGAAATATGTCTGAAAATTAACTACTCTAGGGATGAGCAGATTCTAAGAAAGAATGCGAAAGCTGTGTGTGCCAGAACACATGGCCTCTCCAAATGAGATGTCAAAATCCTAGAAATTCAGAATCTCGGGGGAGACTAACAGAATAGGACAAACATGGATTTACATAAGACATGATCAAAGTATACACATCCTAAAACAAAAGAGCAGAATTAGAAATCTTTGCTTAAAGAAAGAAACTGTTTTGAGACAGGTGTTTATTATGTAGCTGTGTTTTACTCTGTATCACTAAGCATGTAGTACTATGTGTCTATGTCTTAGCATGTATCTGTGTGCTACTTATGTATCTGTGTGTTAGTATGTATCTATGAATTACTATGCAGAATTTGGCCTCTGCCTTTGGATGTAGGGGTTACTGTGTTGCACTGCCACTGTAGATTAGTGGATCCTGGATCAGAATATATAGTAAGTAACAGAGTAAGAGAGACTGAGAAGCTAAGAAGCTAGAGAAAAGTAAATATGTGAATTAGTGCTGATAATTGCTACAGATTACAGGAGATAAAATTTTGATTTGATACTCATTGGTATTCCTGATCAACATGCCAAAATAATTGGAAGAAAAGCAATAATTCACACTCCATTAGAGAAAACTTTGTTGAAAAAGTCCCGAAATTTGTACATTGAAAGTACTTCACTGGAAGCCAGTGAGGTAGCTCAGTAGGCCAAGGTGCTTGCCATCAACCAGGAGGACCTGAGTTCGAGCCTCAGAACCCAGGTGGCAGGAGAGACTCAATTCCCAGAAGTTGTCCTCTGACCACCACATGTGTACTATGGTACATGCGCATGAACACATATGCACACATACAAAATTAATAAATAAAAGTAAAAAATATTTAAAGAAAGTGCTTTACATTACAGACAAAAATCAAGGAAAAGATATCAGCTCAAAATGTTCACAAAACCTTTAAAAATAAGTGAAGAAAACCAAAGAGATTTCTATAAAAGATGAAATCAGAGTGGTCTAAAATTCTTCTTCCAATGGCTGAAGAAATTGTGGTACATTTACACTATGGGATACTATTCAGCTATAAAAAAACAAGGAAATCCAGAAATTTGTGGACAAACGGATGGAACTAGAAACGATCATACTGAGTGAGTTAACCCAGAAGCAGAAAGACTCACATAGCATATACTCACTTATCAGTGGGCACTAGCCCAAGAGGCATGTCCCATGAAAGTCTTCACTTGCCAGGAGATTGGCATAGATGTGAGGACATCCTACTGAGACTCCACATAGGAGAAATATACGAGATGGGGAAATAGAAGGACCCAGAGGGTCCTAGAAACTTACAAGAACATCATGACGAGTGGATCAGGGCTCAGGGGGATCTGCTCAAACTATTGCACTAACCAAGGACAATACCAGTAGTAAACATCGAATCTCTTTTTTTTTTTTTTTTCTGATCTACCCAATGGACAGGACATTCTCCACAGTTATGTGGAGAACAGGGACTAACTCTGACATGAATTCTAGTGCCCCATATTTGACCACCTCCCCTTGGTGGGGAGCCCTGGTGGCACTCAAAGAAACAATAGGCAGGCTACCAAGATGAGACTTGATAGCCTGTGACCATAAAGTGGGGGAGGAGGTCCCCCTTGGCCATGGACCTAGGGGAGAGAAATAGGGTGGGGGTGGAAGGGAGGGAGGAACGGGAGGATACAAGTGATGGGATAACAATTTAGTTGTAATCTGAATAAATTAATTTTTTAAAAAGAAAAAACCTTAAAAAATAAATATAAATAAATAAATAAAATTCTTCTTCCATGATTTTAAATGCCAGAAAACAATGAACAAATGTTTATACGTCTTCCACGGTGAAGCAGATTTTTTTCCATGTGTAAAGACATAGAAAACCATTTTAAATGTGCTCAAGCTTAAAGATAAAAAGTAAAAACTATGTTCTGTCACTGAAAATATTTATTTTCCAGTTCAGTAGCACACATATATAATCTAAACACTTGATTAAGTGGCAAAAGAGTGATGAGGAGAGAAGGCCAGCCCTGCTGGGACATCAGGTTTCAGGCTTGCCTGGGCTGCATGAGAGAGGCCCCTGCCTCAAAAACAACACAAAAGACAAAGGTTATAAAACATACAAAAGACACAGAAAAAGAAACCCCTAATGGGTGGGGGTGTAGAAAGAGACCTAGCCTCATCTGGAATTAGGAATATGGATTGTAAAATAATTACTTAGGCTTGTTTAAAACCATAGCCAAACAGATTGTTAAAATGAGAATTCCAACAGAGAGATGAAAATTCTATTGAGAACTACTACATGAAACAGAACATATAAAATCAATAATTCAGTAGGTGGGCTTTTAAAAACACTGGATGCAGCAAGAAGGGGTCGATGAACCGAAAGACAAGTCAATATGATTCTAACTGAAGTGCAGCTTGATTTCCTTATGCAGGTGTTCACGTGTTTCTGTGGGTGACAGCAGACGTGTATGGAGTGGGGGACACGTGGAGGCCAGAAGTCAATGTGAGCATCTTCCTCAGTCGGTCACTCTTCACCTCATACTTGGAGACAGGGCTCCTCACTGGAGCTGATGCTGCCCCCAGTCACCCCAGGGAGCCTGTCACACCTCCCCCAGCACAGGGTCACAGACATAGACCACCGCACCCAGCTTATCATGTGAGTGCTGGGATCTGTGTGTGTACACAGTTCCTCATGCCTGTGCATCCACGGAGCCACGTCTTCAGCCACCCTCCACGCCCCACCCCAAGGCCAATAGAGTATATAAAGCCTCTGGAGGTAATATTCAGTACTTGTACAGTCTCTGGACAGTGAAAGAAAGACTATCTGTATATGACAACATCCAAATCCTTGTGATGCCAGCAAGAGGTGGAAAAACACATACCCTAAAGGTTCAACAGATCCCAAGCAGAGCAAATACGAAGACAACCATGCTCCACACGTGAGAAAACTATTAAATACCAAATACTAGGAAGACCTTTTAAAGATGCAAATAAAATAGATATTGCACTGAAAGCTACAATGACTTTCCCCTTAGGAACAGCCAACTGACACAACTAAATAATGTTGAATGAGAAAAATCAACCTTTACTAATCACAATGAAAGTAAGGTAATTTTTAAATATAGCCATAACTCAAAGATGTAAAAATTAAACAATACTCCCACACACACTACAGGCAAAGAAAGATCTAGCAATACAATTTTTAAATAATCTGAATGAGTGTTAGTAAAACGGTAACACATGGGAGGTGGAGAGATGCCTCAGCAGCTAAGAGCATGGGCTGCACTTCCAAAGGACCAGGGTTCGATTCCCAGCACCTACATCAGACAACTCACAACCGTCTGTAACTCTAGCTCCAGAGGATATGCACCCTCTATTAGCCTCCATGGACACCAGGCATGCATGTGGAACACAGACACACGTGTAAGCAAAACAGACATACACATAATAACAAAAAATACAAAAACATTAATAAAAATACAGCATGTCATAACCTGTCAGATACAGCAAATGTAAAACTCAGAGGAAACTGGCCATTTACAATAGATGATAACTAGAAATCATTCTAATGTTAAAGTCAACAGTCTAGGCATCCTCTACAAATCTTTTTAAAAGAGAGAGAAATAGATAAAATTCAGCTCCAGGAAGTATTAAAAGATGAAATCATAAAAACCTAACCTTTATCCATCTTCTCGGGTTTTGATTTATTTCAGATGATATGAACATTATGATAAAATTTCAAGATAAGGGCTTTAAGTAACTGGAAATGAAACTTCCTGCAACCGATCGATATATGCAAATCCCAACCGCTACCACCGCAATGAAGTGCCCCTACAGTCAAGAGCAAACACGTGTGTCCATTCTTCAGCTTCTGCGCACCAGCCCCTCTGCTGAGGCTCTCAGACCAGGGAACAAAGAGGGAAGCCAGCCGTGGGTGGGCAGAAGGATTGAAACAGACTGGCATGGAGCGTCTGCATAAGAGACCCAGGCAGAGCCACGCAGGTGCCTCCCAAGCCAGCCTGGCGATCCTAGTGTGACCCCCAGAACCCACATAAAGGAAAGAAATGACCTATGAAGTTGTTCTCTGACCTCAACACACAAACCGTGGCACATGAGCCCGTACGTACTCATCACGCACGCACACGTGAGACAATAATACATTTTTTAAGTCAATCACCTACTACTACACAAATCATTGGACTTCATAAGATGTTCATAGAAGCTTCACACATCTTCCCTAAGTTAAAAACAACACAAATGCTGATAAAATAGGACATTTGGAGAATGAAAAGAACTAATATCTTTAACAATATAGGTTAACTCAGTAACGCTGTGCAGATGAGTGAAGTGGGCAAGGAAACTGCATACTCTTCCATGTTACTTGCATGAATACCTGAATTAGATGAACGCATCAATTCTATTAAAATTACATCAGTGATTGCCCACGGGTAGAAGAGGGGTGTGCTGATCTGAAGAAACGTGCTATTATTGTCTGTGGTTTATTGTTGTGCTTTGTTTGTTTGTCTGTTCGTTTGTTTGTGTTTGTCTTCCTGATGACTATAAGAGCATGGTACATTGGCTGAAACTAATCCAGCCGCCCACGTGATACCTTAATTAAGTACCATTATCACCAACGACACCAAGATAAAACCTGACATCTTCCATAACTGAAAAGACATCAAGAGTCAGGTAGAGAAATCCTATGAGCTGCCAGGAAAAACAAGTAGAAATAACTGAACTAGGCAGAGCACAGTCAAGTAGCAAAAAAAAAAAAAAAAAAAAAAAAAAAAGTACATAAGTAAAGAGAGAGGTTTGCCTCTAAATTAGCAATAGTGTGTATCGAAATAACAGCAATAAAAATAAAGCTCATAAAATACTTTCAAGGTTTATAAATAAAGTGATTACCAGTTTAGAACTGTATAAGTGGAGAAAGAAAACACACTTAAGAGGGTCTCCCATCCTGGGCAAGTTAGATTTTCACATTAAGAACTCTCTCAAAAAGCTAAATAAGTAAATAAAATAAAGGCAAGACAATGACATTTTTTTTTCAGATAAATACAAAGAGAGAAAAATTAGTCCCAGTAGATTAGCATTAAAGGAAACACAAAGGTGCATTTTTTAAAACATCTTCAAATGTCTCAGCGGCTGAAGTACATGATAAACAAGCTTAAGGACTGGCATTGAGACCCCAGAGCCCATGTGCCTGGCAGGTGGGCTGAGACCCCAGAGCCCATGTGCCTGGCAGGTGGGCGTCCTGGCCCACCTGAAATCCAGCACTAGACAGACGGAGATGGGGGCTGCCCGGAGAAAGCTCGCTGGCTTTTTGTATAAGATAAAAAGTTGAAAATAAAAGAATGGGGAAAGTTATACCATAAAACGCTTGCGCAAGTCTGCATAGCTATATTAGCCTATGACAAAGTACATTTTAACACAAAAAGAATTATGAAAGATAAAACATACATTTCAAAAAAAATGCTAAAGGTTTCAATTCACCTGGAAGAGACTAGATTCTAAATTTGTAATTTGTATATACTTACTAACACCATTGCAAAATATAAACAGTAAGTAGATCAGAACAAGAAGGAATTAGACAAATCCCACAATTATAGTAAAAAAAGAAAGAAAGAAAGAAAATCAAGGCTTCACTCTTGGTAATGAAAGGAAAAGTGAACAAAATGCAATGACTGAGCTGGAGAGATGACTCAGTGTTTTACAGCACGTGCTGCTTCTGTGGAGGGACAGGGTGTGGCTCCTAGCACCCACATGGCAGCTCACAACTGTCTATAGCTCCAGATCCAGTGGATCCGATGCCCTCTTCTGACCTTTTTGGGCATGTGGTACACAGATATACATGCAGGCAAGACACTCATATGCAAAAAACCAAAATACTAAAAAGTTAAGGTCTAAAAATGCAATGATAATATAGAAGGTTTATTTCACATAAAGTACTGTACAAGTTGCTCAGCCCTAAAGGAAAATATTTTTAAAATAAATAAGTGATGCAGGACTATGGAGATGGACCAGTAAATAAAGAATTTGCTATGCAAGAATAGTGGTCTGAATTTGATCCCTGCACTCAGACAAAAAGAGCCAGGCACAGCAAAGCCTGCCTGCCTGGAGTTCCAGAGCTGGTGACAGAGAGACAGAGGGACACCTGGAGCTTGCTGGCCTCTCGGTTAAGCCAAATCAGAGTTTCAAGTTCAGTGAAAAACGTTGTCTTAAAAAATAAGAGGCAGGCATGAGTACATACCTTTAATTCCCACACTTGGGAGGCAGAGGCATGTGGATGGCTCTGAGTTTGAGTCCTGCCTGGTCTACATAATGAATTCCCAGTCAACCATTGCTATTTAGTAAGACCCTGTTTCAAAAAACAAAAATAAAGTGGAGAATGCATAAACCTCTTGTCTCCACACTCACATATATGTGTGTACACAGGTAGACATATAGCAGCATTTACACGTGCACATACAATACTAATATATCGTACAAATGTGTCATCTGACCACAAAGGGATAAAACTATAGCTTATTCTTATTGGTTATCTATAGGTCAAACAGCAAACCATGCCGGAATTTAGAAATCAACACAGATTTAGTCCGAGCAACAACGAAAGCAAGAATCCCAGCATCGTTTCAGAAAGATCTTTGATAAGAGCCAACAGTCCTTCACAATTAAAAGTTATGAAGAATACAGGAATGAAAAGACCATATTTCAGTGTAATAAAGGACACTTATGGCAGACCTGCAGCCAACATTACATGGAGGGGAGACAGAAAACATTTTATCCAAACCCAGAAATGAGACACAATTGCCCTCCATTTTCTCTTTTATAATAATGCTTAAAAACTCAGCCAGAGTGATAGGTAAGGGAAAGAAGTGGGCACAAAGAGGACATGGAAAAGTTAAATTACACCAATTTTCAGGTGATATAAGACTTTAAGTAATCTACAAAAAACCTCTTAGATGTGTTTAATATACTTTCATCAAAGTAACAAGGCACAAAAATCAACATTTAAAAACATCTACTACTGCCTTATACACCAACAATGAACTCTTGGAAAAAGAGATTAGTTAACAACCTTTATCACAGTAGTTTCAAAATTATATTAAAACCCATAGGCATAAGGTTGACCAATGAAGTGACAGCTCCCTACAAAGAAAACTATAAAGCATGAAAAAGAATATTACAAAAGACATTTGAAAAACAGAAAGAGCTCTCATGTTTACAGACCAGGAAAATATTCTGTAAACAACCATATTGTCAAAAGTGATGGACAAAGCCCAATACAATCTCCATCAAAGTCCAATGACATTCTTCACAGATCTAGAAAAAATAAACCTAAAGTTCATATGGAAACACAAAGACCTATGGAAATAGCCAAAGCAATCCTAAGCAAAAAGAGCAATACTGGAAGTTATCTCAATACGGCCTTCAAACTACACTACAGATCCCTAGGAACAAAACAGCACAGCATTGCCACAGAAAAGCGCAATAAAAGACACAGAATTTAACCCAAGCGGCTCTCACTGTTTCGTCCTGAAGAGGATACCAAAAACATAGTGCATTTTTCAAAAGACATCGTCTTTAACAAGTGTTGCTGAGGAAACTAGATATCCACACATAGAAGGCTGGAACTGGGTACCAAAATCAACTAAAACTCAACCACAAGCTTTAAGACGAATCATTAGAATGCCTACGGGAAGACATTTCAAGAGTTAGGGAGATACAGTAACTGGTGGTTTAAATAGGAATGGCCCCCAAAGGCTTGTAAGGAAGCCCCAATGAAATGTTTCCCTTTATAAAAGTTGCGTTGGTCATGGTGTCTCTTCACAGCAACAAAACCCTAAACAGAGGTTGGTACCAGGGACTGGGGGATTGATGTAATAGGCCTGACCATGCTTTTGTTTGGGGGGATGTGGTCTTTGGGACTTTGGATTAGAAAAGCAGTTGGGTGCTCTAAGTAGAGCTTAATGGGCAATATTAGTAGGAGCATGGCAGACAGTGGTGCTGAGGGTGATTTGAACTTGTGGGGAGGGAGGATGGGTTGGCTTATGAAGTTTCAGAGGAAAAAATATTAGCATGTGACCTAGAGAAAGTTCTTGTTATATTTTGACAAAGAATGTGGCTGTTTTTTACCTTGTCCAAAAACTCTGCCTGATGCTAAACTAAAGAGTTTTAGACTGACAGCATTAGCAGAGGAGATTTCAAATCAGCCTACCACTGACTATGTCCCGTGGTTATTGTGGCCAGTCTTATGCAGACCTATTATGAAAAGAAACAAGTTAAGCAAGAAAAACTACAAAATATACAGTTTGAGGCGAAAAGGAGAACCAGGAAGTGTAATGAAGTCAAATCCAGTGCTCAAACAGATAAAAAGGTCAAAGTAAAGCCTGGCCCTAAATGGAATAAGAAGAGTGGTGATGTCAGGGCAAGACTCCACCCAGCTAAGCTTCCAACTTGTGGAAATGATGACAATGGATAAAACTTTTGGACTGTAAGCCAGCCTCAGTGAAATGTTTTCCTTTTTTAAGAGTGGCCATGAATGGTGACTCAAAACCATCTATAATGTGATCTGATGCCCTCTTCTGCAGATAAAGCACTCATATACAATAAGTAAATAAATAAATCTTTAAAAAACAAGACTTAAAAAAAAAAAAAAAGAGTAGCCATGGTCATAGAGTCAATAGATCATTGACTAAGACAATAACTTCCTGAATAAAACTACAATAGATTGTTAAATAAAACGAGACTTCCCATTATGAGAATGTGTAGCAATATCATATGAGAAGCCATCTGTACAACTAATATGACTGATGTTAAACAACAGATTTAAAATCCACAAAAGTCATGTAGATTAGAAAGGAAATATATTTTATTGTTCTATAATGATATGATACATAGAATAATGTTTAACAAAGCTACTACAATAAATATACACTTATAATGAGGGTATGGATTAGCATAACTGACCTGGGAAGCTGTTCTTCATTGTCTATTAAAGTTAGGCACATGTGTGTTCTTTAGCCCAACAGGTCCAGTGTAGGGATATATATATATCCCTTCCCAATATATATATTTCATATCAAAGACACCAAAACTGCTTAGAGTAGCAGTATTTCAGCAACCAAAAGTTAAGAACAACCCAAATCTTTACTAATAGTAGGGAAAATAGGAAATTTGTAGTACATGTATTTTATGGCCTATAATTAGCAATAAAAGTGAACAGACAATAATTATCATTATCACACAGATTAACAACACACACACACACAATGTAACAGACACCTCCATTTTTATAAAATCCAAACTCAGGCAAAAACTAGCCTGATGTTGAAAGGAGGCCATCACTGAAGAAGCGCAGTAGGAAGGGCACCACACACACTCACTTGGGGTTTCTGCATGTGTATAATGCACCAACAAAACAGTCGTAAGACAATTTAGAGCCAGGCATGGTGGCACACGCCTTTAGTCCCAGCACTCAGGGAGGCAGAGGCAGGTGGATCTCTGTGAGTTTGAGGCCAGGCTGGTTTACAAAGTGAGTCCAGGACAGCCAAGGCTACACAGAGAAACCCTGTCTCAGAAAAAGAAGGAGAAGAAGAAGAAGAAGAAGAAGAAGAAGAAGAAGAAGAAGAAGAAGAAGAAGAAGAAGAAGAAGAAGAAGAAGAAGAAGAAGAAGAAGAGGAAGAGGAAGAAGAAGAAGAAGAAGAAGAAAGAAAAAAAGAAAGAAAGAAAGAAAATTTAGTTGTGTAGATACAAAATCAAGACAATTAAAGAAAAGAAAGACCCTATTGATTGGGAAAGAACAACAGAAAGGGCTGGTTCAACCCTCCCATACACACATCTCAAAAATCCAAGTGCACTAGCATTGGTTATGATATATGCTATGTCTGACAACCCAGATCAGGCTTAGACTTATGGTGTAGCTCCCATTCTCTCTGTTCTGTTCTGTCTAGAAATGTAATTAAGTGGAAACTACATAACAACTGGTCGTTTCTTTGCTAGAAAGACTAAGTCATTTACTATTTGCTATGCTGTAACAAGAAAAAATCACTGTATGAGTTTGGAGTCAGGCATGGCTGCATCTGTGGAGAGGTAGACATAGAAGGATATCACAGGATTGATGATGGCCAGAATCCATCAAAAAACCAGAGCATCCAGGTTCAGAGGAAAAGTCCATTTCAAACGATAAAGTGAGGAGTGACGGAGGAACAGCTGGCATTGCTCTCTGACCTCCACACATGCAAACCCAGGTACTCGCATGCACACCACACACATATTAAAAACAAACATGGTTTTAGGAATCTCTCTGCCTTATACGTGTAATGCTTGCTCCTCATCAAAGAATCTTCTCTTTTCAACAAATGGTCACATCACAACTGGTCAAAACACAGAGAGCAACTGATCATGAGGTGCCTAGCCTCAACCAATGCATTGACAACACAATCCCTGCACCTAGTGCTCAGAAGAGGGAGATGAAAGTTTGTAAGAGTCAGGGGACCCCAAATCAGACATGTCATGGAAACTACACCTCAACAATATGGCTGCCTAAACAAGACAGGGATGGTGACAATACCAGTAGACTAACGCAGAAGGGGGAAGTCTCAAAGTCCCACGCTACAAGAGCAATATCCGAGCGGCAGCTGGTGCCAGATGCACAGCACTACATGGACCACAGTGATGACTGTTTCCCACAACTCTCTATCTCTCTGGTCTCCTTTATCACTGAGGATGGTGCCTGGCTACAAGTAGCACGTGGGGATCAGCGGTGAACATAGGGAAGCCAGACACATGATTACAAAGGCGGGTTGAAGAGTGACGCCCCTAGTCCACTACCTCTCCTTGAGTCCAAGAGAATGAGAAAGTGTGGCTTTGATCTTAGCGTGCAAATCTAAGCCAACTTTAATGAAGAGGTTTGACTGGTCTTTGCTAGAGGCTTTGGCTACCCTGCAAGTGGAAATGACTGACAGGGTTCGGGACCGAGGGAGGCCCTGGACAGTGAGTCTCATCAAAACCTACACCAGGAACCGCGTCGCTGTTGGAAACTGACCCCAGCTCTTTCACAGCACTGCGAGCCTTGGCTGGCCTCCTCATGTTGCTGTAGCTGCCTTGTAATTTTCCAGTTCCTAAACAGCACCGACATGTCTGCTGCATCCAACTCGCAAGCCCTGGAGTTCCTTTCACCCCACATTCATGTTTTATGCACCCGTGGTTTCCTCTCCTTCCCATGTCTAGTTATGCATTTGCATCAGCTACCAGATAAGACTTCACTCACTGGAGAGCCTCCCTTATCAAATGCCTCTCCTCAGGACTTATCGAAGGCCAGGATGAGCTAGGGGCCCTCCAATTGTTCTCACACATTTGTCTTTGCTCTACCTTAGCGCTAGAAGCCGTAGAAGGCAATCTCTGGATTTTTTTTTCCCCCCTACAACAACCATGAAAGCTCAAAGATGCTAATGACCATACTGTTTTGTTTTCCTCATTGATGCCCAGAGATATGCCTGGCTAAAAGCAGATGCCCTGTAAATATTTGCTGAATAAAATGAATTTCCATACTAGATACCCCATGAATATTTGCTGGGTAAAATGAATTTCTGTATCTGGACTATATTCAATTTAATGAGGTCTGCTTCTGCACTGGTTCCCCGTAGCCTCTGCACTGGTTCCCCGTATCAACCACAAAAATTCAGTGCTTGGAACACAGTTACTTCATCAAAGATTTATCATCTAAGTACTAATCACCCACGCAAACATCACGGGGGAACTTATGTCGGGGACCCTACAGAAAGGGCTGGTGTCAGGTATTTCAGCTGTTTTACTTTTTACTCTACATGTGTGTTAAGTGTTAACATTATCTAGCAATAGCAAAACATTCCGTGTCAATACCAACAAAATACCAGCAAAAGACTTGCAACTTCAATGAACTCTCTGTCCACCTTCCCTGCATTAACTCTGCCAGCACTTGCTATCCTGGAATTTGCCACTTGGAATCTATCTTCCGAGGCGAAAACATATGCCCCTCCCCTTTGAGGGGAGGTGCATACTGCCTACATCGTTGAGGGGAGGTATGTCTGGGCATCAGAAAACCAATGAGAGCCAATGGGATTTTCTCTTTCTTTCTTTCTTTCTTTCTTTCTTTCTTTCTTTCTTTCTGTCTATCTTTTTTAGGCTTAGAAAAATCTCAATTTTTATGGCACCAGCCAAGGACTATATGTGCAGTAAACATTGAACTCTGGCCCAGATCTAGCCAATGGACAGGACATTCTCCACAGTTGAGTGGAGAGTGGGGACTCACTTTCATACGAACACTGGTGCCCCATATTTGACCACGTCCCCTTGAGGGGGGGCCTGGTGGCTGGCACTCAGTGGAAGGATAGCAGGCTACCAAGAAGAGACTTGATACCTTATAAGCATATACAGGGCGAGAAGGTCCCCGTCAGTCACAGTCATAGGGGAGGGAAGTAGGGGGAAAGCAGGAGGGAGGGAGGGATGGGAGGATACAAGGGATGGGATAACTATTGCGATGTAATACGAATGAATCAATTTTTAAAAAGTGAAAGAAAAAAAAGAAAATCTCAGTTTTCTCTCTCTTTTTTTTTTTTCATTTCTTGTGTTTTCATAGATGAATAAAAACCACACATGAGGCACTTTATCAGAGCCCTAAACTATCCATTGTTTTCCCCTCTCTCTCTCTTATTTTTTCTTTTTTTAGATAATTTGTTTAGATTACATCCTGATTGTTATCCCCTCACTTGTATCTTCCAGTTCCCCCCTCCCTCCCTCTTTCACCCTATTCCCCTCCCCTAGACCTGTGACAGAAGGGGACCTCCTCCCCCACCATATGAAACCTATCAGATCTCATCCAGATAGCCTGCTTCCCCTTCCTCTGAGTGCCACCAGGCCGCCCCACCAAGGGGAAGTGATCAAATCGGGGGCACCAGAGTTCATGTCAGAGTCAGTCCCACTCTCCCCATAACCATGGAGAATGTGCTGTCCATTGGCTAGATCTGAATAGGGCGTCTAGGTTTACTGCATGCATTGCCCTTGGTTGGTACAGCAGTTTGTGCTAGCCTCCTCGGGTCCAGATCCCACTGGGATTTTCTTATACTTTGTGATATAAGCAGCAACCCAGTATCTTGTGTCAGTCTTTCTGTCTGTCTTTTTTCTTTTTCCCCCGTATAAGTTTCTTGGTAGATTGTATGTCACTTTTTTAAAAGGGTTTCTTATAGTGCAGACTGGCTTATAATCCACTATGTGGCCCCAGCTGGCCTTGAACTCTAGAGATTTTTATGTCAGCCTGCAGGATGATGAGGTCATAGGAGTGTGCCACCATGTCCAGCTGTATCATTGCATTTAAACTTACTGTTTCATTGTCATAATGAGACACTTCTGGTGACACTGAAAATACAGCCAGGCCTCTTACAAGAAGAGAAACAGGCAGCTGGAGTTCTGCTAAATGAGAGTAAATAAATCGGCAACCTTGTTCTCATCACTTGTGGTTCTGTAGTAATTAACTTAGCCGGGAGTAAGATGCAGGCCCTCCGGATAGCAACTGGGATAGGGGTTTAGGCAATCTGCTATGATGTCAAAGATATTTTAACTGGTATAATTACAGGTATGTTTTTGCTTGTTTTTCTTTGGGCTGTGTTTTGTTTTCTTTTGAAGCAGGTTTTCTTATAGTTCACGATGACTTCAAACCTGATTTGTTCTGATCCTCCTGCCTCCACCTCCCAAGTGCTGGGTAATATTACCGCATGCATACACCCGCCACCCTAAACTGTTGATTATCTTAAGAGATGAGATCTCGCTATGTTGCCTACAGTGGCCCCTCAAGTTCCTGGGCTTAACTGATCTTCCTGCCTCAGACTTCCCCTAATAGCCTGGACTAATGAACCTAGCTAATCGCCTTCTTTTAAACCCAATGTCTGAAAGGACTTATGACAACGCCTAATGGTATGGTCTTTTGAACATAAGGCAAGGCACAGGTGGCATGAGAGAGATGACCACAGGCCACCAAGAAGCTCTTCTCTTCTTACCTGTGTATTGCAACCCCCTGTACTCGCTTATTGCCCCGGGAGGTTTTAAGTTGGGCCAGTAGTGGAAAAGCATCTGTACCGCTGGGGGCTTCACCTGTGAAGGCCCATAGGCAATCACATATAAAAGATCCTGCCAGAGAAAGAGACACAGTTTGACATCAGCAACGATCGCTCGCCCGATATTAGCAAAGCAGTAGAAATCCTAATTGAGATTGGGTCAGGTCATTTCCCTGGGTCCCACCATCCAGGTGCACTTTAGAGATTAAATTATGTTACCATATTGTTTCCTGCATGTGTTCACATGTTTGTTTATATGATCTGCCAATGATGCCCCCAAGGAGAGCCCAAAAGTACACTGTCCAGTAATCCTCTAATAAGATTCAAATTAAGGAAAGATTTTTCCAATAGTGTATGGCCACATACCAAACACTGAGTTTCTTTTACATTTTTTTTTTCTAATCACATTTCTTAACAATTCACGTTGAATTCTAGTTGGGAAAAAAAGACAAATTCTCAAGCAATCTCACATTAAAATTATACTTGTCATGCAATATAATAGTTGCCTAATTCCATGACTAAGATACATTCATTATTCTGTCAAGACATTCTGTTCTTAAAGTTTGATTTCTGTTCTAAGTGATAATTTTACTAGTAAAAATTAAATACAAGTTAATCACACCAAAATAACAAGTCAGGTATAAATCTGATCAAAACAATGGTTATAATATCTAATTGCTAAAATTTATATAAGTCAAGTTTGTAAATATGAGTCAATCTTGACCCAAAACTTACTTTCCAGACTTCTTGTTTATACTTCATGAGGCATTCCAATAATTGACAGTGATACACTGTAAGGCAGAAAATGAAATGTAGTTTACAATGAAATGTAAGTACCAGAAAATCATCCCTGGAGAGACAATAAATCACTTCAGCATCTATTTTCACTTTAATCATTAAATTAGAAAGTATTTACCACACCTCTAGAAATCACAGCAGCCCTTAGCTTTACCAAGCTCCCTCCCAAAGCCACTCAGAAGTACTTTGCAAATTGCACTAAGAAAGGAAATGTTAGATGTCTCTAGCAATTACACTTACATAAAATAAGTTTGGACCAAGGCAGCTAAGTGAGAAGGGAAAGCCTCACCAGATGACATCATTTGCAAGCTCATACTTTTTGAGTGAACTCATTTTTTTTTTTTTTTTTTTTTTTTTTTTTTTTTTTGTCAGATGTTGCCCTGAGCAATCCATGCACATTACCTCACAAATACCAGGCTGCAGTTAAGAAACTAATGCTGACTTTCCTATCCCGCCTACGACTGAAAAATGCCAAGTGACACTTGAGTTGGACTAAAATGGCAATTGTACCACTTGGTCAATAATCCCATCCTCTCATCATGAAGAAAAAAAAGATGCCTCACAAGCTCCCAGCAGGCATTGCTGGCCAAAACTGAGTCCACGTTACAGGGAAATTGTTTTGCTTTTTCATTTGTTTTCAGTAAAATATTGTTATTAATCACTTGATAATTTTATACAATGTATTTTGATCATATTCACCCTTACTTCAAGTCCTTTATTTTCCTTTTTCATAATAGTTCCCCAAATCCAATATTTTGCTGCTTACGTACTCATGAGTGTCACCTAGTAAAGCTTGGTCAGCCCATTAGGGGCCACACCTGTAAAGAAAACTGACTCTTCCTCCCCAGACGCCATCAGTGTTCAACTGTTACTCAGTTATGGAGGGCCTTGTGAGCCCCTCACCGCCCCCATGCAAGAATGCTAGCTGGCTTGACTGTTTTTAGAGATTAGTGTACCTTTATTTTATGTGTGTGTGTATGTATGTATGTATGTATGTATGTATGTATGTATGTATGTATGTGCACCACTTATGTGTGAGGTGCTCACAGAAGCCAGAAAAGGATGCCAGAGCCTCTGGAACTGGAGGTAATTGTGAGCTACCATTTAGGTGCTAAGAAAACCAAACTGATAATCCTCTGTAGGAGCAGCACGTGTCTTAGCTAATGAGCCATCTCTCCAGCACAGCTGGCTTGATCTTCTGAGTTGATGAATGCAGTAGTCCTGGCAGGTCCAGAAGACAGTTTCAATCCAGTCCTCCCTGACCTATGGCTCTCATGCTCTTTCCTGTTCCTGTTCTATAACAGTCCCTGAGCCTTGGGAGGGAGGAGAGTATATGAATTCCATCTGTAGCTGAGCACTCCATTAACACTTGTACTCTGCACTTTGACCAGCTGTGAGTTTCTATGTTACCCACTGTCCATTCCACAAAAATTCTTTCCTAGTGTCTAAGAGCTGTTCTGATCAGTAGATATAGAAATAGGGCACTATGCCTACTTAGCAAAATAATAGTAGTAGGTTCGCGCCTGAGCCTAGAAGCTCCCTAGCCATTTATTGTTAGCCAAATTTATAGTACCAGGCATGCATTTTCTCCTGTGGCTCAGGCCTTAAATCCAACCTGAAAGTAGTTGGTTACCTCGATGATATTTGTGTCACTATTGCACCCATGGGCATATCTTGTGGTTCACAGGGTTCAGCATCCTACAATAATACCCTCTAGTGCTATGAAAGATAACCACAGAGGAAACTTCATATTCAGGACCAGCTTGACTTTTTCATTTCCTTTCACCAAAGCATTTGGTGTCTTCACAACAGGCTCTTTTACAGGGGACCGGTTAGAGCTATACAACAGCAAGTGGTCACTTCCAAAAAGAACAACATTCACTCTAGATAGATTGGTGTTTGGTTCTTTCCAGAAGTTCCAGCTCTGTCCCAACATGGAAGGTTATGCACTGGTGACCTCTGTCATTCAAATACTGTGGGCATGTTTCGTCTGAATGTCCTCGATTCTTCAGAAGCATTGGGTAAGTCTCTCCCTTCTCGTGGCTTCATGACCCTTTTCTTTCTGTCACCTATGGTAGACACTACTTTTGATGTTCCACTGCTGACCAAGGGGCCCTTTCTTCCTAGATACCTGCCAATACGCACTCTTTCTCAGACCCTGCTGCAGCTGGAAGTGGGTATGGGACATTTCTGATGATACTCTGTAGCTCAGGCTGACCTGGAACTCACTGTGTAGGCCCACACTGACCTCAAACATTTGTCTTTCACTGCAGAAACAACTGGCTTGTTTCAGATGTGGTTTTGTGATGATTAACGTCCTCTGTGATGGCCACTATGCAGACAAAGAGGAAAGTCTGAGAGAAATGAGATGCTGCCTCAGCTGCTGATATTATGAGGTTACAGTGAAGCTTCCTGTTAATCGTTGTGCTTGTAGTTTAAGGTGTGGCCATAATCAACTACACAAACAACCTCTACACCTCTACACATCTACACCTCTACACCTCTACACCTCTACACATCTACACCTCTACACCTCTACACCTCTACACATCTACACCTCTACACATCTACACCTCTACGCCTCTACACCTCTACACATCTACACCTCTACACCTCTACACATCTACACCTCTACACATCTACACCTCTACACCTCTACACATCTACACCTCTACACCTCTACACCTCTACACCCCTACATATCTACACCTCTACACCTCTACACCTCTACACCTCTACACATCTACATATCTACACCTCCACACCTCTACACCTCTACACCTGTATACCTTCTGGGTAAAGTCATCCTTCCCTACTGTTTTTCAGATTTCCTGAAACCTGGTTATAGCTCCCATCTATCATTAATTCTATACTCTTCCCTTAGCACTCTCACACCCACTCCTTTGCAGCTACACTAACCACCTACCTGCAGTTGGGTGGAGACCATTTATGTGGAGACTCCAAGTTCATTAGCACCAATTCGGAGCTCTATTCTCAGTGTCAACCCCATAACAAAAACCTAGGCACCAGTTCCTTTGCAGTGTTTCAAAGGCACCTTGCACACAGCATGTCCAAAGCAAATCTCACACCTTCCCTCCTGTAATGGTTCATCTCTACTGTCAACTTGACTGACTTTAGAATCACCTTGGAGACACACCTCTGAGCAAATGTCCTGAGTAAGGACGCTCCCAGAGAGGTTTAACAGAAGAGGTCATACCCACCCTGAATGTCAGTGGCACCATCTCATGGCTAAAAGAAAATGAGCTGGGTACCCGCAGTCACCTCTCTCTGGTCCTGATTATAAGTGTAAAGTGATCAGCTGTCTCACAGTGATGGATTGTGTCCACTCAAACTGTGATCCAGAACAAACCCTCCCTTCCCTGAGTTGCTTCCGTCAGGTAGTTTGTCATGGCAACAAGTAACTAAGATACCTGAGAGCCCAGTCTTCCTCTAGTGCTTCCTTTGTTATTGATTAGCACTGCGTTCAGCCAGTGCAAACCAGACTCCAAGTCCTGTGCCTGTCATTTCCCAAATAGCTCTCTGTACACACACACTTCTCAGTCTCAACTGCCCTTGCTTTTGACATGTCTCAACAAGTGCAGTGATTTCCCTATTGGTCAATTTAGATCCAATAACCACTTGTACTGCAACCTTTGTCTGTCTGTCTGTCTGTTTCTCTCTCTCTCTCTCTCTCTCTCTCTCTCTCTCTCTCTCACACACACACACACACACACACACACACATACACACACACCATACTCACACTCAGACACTCAGACACACAGTCACCACATACAGACACATACACTCACACACACAGACACACAGAGAGACATAAAGACACCATACAAATACACACACACACACACACACACACACTCCTCACTGACACACTCACATATACCGGCACACAGGCACAGAGTACACACTCACACATACAGATACACACAGATACCACACAAATATACACACTCACACAGACAGACACATACACACACACACACACACACAAATACACCTCTTCAAGAAGCTTCAGAGCCTCCTATTGTCCTTTCAGAGTTGATATAAACGCAGAATTTCCCACCTAACGGAGCCCACAGTGCCCTTCAAATTCTCCAGTCTCCTGTCACACAGGAAGGCAGCCCTCACCCCGAGTCCTAGCTTCACTAGTCTTTCCATCTCACCAGCTCTGCAGGCTACCTCTTGAGGTACAAGATCCCTCTGCCTGAACCCCTAACTTGTAACACTGTTTCATTGTTCAGTCCCTCAGAGTGAGGATGCTTTCCCAAAGAGGCCTCCTTGATATCCATAACACATTTAAAATTTCCCTTCATAGAGTCTGGTGACATGGGAAACTGAAAAGGCATGCCACAACTGGAACTTTACACTCTACTTCTAATTGTTTAATTAGTTGTTCTTCATCTCCTCCAACCATATGATAAGCTTCTCGAGATGAAGGCAGATCCAATCTGCCTCGATAGCCAAAGTTTCCCAGACGACTGTTGCGTAGTCTTTGTCCTATGCCAACCCTGGGTGTCCAAGTGCCTCAGGCCACTTGGTGCTACACATGTTTGATCTTCTGCAGGGTGTGTTACATGGACCCTGTTCAGAGAATTCCACTGACCACCCCATGTACACACCTAAGAGAGGGCCTCTGCTCAAATTGCTTCCCCTCCAAAACGCCCCACTCAAGTCGATCGACCAGAACTTGATCCACATTGTCTTTGCTCCAGAAGCATAACACTGTTCCTGATTATTCCAATTCCAAGAGTTCTCTTCCTCTGATGAATTAGCAGCCAACAGTATTTAACTGGCGCTTTGCACATTTTGCTCTATGTTTATTATTGTTGCTTGTTTTGCGAAAGAGGTCTCACTCTGAGGCCCCTGGCTGACCTGGAATTCACCATGAAGTAGGCTGGCCTCAAATGTGTAGTGACCCTCTGCTTTTCCAGTGTTGGCACGGCAGCTGTGTACTACCACACCTAGCTACCCCACGTTGGTAATGATTTGTGGGAACATGCTTCATCTTCCCAAAGAAACACAAGCCCACAACAAGTCCCTTACTTTTTACTGTAGTTTCTACAATATCTAGTTACAGGAGCTACTCAGTGAATGCTAGCTGCTTGAGCAAGTGCCCGTCTCTTTTTTAAGATTTATTTTATTTTTAATTATGCATACATATGTGTGAGGTAGGTGGGTGGGTGCACATGTGTGTGAATGCCAGTGGAATTCAGAGTATTAGATTCCCCTTGGACCTAGAATTATAGTCAACTATAAACCCCTAACGTGGGTTCTAGGAACTAAACACTGAACTTGAGTCCTCTGGAAGAGCAGTGTGTGCTCTTAACTGCAGAACCATCTCTCCAGCCTCCGATACCTAAACATGATACACAACCAGCTACAAAAACCAAAGGGTCACTTGTTGCTTCTCTACTCCTGCCCTATTCCACCAAAATGTAAACAGTAGAATGTTAAAAAGCTTACTAAAAGCATTAAAAGAATGGGTTTGTGTGTCTGTGTGTGGTTTGTTGATTTTTTTTCCCCCTTTAACTGATTGCAACTGTCCTCAAATGTAAACGTTGTATATGGCAACACCATTGTCTTGTCTCATTACAAATTTGAGCAAACCTGCATACATTTGATCCCAAAGTGACCTTGGTGGCTATTCCCTCACTTTTTAACTGTTCCCCACACCAGTTTTGAGTCAGAAATGCAATCCCCAATACAGAATAGTTTGTTGGCTATAAACATTCCCCCATGAACAAATTTGAAAATAACAGGCGATTTTGTATGATCACAGTCACTTTCCATCAATTCAAGTCGGGGAAGAAAATGGCAAGTTCTCTCAGTCTGCGTTATTTGCCCAGCACTTACCATGTGCCCATCAGAACACCAAGGCCAAGGAGGCATGTGCACACATGTCTTTAAATTGTAGATCTTAACAACAACAAGTTAATGAGTAGCAGGGAGAACTGTCCCATTTCACAAGTGAGAAAACTCAGCCTTGAGGCTGGAAACTTTGAGCTCAGGAAAACTCTGTCCTTCAAAGCCCCCAAAGTCAGCTGAGGTATTAGGTGGTCTGTCAGGACCAAATCACAGTTTCATCACTACAAATCTCTCCAGTGGTGATAGAAGGAAAATCGAAGTGAACCTGGAAGCTTCCAGAGCCCTTGGCTTACTTAGATATCACCCATTTAGAGGCTACCCAGCTAAGGAGACCTGCTTTTCACTCTCTCCCCCTAGAGATGACACTTGATAACAGTTGCCTGAGTCTTGAAGGCCAGTTTGGCCAAAACACTGACTCCACCCTTGGGCCTGTTGAGGTCCTACTGAGTGGCTGGATGAGAGAAGAGCCTTGGCTTCCGTCTTGGCACTGTCTAGCCCTTCTCTGCCTGAATCTTTAGGTCAAGTTCTATGTGTGGATATGTTGATCACTGGAGAAACTTGTGCCCAGAAATATAATACAGTGCTATTTAACTTGCCCTGGTCCAGCCCAGTCTCTCTTTTCTCCCATGGAAGCTAAAGACATCTATCAGCTCCTATGACTGGAACCACCAGACCAGGAAAAAAAAAAATAGTGTCAATGAAGGTTCTGGAAGGTCTGCCTCATCCCAGAGAAGGCAAGAGTATTCCTCCTTTTATATCCTCATTTCTGTCTATCATTACTCCTACCCTATATATGGAACCCCTCTCCCCTGTGGTTAAGAAGCTGATTTGTGGATACAGTAGTCTTCCCTCTTCTTTGTTATTTGGCCACTGAAAAAAAAAGGATTTCTCCCCACCACTCAGACATTGGTCCTTCCATGAGATGAAATCCAAGACCCAGGTCCAGGAACAAATCCACATACAACTAACCTCAAAATGTCCACTCCAATATATTGGTGCCCAACATCAGAACCCACTCCTCATGATAACATCCAATTCACTAGCATCTAAATGAAGAATCCCTTCAGAACACAAAATATAATAAATGAGTTGTATTTTAATGGCCTTTTAAGGTAAACTGTGAGACAGGACATTACAGCTTGCCCTAAAATAAACATTTCAATTAAATTCACATCATAATCACAGAGATGTTATACTTGAGGATTTTTGACAGACTATCCCTCAAAATCCACATGTGAAATTCTACTCCCAAAGTGACATCACTAGAAGGTGGGGGCTTTAAAACATGCTTAGGTTGTGAAGGCAGAGCCCCCACGATCAGGTTTAGTGACCTTGTTTTTTTCATATTTTATTAATAGTGGGAGTATTCTCATTATTAAATTATGTGTATGTGTGAGTGCGGTATTTACAGAGGCCAAAAGAGGGCAGTGGATACCCTGGAGTTGAAGTTATAGACAGTTGTGAGCTGCCCAACACAGGTGCTGGGAACTGAATTTGATCCCTTTGGAAGAGCAGTATGCACTCTTAACTGATAAGCCATCTCTCCAGTTTCCTAGCCTGCCCCCCTCTATCCTTTTAAAGCCCCAGAGAATCCCCTTACCCTTTCCATTACACAAGGACAGAACAAATAAATTCATCTATGAACCAGAAAAAGATCCCTACCCAACTAGCAAATCTATTAACAGCTTGAAACTAAATTTCCTAGACTCTGTAACCATGAGAAATAAATGTTTGCTGTATATAAGCCACTCAGGTGTTAAAGTATTCCTGTCACAGCTAATCTGGACTAACACATGAATGCAATTTAGAACTACCCAGGAGACAAACTGCTGTGTGTCTCTGAGCATGCTACCAGAGAGGCTCAACTAAGGAGGGGGAGATGTAGAGAGAACCATTTCATGGGCTGGGGTCTTACACTGAATAAAAAGGAGAAAGGAGTAGAAAGTCCAGCCTTCACCTCTCTCTCCACTTCCTGACTGTGCTGAAACATGGCAGCTGCCTCACATTCCTGCCATCATGTGGTGTGTAACCCTTAAACTACAAGCCAAATAAAGCCCTCCTTCCTTGAGTTGCTTCTGTTGGGTTGTTTGCCACAGCAAAGAGACAAGTAACTAACAGACTAGCAGGGAACTGGTGCTGAGATGGCTGGGGTGGGGGTGGGGAGGTGCTACTGGAACAAATACCTAAAACTGTGGACTGCAAGCGTTGTGAGGTACATTCTAGAAAAGCCACCATTGCTATGAATGACTATTAAAGACAACTGTGTGAGGACTTAGAAAGGGAAGAGCAGCGAAAGTGCCATGCTTCTGAAAGTATACTCAACTGGATGTCTTTTTTAAGAAGCAACTGAAGAGTAGAGGTGATTCTGACAGAATCAGGTGTCACACAGAAACGGGGATAGACTGCAATTGCAAACTGGAGGAAAGGCCAAGCTTGTCATAAAGTGACAGGGAACGTGGCCCAATTATGTTCACATCTCAGCGTTCTGCGGAAGGTAAAGTTTGTGAGAGACGGAACTGGCTGAGGAAATTCCTAGGGAAGGTGCTAAAAGAATGACCTGGTTTGTGTTTTTATTTTTGTTACTGTTTTCTGAGTACGTATAGTCAAATTCCAAGAGAAAGAAATTACTTCAGAGTTGTTAATCAAAGAAGAAACCAACTGAAAGTCTGGAAACTCCTCAGACTGTCTGTACTGAACGGACAACAAGGCCTGGGAGGAGAGACCACTGGGTGTGTGACCAAGGACCTGGAAAACCCATTAACCAAGAGAAGCCATGCATTGTGGTCCATGACCCCAAAGACAACTTAGAAATAACTAATCGCAAGTGTGCCTGCCATGCATCACAAGCCTAGGGAACAAGGGCCCAAGTACCAGCTGGCTTCATGGGGGGGGCAGTGCATTGGCAAGAGGAGTGTCTCACACTGCAGTCTATAATCTAGTTTCCACACTCTAAAGCCTTCTTCTTTACCTGACAAGTGCAGCTCTTTGGGCCCCAGAGTAGCACCCACCACACCCAAAAGAAGTTGTGGGCTCATGAACACTTCCACTTAAAGTTCAAGCACCCTGAAAAGCCAGGGGCACCAGACCCCAGACTGTGGGGGTGAAGTTGAGGTAGACATGAGGGAAGTCACCACAGGAAGCCCCCAACTAAGATAATTCCCAGTGGACTGAGGGAGGCCAGGCTACCTAAAGCTATGGCAACAAGCCCACTGGAAGCCTTGGAGCCAAACCCTTATCCAGCAAAGCAACAGAGAAGATAGGACTACCACCACAGTGGGTCTAGAAGGAAGAAGCAGAAGAAGATTATGTACAAGGCTAAGGGTTGATTTGAGGTTTGAACCCACCCCTTCTCCTTTTGGGGTGAGAATATCTACTCTCCTGCTGGCCCACCTCTGTATTCTATTGTTTACTTATCTGTTTGCTTTTGTTTAGCGATTTAGCTCTCAGCTGTCCCTATGCTAAGCAAGTGATCTACCACTGAGCTGCTGGCCCAGACCTCAAAGTTCTGTTTTGGAATCTTATAACATAGTCGCCTTCATACATTCACAGCTGAGGAGCACAGCCTTCTTGGATAAATCATGTCTGAAAGCTGACGGTTATGGTATTTATATGAACTGTTGAACCTCAGGTTTTTGAGTTGATAATGGGATGAGTTAACACTTTCAGCGTTGTCAAGACAGCATTAATGTATTTCAGGTGTGAAAAGGATGCAAAATTAGAGAGATGGGGTAGAATGCAGATAAATCAAATATCTGTGTTCCCAAACATTCATGGTAGATCTTAGCACCCAATAATAATGCTGGAGGCAGGGCCTTAGGAAGCACTGATGTCATGAGGGTAGCACCCTCACCAATGTGACAGTGTCTTTGTTAACGGTATCTTTAGAAAGCCCCTTTCCCCTTCCTTCGTGAGAGGAGGCAGCACAAACATGCCACCCATGCACCAAGGAGTAAGCCTTCACCAAAGGGCCTGCATCTTAGACTTCCTGGCTTCCAGGACTTGAAGAAACAAATATTTGCTGCTTTTAAGCCTTCTATGGGAGCCCAAGTGAACCAAAACAGAGAACAGAAGCAGGCACCTGCCTATTCCAGTGACTTGGGAGGCTGGAAACAAAGACCTGACTTAGCCCAGGAGATCAGACTGGGCAATATAGCAAAACCCCACCTCAAACAACAGAGCAACAGAAACTATGGACACGTGGTGACACTAAGACTACGCTGTATTAGTGAATATGAACAAAATACACTGTATGAAATCTCAAAGGATTAATAAAAATATTATTCTTTAAAGTTTTAAAATAAAAAAAAACTCAATTATTATATTCTACTTCAATAGATTAAAAACAATGCCATAAAATGTTCTTATTTTCCAAACAAACATTCAATGAAAATAAAAATAGAGTTCATATCTTTCACATTGCTTCAACAGGGAGCTAGCTGCCTTGTAGGTCAGTTCCTCCAAATTAATTTGCAGTGACCCTGACAAACACAATCAAACACCCTAGGCAAACCCATCCAATACCACAGGTAATCTAAGACACAGAAGCAGAAATCAGTTATTATTCTCCAGCTATTCAGCTCTAAAACAATGTTTGAGACAATACTAAAGGACAACTCACCACCAAACAACTGTTTTCTCTCGTTACAATTAGAAGAATACTAAAATTTGTCTAGCCCTTGAAATAACACATCCCTTTCATCAATAGAGCCTAAGAAAAAGCTGAAAATTGGTTAAAAAAAAAAGATTTATGTTCAGAGATATTTTTGTGGCATTAGTAAAGAAAATTTACCCAAATCATTGCTTTAGTTATTACCAGTGATTAAAGTACAGTAAACATATACAATGCATATGTATGCATATGAGTCAATATATGCAGTATACATATGGGGTGTGTGTGTCTGTGTGTCTGTGTGTGTGTGTGTGTGTGTGAGAGAGAGAGAGAGAGAGAGAGAGAGAGAGAGAGAGAGAGAGAGAAAACTCCTGCCTCTCCTTCCCAAGTGCTAAGAATATAGGTACAAACCACCATACCAGCTTTAATGTATATTTTTAATTTAACCTTTTCTATACAGTGGTCAGTGTCCAGTCATCTAAAACTTCAACCTCTAACATTCTAAAATGGTTCCTAGCAAAGCAAATCAGCACAGCTAGCAGCAGACAAATGTATTTTAACTCAGAAGTCTGTTTTTAACACATCTAGTGTCTCTTCTGCCTACAGAAGTCCTCACATGAAAGAACCTTGCTTGCTGGATGCTGCCTCGTGAGAGTCTTAGAGCTGGTCAAGCTGCCAGCCTTTTACTTACCTGGGTTAGAGGTGTACTGCATTGCAATCATGAGCATGGAGGATGCAGAGAGGTTAACATGGGCCGGAACGCCTTCTCTCCTGGAGGAGCCCACTGTAACCAAAATGTTCTGATTAGACATGGATGAATTTCTAGATATGAGTACCTACTTGCTACCTTACACAGAACCATGGAAAAGCATCCTGAGAAAGCTGAGCCAGGAGGAGGGGTACTGACATTATCCTTCTTCTTAAGATGGTGTCTCTTGTACCCTAGGATAGCCTCAAACCTTCTGTGTAATCAGGAATTCCTGATCCTCCTGCTTCTGTCTCTCAGTGCTGGGGACACAGGCATATACAACTATACACAGTTCATGTAACACTGGTGGTCAAATCCAAGGCCTTGTACTTGTTAAGAAAATGCTACAAACTAAGCCCTATCTCCAGACCCAAAGCCAAAAGTAATTCACGGCGGGGGGAGGGGGGGACCAACCACAGATGCTCTTGCACGCAGATGCTACCACTGTCTGCCACCGTAAAATCATCTAGAGTATAGCCACATGGAGAAGGCTTAAAACCAGAATATAATGGCTTTGTCAGAGTTGTACGTAGGTGTGATCTCTATTTCCAAACATGAAGGCACATAAATGTTACGGTAACCTCATAAGAAAGTGGGAGATTAGAGAGGTAGGCACACAAGCTACAGATGACGTGTAACTTCTTATTTAATTATGCACACAAATCTTAAATCACATATTGTGAGGATTATCACACTGGTTTTTAAGTGATTTTTAGTGCTCAGATGTCACTACACAGCTGTATTCAAGCCCCCACATGGAGCCCCATCACTGTCTTCATTACCACGAGAAATCACTCTCAGTTCCCAAGGTCTACCCACTTCACCTTGATCTGAGTTGTTTGAACCTGCAAATAACTATGAATAATGTTTATCGTACGCCAACAAATGTCCAATTGCAATGCAAGCGGGTGTCTTCAAAACTCATCTAATTGCTGTATAACCATGATACCCACTTGTACACATCTTTAAGTGGCTTGTTCATGGTGACATCAAAATCTATACTAAAATTGTCTCTTTCTAATGAAATGAACCCGGTAGCTCCATAAGTAGGGCAAAACTAGCTTTGATGGAAATTATTTGGTATTACACGTTTTCACTAAAGGGAATTTTTATCCCAGCAATAACTAAGAGAGGACCCTCCCAAAAAGAAGATTTTTATTAACATTAAAATATAAGATAAAGTTCCCTTTCCACAGAGATAGCTGAAGAAGTAGAAGCCTCTCCCAGATATGCTTAGATATCACGCTGTCAAGCACAGAAAAACAGCACATGGAAGGTGAGGACTCACCAAGGCAACACGGTTTTCTAAGCACTAAAGACCACGGAGGCAGCCAGCCAGCAAAATGCAGATAACCTCAAGTGCATGTATGCAGCTGTGTGTGGCTGGTCCACAGGGCAGGTGGGATTCAGGTATTTGGATCTATCTGGCTCTACACTGGGAACCAATGCTAATAACTAGGCAAGGATCGATACAGAGGTAAGTGCACTGCCCTGAGGGCTGAGGATGGCGAGCCAAGTGGGATAAACTGAAGAAGTGCAAGCTTTGAATCAAATTCAGAAGAACAAGACACACGCTTTCCATCTTTCAGCCTTTTTCTCATTCAGCTTCCGTATGGACCACACCTGGAGATCCTAGCTGGGCCAGTGTGAGGAATGGGGAACTCTGAGTTAAATTAACAAGCTCAGCGGCTGCCTTTCATGCAAGCTAGCCTTGGATCTGCGTTTGGGAAGTACTACGGAGGGCTGAGAAGGGTGTGCACTTACGCAATGCTCCTGTGCCCTTTGTTGAAGAAGAAAAAGGAATCCCTACTCCAACACACTCAACAACAGAAGCCCCCCACCCACCCACCCCCCCCAATCCTCTTCACTTCCCCTTCCTTTCTCTTGCCACATATATAGTCTTTTGGTGACAAATGTTTTCACCTTTATTTAAATTCAACTCAAACTTTTTAATAATAAGCATTTTTCAACAATGAAAACTGTTGAGAGGTTAAGAGCCACTGTGCCCAGAGGCCTTTAAAGATGGGAGCAATGCCCAACTGTCTCAGATGATTTAAGTGAAGTCGGTTTGGATAACTGCCCAGATGGCTTAGCGACCTTTGGATGTCCCTGTTACCTCTGCAAATCTATGCTGTCCCTCAAGTATGGCCATCCATAAAGCCAGAAGAGTTCCCTTAGGACACAAGCCCCAGGAAATTGGCTCCAATGCTTACATAAACAGACCGTATCTTGCAATTTCAAAGCCTTCTACAAGACCGAATAAAATCACCATGGTTCTAATTTAATAAGCATGCACAAGCACACATCATTTACTAAATCTTGTTTAAAGGCATGATGTAAACAGATACGCAGCTCGATCCCACGAGAGCACAGAAAACAAAAGCACATACAATTAAAGGGAAGAGACCATTGTGCTCAGGAAATATAATTTAAAACTTCCAGGCCTTTCCCTATCCCCCCAATAGCACCAGGACAAAAATCTCCTTTCTCCACAGTACCAATCGCTGAACATGTGCTTGCATCTGACAATTCCTAAGGTGCTATAAGTGCAGTTTTTACATGATTCTTGCCTTTAAAAGTAAGCAGATAACAAAAGCCATTTTAAGTGAGAGATGAGCTAGCTGCAACCTAATTACTGGGACAATGACAATTCAAGACAAGTACATTCCTAGCTAATGCTCCAGTCACCCAGCTGATCAACACTACAATTGTAAAGACAAGCATTGCCAGAGCTGGGTTGTGCAGTGTGGAGTGTGGTGGCCGTTAGCTGTAGATGGCCATGTATATTAGTTAAGGTTAAATAAAACTTAAAAATTCCATTCTTCAGCCTTGGTAGACACATCATATGTGCTTAGTAACCATATGTGAGGGTGGCTATAGAAGGAGGCAGCACAGAGTTTTAGAAGACATTTCCATTGTCAGAGAAAGTTCTGTGGACAGTGTTGTTGCTAGGCAGAAAGGGACAAACATCTGTGAAGAAACAGGAACCCAGGCAAGGGAACAGAAAAGAAAATGACAGGATGTTCTGCACTAGATTAGAAGGGAGCATCTCAAAAGATGCGATCCTTCAGAGTGTCCAGGTGGATGGCCCAGGGAGTACAAGCACTGGCTACATGGGCCTGATGATCCGACCTCCACCTCAGAACCCACATGAAAAGCCGGGTACAGTGGCATGCACCCGAAGTCCCAGCAACTCCTACAGCGAGATGGAAGGCAGATGTTGGAGAACCCACCAGAAACCTTGGGCCAACTGACCTGGAGTACACAGCACAGCAGAAGAGACGACAAAGAAGATCCTGCCTCAACAAGGTGTAGAAAACTGACTGACGCCCAAATGTTGCCTCTGGACTCCAAATGAATCATGAATCTCTCCCCACCCCCCAAAGTCTCCTCCCATATCTGTCTCTTTGTCTCTCTCTATACACACACACACACACACACACACACACACACACGCACACACACACATTTCTTTAGAAGATGTAGTGCTTGAACTGAGACCTAGAGGGAACACATCATGAGGTCATTCAGAAAGGCTCCAAAACGAGGGAAGCTGTATAGAGTAAACACAGAAGCCTGATGGGTGCCTTTGTAAAATCTCAGAAAGGCTGATGTGGGGCATTCAGAGTGGTCACATGGAGAAGCAATTGCCAAGTGTGCCAAGGTTGGCCACAGCCAGATCACGGAGGGGCTAGTGAGCCAAATAAGGTCAGAGAACTTGGTTGTTAAGAGTGACAGGAGGCTAGGTGGTTTGGAGGAGAGAAATAACATGATCTAATCGACATGCTTGAAAGGCGGCTCTGGGTTTGAGGTAAAGAACGGGCACTAGGAAGCCTAAGCAAGGAGGTAGAGAGAGAAGGTCTGAAGCGATTAGACTGACCCACATGACCGCTGTAAGACAGTCTAAGATGGGATACACTCAAATAAGTCCCATTGGTTTTATAGTCTTCTACATGATAAAGATAAGAGAGTGACCTAGTGTGAAGAAACTCCTAATCCACATGACACAGTCACTTCCTACAGTGGCCAGATAGCATTATGTGGAAAGAGAAGAGGCAGCCTCTCCCCTCGCAGGTCTTGGGCTGTGCAAGCAGAGATGACCGTGCTCAATGAGGGAAGGCCTCTGACTTCAGAAGGCATCAGCTGATCTTAAAGAGAAGGCCGGGGTCCCATGACCCCAAAGTCTATGCAGCATTAAAATACTTGCCAATTGGCTTAGTGGAGAGCCGGAGATTCAAGACGCCCAACTCAAGTACCCTGAGGTCAAGACCTGTTGTGGTTTTATGTGGGCTGTCACACGAGCAACAAACAAAGCCATGGAAAGTCTGACATCTCCTGATGGCCCTTTGCCTCAGCGGCGTCTTTAAGCACAACATGGACGGCTCAGTGGAGTCGTGTCAGGATTCACTGCCACATGATTTCGTTACAACTATGACTTGCCTGTGTATTTGACCCATCACATATTTGTACCACGTCATAGAATATTCAAATTCCAGTCTCATATGGCTTTTATCTCATGGTCTTTACAACAAAGATGGGATGTAGATGGGGGAGTTATAATTAAGGGCAATTTTATATCTAAGAAAACAAAAGTTGAATAAGGGAGAGAGAGTTGTCAACAACCAAAGGGCTGTAATTCTGCCCCCACTGACTCCTGGCACCGAACATTTCTCACAGTTCAACAATAAAGCTCTCACAGCAGCACCTACCTTGTGAATACAATCATTAGCTAGCGAGTGGAATATGCATGGTAATGATTTTCAAATGTCATCAAAAGCTTGTCTTTTACTATCTGTTTTCTGTGTAAGATTAGTCTTCATGAGGCCACAAAACTATCCCACACATCCCATGTGGTAGCTGAAACCGAACAATAAATTATCCTTGGCCCAAAGCCTGGAAGCAGACGGTCAGTGGAGTCAACACAAAGGTTTGAATGAACCTTTCTTTTTCCTATGGGTCAGTGGATGTGAAAATCTAAGTCAGGGAAGAAACTGGAGCAGATAGCACAGCCCTGGGGGGAGGGGGGAAGGGGACGGAGTGGGCTGTACTCTTTCAGCTCTGTTTCTTTCTTCAAAATAAGACAGCCTGCACTAAGGGACACTGGTTTACAATTATATCAAAGTAGCATCTTCCAGCCATCCATACTTCAACTGGGTCCACAAATCATAAGTCCTTTATTGGAAAAAGAGACGTTTCCATGGTGATGTGCAAATGATTTTTTGTGGCAATTCTTAGTAACTCTCTTAATATACTTTCATAAATGAAGTATATTCTACACATATGGACTAAAGAGAGCTATATTTTACTTATTAAAGGAGTTAAAAAGAAAAACTTATGTCAAGGAGAATTCTTATAATAAATTGATGTGCTACAAGACCTCAAAAAGAGTTATTTGAAAATAAAAGCATAAGCAATTAGTGGATGGCAAAGATGGCGTAAACAGCATATATGCAATGCAGCCAGTGCTTGGTTTGAAGAACTGGATCCACTTCAAAGCTGAAAACTTCATCATCTAAGCAACACAGACAATGATATGATCACTAATTATATAATCATTAATTATGTAATCGTTGGTTATATAATCAATAATGACACTCACTTAAAAACTGGAAAAAAATTATGCACACTTTACATTGACTATAGGAATACCGTACCAAAGAGATACTTTTTAAACATCTTCCTGTCGGTTTTTTTTTTTGGTCTTGTGTTGTGTTTCCTTGTTTGCAACAGGGTCTCACTGACCTTGAACTGGTAGTGATCCTCCTGCTTCAGCGCCCCAAGTGTTGACATTACAAAACTGCACACCTTCACGTCCAACAAGCCCTCTGGCATAGACTGTCAAGCATTCAGAGACTGCAACACCTTTTATTCTAACATGTTTATACTGAAATAAAAAAATATTCTGGACCATGTTTAAAATGTCCCTGCCCTGTTTCAGTTTGAATCTCTAAATGCTGTAACAACTACCAAAAACAGTGTCCATAATAAAGTACTAAGACTCGCATCCTCACCCCGGTCCTTTTTCACAGACATCTGGAAGCCCATCCCTTCTGTTTTTAGGTCTACGTACAAAGCAGACAACTCAGTGACCTGACCACGGGTGTGGAGACTGCCACCGAAACTCAAAGACTTAAAGATGACAAAGATTGACTATTATCAAGCTACCAGGAGCGTGCTAAGAAGCCAAGCCCAAATTAACATGCTAAAACCCGAGTAACAAAGTAAACACAGCCAGACCTACGACTGGATTAGACAAAGGTATATGCCACTTACGTAAAATAACCTCGATGTTATTCAACCAAGCTCACCAAGCCAGAAACAGCCAAGGAGATTCAACTTGTTTCAAGCTATGCCACTAATAAACAATGAAATTCACAATTTCTTTAGATTTGCATCACTCATTTGTAGTACACAATTGCTTCAGACAATTGTGTAAAGCAAAGATTTTAACATGACAAGGTTTATGTCTGGCGATCTCCATTTCTAATCAGGGAGAAATCAGTCAACAGCCCTAGGGGAAGAAAAGGAGCCGCCAAGACCTGACCAATCTTCAGTACAACGTCAGCAGCTCACTGCATTAGTGTCTCTCTGCAGATTACCACCTTAATCCTAATAGCTGGGGATGCAGTGAACTGGATTATTATTAAGAAGATAAAGTCTCTGGGCTGGAGAGATGGCTCAGAGGTTAAGAGCACTAACCGCTCTTCCGGAGGTCCTGAGTTCAATTCCCAGCAACCACATAGTGGCTCACAACCATCTATAATGTGATCTGATGCCCTCTTCTGGTGTGCAGGTGTACATGCAGATAGAGCGCTCATCTATATAAAATAAATAGATAGATAGATAGATAGATAGATAGATAGATAGATAGATAGATAGATAGACTTTTTTTTAGAAAAGGAAGAAGATACGGTCTCACCTGCTAGTCTTGTTAAAAAGATGTCTGGTCATTTGCTTAATAGCCAACATTACTTATTTAAAAATAAGATCATGAAATTCTAAGACTATATCCACAAGCCAACACTGCTTCATGAAATCACACAGGTGAAACAAAGAATGGAATATTCTACAGCTCAGAATGGCATCACCGGTCTGCTCATTTTCCCCTTTTGCTAGATAATTAGGAAAGGAGTCAGACTCTGCTTTAAAAAAAAAAAAAAAAAAACATGAAAATTGCAGTTTTATACCTAAATTAAATTTGACTACAAGATAAGCCCATATATCCCAAAAGGTATGAGGGTTTGCCAGTTGTTACATGGAGCAACAACTTTAATAAGGGCACAAGTACATGACATTAATATGGCTAGCATTGCTACTAGGAGTTGGACATGCCCAATAGAGCAATTTTTATTTTAAAAAATATCAAGAGAAGGAAAGCGGGTATGGCAGTGCACACATGTAATCCCAGTATTGAGGAGGCTAAAGCAGGAGGATAACCCTGAGTGACATAGTACTGGACCAAACTGAGTACATAGAAGAAGCCTATCTTTAAAACCAAAGGAGAAGCTGGGCGTGGTGGCGCACGCCTATAATCCCAGCACTCAGGAGGCAGAGGCAGGCAGATCGCTGAGTTCGAGGACAGCCTGGTCTACAAAGCAAGTCCAGGACAGCCAAGGCTACACAGAGAGACCCTGTCTCAAAAACAAACAAACAAACAAAACAACAAACGTGAGAAATAAGTAAGACCTACTGTGTGCCAGGCCCCAAGATGGAACTTTACTAGTGTCCCAGACTAAATATGCTAATCCTGGACAACTCAAGATGCAGCTACAATTACTAGTCACGGAGCAGCTGTGGTTATTCACGAGGCAGCTACGATTACTATTTTAAAGATAAAAACCAAAGACTTAGTCACCTGCCTAATAAATTCACACAGCTAGTCAGTGGCAGAGCTGGGATCTTGCCGAGTTCTAAAACCATAGGTTTTTCAGATTATTCCCTGAAACATAGGTTAATCCACAATCCACCTCTAAAGGACCCAGAAGACAACGTGAGCACAGAAGCTACCAGGCAGCGTTTTCTTCTCTCAGCTCTCATGCTTGCAGAATGATGTCAGGCACAGTGGCATACACCAATAATCCCAGCACTCGGGATTCCAAGACAACAGATCAAGAATTCTAAGCCATTCTTGACTACATAGCCAATTGAGTTCCAGGCCAACCTGGATCGATTTGGCCCTATCTCTAAAAAGCCTAAACAAACAAACATAAATAGGACTGGTCCCAGACTTGTGACTGTATGACATGCCCAGGACTAAAAAGCTTCGGCTTTTCTCAAAGGGTGTCGTACATTTTGACTCATTTTGTCATCAAAATACCGAGAAGGAAAGCTGAGGCAGTCATCAGCACTGAATTAGATTTTAGCCACTTGAACTGAGCTGCACAACACTCGACAGCAATCTGGGCCAGGCTGGGGCCACACGGAGTCTACGGAGGCTCGCTCTCTGTCGCTTTTCCATTCCACCCACCTGCCTTTGCACACAGACAAGAAGAAGTTTCACAGGAGGCAGCACTCTGCCCACCATTTTCTAATGTGGAAAAAGACACCGTAATTTATAAGTGGGAAACACAGAATGCTTTGACACATTCTTCCTCATCTATTCCGCAAGGGCAAACCAAGTGAATAAAGTGATTCTGAGGCACAATTGTCCTTCACCTCATCGGCTTCCAACATAATGTAAACCCTGAAACCATGGAATTTAAATCAAAGTTCTCATATATTTCAAGTGATGCCATCAGCATCATGAAGTGCCTGCAACGGTAAACACGGTTTCCATTTGTATGATATGTAAAGATAATGTAGGGCTAGGTGAGATTGAACTTACATATAGCCATTGGTAGAAAAGATGTGCTAAGGTATTCGATAATATCCTTGTGAAGAAATGGAGGGAAGGTAGCTAGCGTTGAGATCATCGTGTAGGGCAAAGTGCTCAGAACATCATCATTGAGAAAGGGTAGCAAGCACGTGGTCGTATAAAATATTGACTGTCCAAGATCTACAAAACAAAATCAAGTAGTCAGCCACTGAAGATGGTGTCATTAACAAACTATGCTAGTCTTGTATTGTAAGTTTTAATGAGCTGGTTTAAATTATACAAAGGCTATTGTTCCCGTCCTACTAAGAGTTCTGAAATGCACTGCTAAGTAAAATGCAGGCAGTTAGTTGATGAGCATGTTAAGAAATAAATCTGTTCCCTGAGTTTCTCCCCAGTATATCAGTCACCTATAAGCCTCACTATTCAGGTGACCCTTGATCCTATTAATCAAAGCACCTTCCATGTGAAAAGTGGATTCTGACACCCTCCTTTTTTTTTTTTTTTTTTTTAAGCTTCATTGCATTTCACAAAGATAACTGGAACACAAGGATGTGCCCACTAGAATTTTCAGAAAAGCCCAGAGACCTATTAGAAATAAAACCTGGCCATTCCTGCTCCACTGACCAAGCCACACTGGTCCTATACCTGATGCCTCGGGCAGTCAGGTAGGTTGCAAGCTCTCGGTTCTGTGTGCTTCAGAGAAAGGAAGCCATGAGCTGGTATCATTAGCTCTCAGGAAAGTCAGCCCTCCTCAAAATACTCTCCCAAGGCTTTAAAATGCAGATAGTAACAATACCTACCTGGCTTTGTAGAAGGGTTAGATGAAATAAATACAAAGAGCTCAGCATAGCATAGCATGTACTCCAAAAAATTAGTTACTACTTATTGCCAGTAATATTACTATCATTGTTACCTGCACGAGAAGTAAAAATAGAGCACCTTCAAAGCAAGCCACAACTATTTAGCTTTTAGGAGGTATGAAGAGTAAATCCATTACATTCAGTGTACGTTGCGATACTTCCAAACCTCTCAAAATATAGGCCATCAGCCAAGGCTTGACATGAAGACAGATCACTTCTGTATTCATTAACATATCAAAGTCTTAGGCTTTGGTCTCCTTTGGCCCAGATTTGTCTTCCAGAAGCATGTGCATTCCTAAATTTATTTCTCATAGTCATGAGAATTAACATGCCGTATCAACCAGCAGCATGTCAACTGACAAGTGTGGTCAATGTGGAGCCTGGAGAGTCAGGGACCACAGGACGGATCATCAGCCCAACAAGCAGAAAATTCACAGGCATTTTAGTGTGAATGACATCGAGCTATGCACACAGGACACCTCAGCTATATTCGCTGCGCCTTTTTCAGCCTTAGGCTTAGTAGCACTGCAAAGGCCTGGAAGTTCACCTGGAGCATTTTCCACCCAAGGAAACAGACCTGGAGAGAGTAGCGACTGCCCAAATCACAATTCGGCCCTAGTTGAACTGCTCCTGGTCACTCCTACAGGCCACCCAGACCCAGAGTGAGAACAGAGCCTCAAACCCTGAGCCATCAGCCACTCCCTCCACTCAGCTCACAGAGGAAGCCTCCCGCATCAGCTGGCAGGACCAACGCTCAGCAGTTCTCACTGAAGAGCTGCGCGGTCCACGGTCCCTTACGACCCAGGTTTTATAGAGAGCCCTGGGAGAAAGGGCGCTCTCTGGTTTCTCTAGACCAGTCGCTAGAATGAACTGTGCATTTTTATCTAAGCTATATTATGCAGAATAAGAACACAATAGATAAACATCAAGATAAGGTCACAAGGCAGGCATAGGCATGAGAGCAAACGCATAAATCATTGTCAAGATTCACACATTACTTGGATTGCCATTTACCAAGTGAAATGCCACAGTCAAGAGATCTTAAAATAAAAGGGCATCTACTCTAACCCAGTGGACCTTCCATGGAACTTGAGTTTAGGACCAGGTACCACAGAGCACCCGCACCAGCGAGTCTCAGCAAATGTGTCAGTTGACACCTGTAAGTTCTCACAGTCTGACTTTCCAATTTGTCCCATTTGGGTTCTGAGCTGGGAGAGGATTGTAGTACAAGAGGCTAGGTAGGTTTAAGACAGCAAAAGGTTCAAGGTAAGCAGCGTTACAGATTTCTACACTTTCACTTTCACTATAATACAGCACTGAAAATACAAGAAAAGCAATCCAATATTAGCTATTTCATCATTTTATGAAAGTAAACTATTTTTAAAATTTTTTTAATTACAAACATTTTATACTAAACCAACCATTAAGCATTCTTTTAGGACAGACAATTAGCTATCTTAAAAAATAAAATAGCCCGTACCCACCCACCTGTTTCCATAGCTAGCTTTTCTGCACAATGAAACTTCAGTTACCGCACTTCCAGGGACCAAGTGGCAAATGCTTTAAAAGCAGCTCATGTTTCTAAAGCACTTTAAAAAATAAAAAATAAAAAAACCAAACCAAAAAACAGATCTCTACTTCCCATCCAGCTTTTAATTTTATTTTTACCCCAAACTCATATGGGACAGAGAAGCATACCACTGCATTCCTCTGTGGGGATTAGAGGAACAGAGTGAGGAACCAAAGTAATGGACAGACATGGCCGGGTGGCACCGAGAATCACGCACACTTGCCAGCTCCTACTCTAAATGCTGCCGCCAATGCGCTGTGTGCTATAACATCTTGCCCCAGCATTTTGCAGCTATGGCTGGTTGTCAGACAAATTTGGAGGAGTCCTTAGTTATTTCTTTTATCAGGAAAAATGAGTCCAGGAGAGAAACTTTGATTTGCACCTGAAAGTCCAAGAATCAGTCAAGGATCAGAGCCCGCTCTACAAGCTCAACCTTTTATAGATTCTGGGGCAAGGTCTTAAACTCCACTTCTCAGCCACGGCTTTAACAAGAGCCCTCACAAGGGAAGGGAACTGCTTGTTGTAGCCTCCTATGTCCAATCCATTGTCTTCTGTCCAAACCCTTAGATAACAACCCTGGGCATGGAGACAGTGCGAAACGATAGGACGGGACGTGCCATTATTAAGTTTCATTGTCAGAAAGGCTTCAAATACATAAAAACCCTTAGAGAGACTTATGACAGTAGCAACACCTCCAAACCCGCTGCTCGGCATCATAAATATTCATAAGCACACATGGACATCTCCAAAGACTTCAGTAAAAATGCTTACCATGTTGGCCATGCTGAAGTAAAGGAACTAGATCCAGGAGAGTCACCAAAGTCACGTAGAGGCCTTGGTAGTCCAAAGAGGGGTAGTCTGACAACTGAGCATCACGACTTTGCGGGCCGCGTTCTGAAGGAGCATCTCGCAGGACGCTGTAAAGGAGGGAGCGAGTAACAGTAGGGTTGATGGAACTGACCTGCGGTCTTAGAGATGGGGTGAGTGGGAATGGCACAGGAAAAAGACACATGGTCATGGGCACTGTCAAATTGGAGGCATCTTGGTTTTCCTTCTTCCCTGTGCGGGACAAAATGCTGTTGGGGGGACAAAGAAAAAAAAGAGACAACAAAGACACAAAGAACAGCACATTACATTGAAATGACACTCTAAAACAAATAATAAAACACCAGATACATCCCACATAAGATGCAGTTGCCACAGCAGCACAGTCTACAGATCCAGTGCCGGTCGCACAGCTATGTGCTCGAGATGCCAACAACACAGGTGGACTTTGTGGAAGTTGCATTGCATCTCATGTGTTATCTGGTTTATAAGGAGCAAAAATATAAAAATGCATGTTTCAGTGCCAAACCCATGTTTTACAGTTTGTCAGTTTGGTGAGGGAGAGGTTTCCTAGGAGGAGGGACACTGGCTTAGCTTCATCTGGGAGGGCGTCTTGTCCCTAATTACAAGGAACTTTCAAAGCAACATTGTCAGCAGTGCTATCTCACCATGTAAGTAGAAACTTGCAAAATATAGGTATGGCACTTGCAGAAACATGTTTTAGCAAAGAATAAACATGTGCGTTTATTAAGAAAGTCTTAAAAATCACATGTTTATTGCATCAAAATAATGTCTATATGCATATTATGATACTGTTTCATGACATTCTGTCAGTATCATTTGAGATAATGAAGTTTAAACAGGCATATGAACTTAGAAATAATACATATTTCTAAAGTGTTAGCTAAACTACATTGGAAAAGCTTTAAAATAATAGGTAGTAAAATGGCCCATAGCGTGTGTTGGTGAACTAATAGTGTGTGTGTGTGTGTGTGTGTGTGTGTGTGTGTGTGTGTGTGTGTGCGTGCGTGCGCGCGCTTTAATTTGGCATGTTGGGGAGGAAACATTTTACCTTATGAATACAAACCGTGGTTTATTAAATAGTTACCTTGAAAATTCTAAAATCTAAGCAAGCATTATCTACTATAAAGCTGTGCGTTGTACAACAAGATCTCATGTTGCTGCTGTTACTTACTTATTATTCAACAAAACTCACTAAAAACTAGAGAAAAGATAATTTAGAAAGTTAAGAAAAAAAGTTTAATGAGAATAAAAGTAGTCCTACAATAGTTTTACTTTTAGTCTCCGTTTAAACCTATAAACCTTTTAGTAAAAGTTATAAAGCAGAAAACTATGTTGGTTAAAGTTAAAGCAATTACTGCTTAGCCAAATGTTTCGGTTTTTAGAATTAGATCAGGCTATTTATCAGTAGGCAGCCACTATGCACTAAAACATCTACAGCACTGAAGCGCTTTCCTATAGTACAATTATTGTTAGCCAAAATAGAGAGCAGTTCCTAAATGCTGCATTTCATAAACTAGCCTCATTTATGTACTTCCTAGAGCTTCCAAGATCACTAGGTTCTCAGCTAAGGATGTGACGTCTACAGTATCACGGTGAAGTGAAGAACTGGTTAGTGTCGGCATGCTTGTTATGTCAAGTTGACGTTGATTTTTTTTTTATTTACTCTTAGTGCAGAAATATGTTACAATGTAAAACGGCTACATGCTTTTTTATTTTCTATGTGCCTAATTTACCTCGATTTCCTCTGTCTTCTGTTACCCAATGTCCAGGGAAAAACAATTGATAATAAAGATAATTTCAGAATAATTACGTAATACTTCTTAACAAGAAAGAACTTAGGAGTTGCTGTATTTGTTTTTTGTTAAAAGGGATTTAAATCACCTTTGTTAGTGTAGGGTATATTGGGCTTTGTACCTATGCACTGTACAATGGCACAGAAGCATTCCAACACCTCTCACTATCTGCCTACGTCTATTTTAAAGGCATTGTTTACATCAGACCTTATAGTATCCCACAAAACTAAATCACCCCTCAGAGTACCATTTTACATGTTGTATTACTGATAACTCCAGTCACCAACATTTTTTTTTTACTCCTAGCCCAGTGAAATCCTGTTAGAATCACAGAATGAATATATAGATATATTCCCCAAATTTCAGTATATGTTGGCTAATAGCCAGCATATTCTCAAGAAAACAACACTGTCCTTTAGCCAATAAAAATTTTTCTGAACATCACAAATGCATAATATTTAAAGTATCCATTAAAGTATCTGGTCAACCACCTCCTTGGTGGGGAAGTACAACACAGCGTTGACTACACATTGTTAGCGTTGACTGTGACAAGCACTAGTGAATCAATTCTGGATTGATTACTGCTGTGGTATTTTCCCCTCCTGTACATGTGGGAGTCCCAGGTGATAGCAACCACAGTGCCCTACAGCTGAGGAGGGTGGAATGTCAGCATTGAAACAGTAAAACTTTCTTTCACTACCTTTAGATTTAGCAAGTAGGTGAGGTTGAGAAAAAATGGCGAAAATGAGTTACCCATGAAACCAGTTTTAAATTACCATTCATGTCTCAATGTAAGGAAATGTATTCATTTGTCGGAAAACTTAGGAAGGGCTCATGAATCAATGTATAATGCATTGTGATTTTATGATGTTTTGTGAAGTTTATTCAGAGAAAAAAATTACTTATTTCCCCAACCAAACTGTTGTTAACTTGGGAACAACCAATGATTTCCACATCTGCAATTGTTTCCCAAAGGTCTATATATAGAGTCAACCAAAAAGAATATTAGGGATGCCCTGTCAGAAGAGTCGGACACTGCAGCCAACCTTTCACCTTTCCTTCACCTCTTGAGGCCCTTTTTGTGAGCACTGGCTCCAAGTGTCAAGAAGAAAGAAGACCCCTATGGGCTGGGCAAAGTGACCCCATCCCCTGAAGTCTTTCTTGCACAGGAACTTAAATCATCAAATCAGTTTTCTACACAATTAAGAATTTCATCTATGCACTAAGCAAATTGACTGTGCTGTGCTTTAAAACTATCTTGTGGGTTTCAGATTGTGTATGTGTGTGTGTGTGTGTGTGTGTGTGTGTGTGTGTGTGTGTGTGTGTGTCCCCTTAGAAATTCCTGTTCAATGAAGTCTGTTGGGCTGAGACTAGAATCTCTTTTTAAAACATATTCACATTTTCTAACAAGCTGGTAGCAAATGTGAGGAGTTACCCTCTAGCAGCTCCAAGAACACCAGAAGAGAGACACAGAGGAAGATTTCCAACAGCAAGTTCAAAACAGGAAGGAAAGTAGGGACCTAGAGACACCCAGCCAGGCCAAAGGCAAGATTAAGGCCTTAGGTCACCTTGATCACAGCACGCTTCTGTATGACGTGAACAAACACCTGTGCGCACTGAGCGGGTTCCGCCAGATGATTGTCATTGCCACCCCTAATGCTACGAGCCAAAGAAGCAAGAGCAACCTCTATGACAAAGTTCTGTTAAATTGTGGCCACTGCCAGACTGGGGGTCCTGCTAAGCTAAAATGAGCACAACTCACCGGGTATGTATGTATAATCCCACTCAGGACCTCCAGTCACTCCCTGATACAGGAAAGGCTCCCAAAAGTCCTGTGCTGGCTGAAATCTGACCAAAGTCCATTCAATAAGCATTGAGGGATCCCCTGTTATAGGCCAAAAGCCGCTCTGGGCACGAGGGCTTAGTGCGCTGGATAGGATGGAGGATTCATCCAACTACAACTGAGAGAACCTCCACAGGCTAATTATCTTAGGCGGATGCAGCAGCTGATCTTACAGTCAGCTGCGGTAACACACGATCTCTCTCCTCCTGGGGACTAAACTGATTGAGCTTCTAGGCCAACCTCAGCCTTCCCAAATCCATTCAAAGCTTCCCTGAAGTCGGGTGAGGTCGCATGAGTGAAGAGCCGCAGACACCTGGCGTTTTAACAACACAACCCTAACTCAAGCAAAGCTGCTTGAACTGCGTAAGACGGTGCCACAGAGTCCAGCCCCACGTCTTATTCCTCTTGCCTCCAAATCCCTAGTTTGGTGGTCTCAGACAGGAGCCACAGTATCCAGCTTCTTCTTCCTGTTTCTTTGCAAGAACGTGTGTTCTGGGAGCAGCAAGTAATTCTGAGTGCAAAGATTATACAAACACAAAGGGAACCGCCTTCTTTGCGGCAGAGACGTTTGCTGATAATAATCAAAGAGCCAAACGCATAGTTCATCTCACTTGGCTTAAACATTCTACTAGCTTTTTAAGAGGAAGGAATGTAAATACGACTGGAATGAATGCAGCTGCCAACAGCCAACTGGCTTCTAACTTGGTTCAATATATAGAACCAAAGTTGAAAGTTTTGTATTGCCCAAATGGCTGACCTGTAAATTTTCCTATTCAAGCCCCATCTGTGAGACATTACATTCCTCAGTGGCTTGTGCACGTGTGTGTGTGCACCGCTGGCAGCTGCCTCCTGAGTGCACGGTGGGACTGAAGCATCTGGGGACTTCTGGACCATCTTCACCACACCAGCTCAGCTCAGTTTAACAAAAATCCCGACTACATGGGGATCCCATTCGTCCCTTGATTCCACAGACAGCCAAAACTACTCTATGGACTTCAGAACAGATGCTGGTGTTCCCGATGGCCAAATCATGTGACAGTACCTAGAGAGCGGCAGCATGGCACAGGTGTCACGGGCTGTGATGTGGACTAGGACCACCAATGACCTAATGGCTCCAGTCTTACTAGTTACGTAGCACTGAGCGACATACTGAACCACTCCCGTGACTTAGTCTCATTATCCGTGAAACGTGTACAACAATGCCCTTCTCCAATTGCAAGACGTCCCACTTCAAGAGCGTGGAGCAGGACTTGATGTGAAGAAATGTAGGTATCATAACGTAATGCTGGTGATGATAGCTACTGCCACTGTCACCACTAGCAGCTGTTGATATTGATTCCCCTTTAAAATGGGCAATGCTCAGTTACACAAGTAGCCAACTTGAATAGATTGCCCTAACACCAGTGTCATCATGAAGAAGCCATCACTCCAACCTCACCCTAATGATCCAAACAGAACCCTCAGGAACAGCAGACATAACCTAGAGCAGTATTCTAAATCTCTTATTGGCACCAGTGCATAAGCCCTGAGTGGCAAGCTCTATTCCTGCCAGGAAAGCATCTCTCGTTTTGAGTTCTGATATAGCAAAGAATTTCCCTTTGAGGTCCCCAGGCTCAGAAGCAAAAGGAAAATGTAAAAGAATGGGATGAGATGCCTCGGTTCACATGCTCATCTGATTATAACCATGAACACCTGGACAACTATTCTGTACCCCTTTGAAAGGGGAAATGGCCTGCCCCAGGGTCCTAACCCGACTAGGAAAGCCTGACAGACATCAGGAACCTTATCAACAGAATCCCTTCACACTAAGGCAAGGATATTAAGGATTCTAAAGATGAGAAGATATCCAAAGAAGAAGCATGGCAGGCACTGAGGCAGAAGAACAGCAACCGGTGTGCAGAGGATGCTTCCCTCAATGTGTGATCAGCCCGTCTGCACATGGTGATAGACCACCGGGAACTCCAAGGCCACTACAGTCACTCCAAAATGTGTCCTCCTCATACCTGCCTCACAGAAGTCCTGCTGCTGTCTAAAAACCAGAAATGGCATCGAGTCCAGAGGCAGAGCCACAGGGTAGTTGGGGCAATGGGGAGGCCAAGCACTGGGTGAGAGGTCAGCAAAATATTTTGAATTCTTCAACCTTATTTGTCAAAGGCAGCTACACTGCTGGGAAAGGCTCATATTTATTTGTTTGCATTAGTGGCAAGTGTGAAGGGCAATGGCCCTAGGTCTCTGTAGTAAAAGCAGACAGAGTAAAAAAAAACCTCCTGTGCAGTTACTCGCTTGTACTCCGAAGCTTAATATCAGTTGTGATTTGTAGGCTGGAAGCAACTGCTCTCACAGCACCAATCAGAGAGCCAGGAAGCACTAGCAACCTAAATCGTCATGGATCGTTCTTTTGTTTTGTTTTGTTTTGTTTTGTTTTGTTTTGTTTTGTTTCCGACTCAAAGTGCTCCTCAATCTCAATTTTAAAGATTCTAATCACGCCTCCTAATCTTGTGCTATTTGTGTCAAACATATGACCCTTTTTTTCTTTTTGTCGTTAGTAGATCTCCCAAAAGAACACTCAGCGGAGGAAGCAGGCCACAGCCATGCTACCACATTTCCAGTTAAGCTGGGATCTGATCTGCTAGACACACCCAGAGGACTGGAGTCCAGACTCTTCTGGCAGAGCACTAAAGAACTAAGGCCTTTCAAGACTTTCAGTTCAGTGTGAAATTAGGTCCCAATAACTTCAGTGCTACGACCTAGTAATTCTCTCAAAGGCAAGGGTATTTAAGGCTTACCTTAACAAGGTCTGTGAAAAGTACTTCAGGGTGTTTGCAATATCGGTTCCTGATGGTACGGGATAAATGTTGTGAAGGACCCGGTTATGATATTCCTGCAAGTACCGGATCTTGGAAGCAACTAGATAAAAGCAAAAAGAAAAAAAAAGAAGAAGAAAAAGAAGAACCTTCTTGTAATATGTATCAAACACACAGTGGGTAATTATGAACAAGAATTCAATCCATTATTTTTTAGAACACATGTAAATTTCTACTGGCATTCCATGACAGAAACACTAATATGAAACATTTAATTTCTTATAACTGCAGTCAATGCTTAAAATTCTTTTTAGTTTATCTGGATTGATATCCCTACACAAACTGCCTATTCCTTTTTCAATTGCTTTTTTAAAAAAAGGATTACTCTAACCATTTTCTAATTATCTCAAGATTAGCTTCCTGTTAGCAAAACAATAATAAATATTTCTCTGTCACTAGAAATTTATAGTTAATATGAAGGTGAAAACTCAACACTCTAAAACTCCCTGAAAAACACTGGGTATCCATTGGCATCAATTAAAACCAGGTTTTCTTTAGCTCAGTAGCAAATATGAAAGTTTGTTTAATGAGTGCTTAACTGTATGAATAAGTTAACAGTATATTTACTTGGTGAGTATCAAGGAAGGACACAATGACTGTGTGGTGATAAAAACACAAATAATAAAGGTCACATTTTCCCCAGTGAATTGCATAAATTAGGAACCATCCTAATAGCTTTCTGAGATTGGCTCCTCAGTCTCAAGACAGGAGGAACTAAACATGTGTATTTACCCTCCTACACCTACCTGGAGTCACCAGCATTGTCCACATTCCTGACCTGACCTTTGACCTGGCTGTAGTGAATGGCCCAGCTCTAGTCATTCCTCTTTGCAAATCCCAAGGAGCCATGATGATCAACGTCTCTCTGGTCTCCTCTTCCATAGAGTTCTCAATACTGTCCGTTTGTCCTTTCAATCTTTAAGGCTACCCAGGGAGCCTTTAGGTGGTATGGCTCACTGTCAGCGGTTAGCAGAAGACATATCAAGTCCCGGAGAAGCAAGGCTTTGCTGTTCCCAACAGCCAATGGGAATAAGCTCCTGGATGCATCTAACTGAAACGCTGGCTTAAGCAACTTAAAGAAAGTCAAAATGCTTTTGACAGGTGTGGGACGGAGAGCCGCAGCACAACAAAGATCAGAGCAGGGAGAACTTTAGAGCCCTTTTCCCATAAACACTTGATTTTAAAGCTGGGAAGAGGAGGCACACAGGTTGGTAGTGACAGAACTCAACTAGCCATTAGCTCTCCTGACTCCCGACCCAGAGCTTTTTTCCACTATGACGCACTCAAGAATTGCAGGGCTGAGATTCAGCTGGCATGCACACAGTAAATGTTCGTTATGCAACATCAAGACAATTGTCAGCATCGTTGGGCTAATCACTGATTCTCAAGTCTTCATATTCCAGTTCTCTGACTTGCCTTTTCTCCTTTCTGCTACTCCACATTTTCCCAAAGAAATACATGTACATCGAAAAATAGATGGCCCTGAGTTTGTACAGCACATCATCTCTAAAGACAGCAATAACTTTAATATCTATAATTTCATTTAATGTATAATATTTGGTTGTAAACAATTTTTCTGAGATAAACTATAAATAGGCACTAGCAGAAAATATATATCAATTACACAACCAACAAAATCCATTTTCTTCTGAATGTCTTTGACCTGTCATTCATCATAATTTTTATAATGACATCATAAGGATCACTCATGTTAATGTGTAGTTCTAAGTTCCCAATCTCTGAGACGTACACAAGGCCAGGTAATGATTTCTTTCACCCACTATCACAATGATGTTTTATTACTGTGACTTCTCTCACAGTTTAATACTCAGCAAGTCTCTGTGGAGAATTTCATGAATATATTAATCATTGTGCTACCTAAAAAGGAAGTCGGTGATACTGCAGGATGTGGACAACATGCTGGAATGAGGGGGAAAGTCAAAGATCCCCCAACCCACTGGCTTGCTCATAATTCAAGAGCTTTAAAACCACCGTTACACAATGATTGCAAGCATGCAGACATGTTTATGAGATGAATGGGTGCCCTTTTTACAGTGACTTTCATTACGATGCAGTAACAGCTCCTTTCAATGAGTTTCCAAACATGCATGGGAAAGCAGACACTACGGCCACTTCCTCCTTTGAGATCTTTGTGCAGTTTACATGTTCACATAGTGCTATCTCTGTTGACTTACCTGTTTATTTTTTTAATATCAAGTTGTGAATTTGTGGAGAGACATCTTACTTATGTTTCCATCCCAATCTTAAGACACTGCCTAGTACTGAGTGGGTACCCAACAGCCATAGGATTTAAATGAATAATGAGCTTTGGCTCTCTCTCTCTCTCTCTCTCTCTCTCTCTCTCTCTCTCTCTCTCTCTCTCTCTCTCTCTCTCTCTCTCTCTCTCTGTGTATGTGTGTGTGTGTGTGTGTGACAAATACATATAGTACATATGAATTCTTTATTCTTAGATCCCAGATACCTAATAAGTACTCAGGAAATTACCACTGAATGAAGGTAGAAGAAAAGAAAGAAAACATTTCCTTTAACTGGGGGGGTTGGGGGCTGGGGTTGGGTAGGTTTTTGTTTGCTCTCTTGAGCTACAGATACATATTTTCATTGCGAGTTACTTATAAGTTATTATTGGTCTTATTCAGAGAGGTTGGACTTAGGGATGTCTCTCTTTTCCTTTATCTTTCTTTCATAGATATGGAGATTGGGGTTGAAAAGAAAGAAGAGGGGATATAGAAATATATAGGGACCAGGCACGGTGGCACATGACTTTAATCTCAGCACTCAGAAGGCAGAGGCAGGTGGACTACTGAGTTTGAGGCCAGCCTGGTCTACAAAGTGAGTCTAGGACAGCCAAGGCTACACAGAGAAACCCTGTCTCAAAAAAAAAAAAAAAAAAAAAAAAAAGAAAGAAAGAAAGAAAGAAAAAGAAATATGTAGGGATGATAGGATAAAAAGTAGATTATTGAATCTACTCCTAAACCTAAGGCCTTATTTGTTACTAACAAATAAGGTTATTTTCAACTCATTGGTATAGAATTTTGTATACTGATACAAAATAAGATTAATTTTGATACAGTGGTATAAAATTCAAATTTAAGATTATTCTCCACACACATTATATATATTTCTACTCTAATATGAGGAATTCAATAATTCAATTATTATACAAAGTTTACTTCCAAGACCTTGAATGTGCTATTGCAGGCTGTTTAGGATAATTAAGTAATACAAACTAATTATTAGTTGATCAAATCATGGTCATGTCAACTACCAGCCTATTTTTATCACAAGAATATACATCCTAGATTTAACAGATAGATATGATTCTATAGATAGATAAGATAAAATAGTTAGGTAAGGTCTTCAAAGCCTCAGAGACCTACAGAATAAGGCATTTAAAGAAGATTTTAATATTTTAAGGATTCTTTAACAACAAGACAGGTTAACTCCTGACAACACCCAGCCTACCTCAAGAAGATGATGAGCATCAAAGAACCCCCTTATGTAGATGGCTTCAAATGTGGCAAACCAGCCACTGGGCAAAACATCCTCATTTCTGCCACAGACAGAATTCTGCCTTAAAATGGGCAAACTTGGACACAGGCAGAGTCAACGGCCAAACTCTGCCAAGACAGAGTAAGCAAGTCATCAATAGTTCCTGACTCACAAACATGTCTGTCAGATATATTGGGCCAGATGGCTGAAGATGATGCTCCAATGTTATAGAGAGTTTTGGGTGATGGTCAGGCAGCAAACTGTCTCTGTCATTTTTTTTTCTTTCTTTCTTTCTTCTCATTTTGGAAGCTGCTAACCTGCACTTCCAGTTCACTCAAGTAATTAAGTTTTATTCCTTCTCAATTCTCTGATGGGATTGAAGACCAGATAGTTTAGTCTTAAAATTAACCTTGGCTGTTTAGGAAATAAGATGTTTTTAGGTCTAGATAGAGGTCTTAAGTGGACAGAGATTAGATAGAATAGATATTGATTCTCATTCAGAATTTTAGACTCACCAAGATAGGAAAGATGTTTTCTACAAGTTGCCAAATGCAATTGGCCAAAACAGCTTGAATGTAATGTTCATATGAGCCCTGGTTGTTTTGTGGTTCTTCTTGCTGTATGTAATTTGTTTATTTACATGTAATAATATAAATATGTATGACAAAAAATTAAAATCATAAAAAGTGAATAAAAGACAATGGAAATATTTTACAGAAGAAGAAGAAAAAGAAGAAGGAGGAGAAGAAGAAAGGTAAAGATGAATGAATGCACGACCATGAAAGACCATTTACAGAAGGAGTTAGGAAATATCCAAGTTACCAGCCCTCACAGATTTCTCTTCAACTACTTGAAAATAATGAGGGGACTAGAGAGATGGCTCATAAATTAAGAGCCCTGGCTACTCTTCCCGAAGACTTGGTTTTGATTCCCAGTACCCACAGCTCACAACTGTCTGTAACTCCATTGCCAGGAATATGATGCCCTCTTCCGGCCTCTATGAGCACTAGGCACATACATGGTGCACATACATACATTCAGACAAAGCATCCATACACTTTTAAAAGAAGATAAAGAGGAGGAGGGGGAGGGGGAAGGAAAAAATAAACAGAAAGGTGTCTGACAAATAGTAACTTGGAATTGCACAGACGGTATAACTAAAGCTCATTTGTTTTTCAATCTTGTACACAAGAGATGACGTTTTTTGGCTGGCTCGTAAGCCCCGGAGGAGCCAGCGCCTCGTTGAAGCACAGAAGTCTTGTTCTTTCCTCCACACGTGCACTGCACTGTTGCTGCAGATTCCCTTAACTGGCCTATCAGTCTCCCACTCTCTTTCATTCCAGTGACATCTTCAGAGCGTTCTCAGTGACCTCTCCTAACCTTATGCCATAAAAAAGTCATCTGTTCTCTAAAATTCATCATTGCAACCCTAACCTCAAAAGGTAACTGGACCTGGAGGGGAGGCCTTTAAAAGAGGCGACCAAGTTCAAATGAAGCCATTACAGCGATGCACTCTCCTAACGCAGTCTTCCTTGTGTCCTTGTAAGAAAACGATTAGGACACACAAGAGACACCAGGAATGGGGGGGAGCACAGAAAAAAAGGCCGGGTGAGGACAAGCGAGAAAGTGGACATCTGCGAAGCAAGGAAGGAGGCCTCAGGAGAAACTAGATCTGCCAACACCTTGATCTTGAACTGGAAGTCTTCAGAACTGTGAGAAAATAAATGTCTGTTGTTTTAGCAGCTCCATCTGCGATGGTTTATGGCAGCTGGAGAAAAAGGATACACTATCACAGAGAAAGGCCTCCAAGTGAGAGAAAGGAAGGTATGAGCTCTGAATTAAGACCTTACTGCCCTTCTCAACTAAACCTCGGTTCCCATATCTGCAAAACGAAGAGGATTATATCCGGGAGTAATTCTGCAATCGCTCAGCACACTGCCTAGCACATACTCACTTGCAGTGGACAAGAACCGACTTGTATCTCTTTTCTCCTGCTACTAAACACCAAGTTCATCGCCAGAGCCTGCCATCCACCAGCTGTCCCTCCTCCATCATTAATCTCTCCCTCTTTATTAAGTTGCTCTCGGTAACTAGACTCTCCTTTGTCAGAGGGGAACAAACAAAGTACCTTTCCCTATTTCTCTTACTCCCCTTCCTACAGCTACTGGTGTCTGCCTTCAAAGCTTAAATTATTAAGAATGTAGATGCAGTCTCATGTGTGTGTGTGTGTGTGTGTGTGTGTGCGCGCACGCGCGCCCCTCTCCCCTTCTGTCTCTCTCTGTCTCTGTCTCTCTCTCTCTCTCTCTCTCTCTCTCTCTCTCTCTCTCTCTCTCTCTCTCTCTCTCTCTCTCTCTCTCTCCTTAGTCTCTCCCACTCACCCGAGTCTAGCTTTCAGCTTTACCACTGAACTGAATCTGGTTTTTTGGCAATCATCTCCCTCTAGAGCATCAGGATTGCCACATCCAGTGACACTTCCCAGTCACTTGTCGTGTTACTAGCCCTTTTAGCTCTCCCAAATAGTCAGTCCATCACTCTTACTTTTTTTGAAACTCTCTTCCCTTAGTTTTTCTAGCACCATATTTCCCCAGACATCTACCTTTGAAAAATATCCCCCTTTCAGTGCTTTGCCACCTCCATGCTTCTAGAATTTTGAAATTTATCAGGACGCAACCACTGAGTCAACTTTTCTCTCATAACATCCTCTTCCTGGGCAATCCCATCCACCCATGTGGCAGCCAGTACTACCCACAGGCCAAATAGTCTGACATATGCATCTCCATTGCAGTTGCTTATGTCACATGAATAATAGACTTCAAAAAAAAAAAAAAAAAAAGAAGAATAGACTTCATATCAACTGTTTTCACTGAGGACCTCACAGGGACCTCAGAGTAAACACATCCAGTGCTAAATAGTCCTCCCCTACCCACCTATGCCCAAATAAAACCCTGCTGCCATCTGGGTGGTCTACCAAGTTCACACAACAGATGACCGACCAGCAGCCTCATACTGTCTACCTCTAATCTGATCCACCACTATCTCCTGCACCAAGCTACACCTCCAAAGGATTTTCATCTTCCCACTTCATGGCATGACTTGCTACCATCTCCAGACAGACTCAGAATGCTCCCAGCTCATCTTCCAAATTCCCTCTTGCTACGCCCCACTTCTCTCTCCTGGGAGCAGCCTAACAGGCCTTTTAAGCTGTTTCACAAAATCCTTTAAGGCCCACTGCCCTCCAGGTAAAATCCTGACTTCCTTCAGTACTCCTCCAGCCTGACCTTGCATCCAACAGCTGCACTATCTGCTCTTGTTTAATTTGTCATGAAAAGCTCTTTCTTTCACATGAAAATTGTGTATGAGCTCACGCTTTTCCTTGACTTCTTACCCAGAGGTGGATTTCCATGCCACTTGCTCATAGAGGTCTTTGCCAGTGTTTCCAACCAAACCAATTCTCTGACCCACACTCCCATTTTTCTCTATATAAGACACAACTTAGGGTATTTTCCACCGATGCTTAACACAATTTGCTACTGTATATTTGTTCAGATGAGCATTCACTATCTCTTCCAAGCGGACCTGCTCCAAGCACCATGTCACATGCTCACTACTACAGAGCCCCAGGGCTCAATGCTGAACTCCCAGTAAAGAGTGAAAACGATGAGGTGGTTAGCAAGACAGTGGCTGGTTTTAGCCATTAAACTTTGTGTCCTTACAACCCAGAAAGCCAACAGCCAAAGCAAGATGAAAATGAGCAAAAGCCAAAATGGCTGTAAGATGTTTAGCTCACAAGGAAGGCACTGGTTTTCACTGAGCATACACTAATCCAGGTTCTGCTCTCTGCTACTTCACTTTTTAGACACTTCACTGCATTTTAAGAAACAAAACACAAAAGAAAAACATGAAAAATATTTCAACAAAACAAGGATCATATAACACACGTTTTAAATCTGCTTTTTAATCTTAAACATGCTCCTATGCCACTAATTATATTTAATAGCTATTCAATACTATTTTCAAATTTTTAATTATCTAGGCTATCAAAAAGCTAAGAAAAAATTAATAAGTACAATGAAGGATACAAAATCAAGTAAAGGCTGCTGTCCAACCATACATGACATTTTAGTGTGGTAGTCTTTTTGAAAACTTTTTCTATATAACTTTATATCATATTACAAATACATATATAATTTCAGAATTCATTTTCCTCATATCAGAAATAGATTTCTACAACATTTCAGTTACTCTGTAACTTTTTTAAAGAGTAAATCATAATTTATTTCACCAATCATCTGTTAATGATTATGAGATTTGGGATAGTTCCACTATTCTATGTGATGCAATAAAAGAGTTGGAGAAATGGCTCAGAGGATAAGAGCCAATACTGTTCTTGCAAAGGACTTGAGTTGGGCTCCCTGCACCCACATCAGGCAGCTTGCCTTCAATTCCAAGTCCAAGGTATCTGATGCTCTCTTCTGCCCCCTCAGGCACCTATACATACATGGCATACACATACACACATAATTTTAAAATAAAATAAATCTCCAGTGCTACCAAAGAATACCCCCTTAATATCTGAACGTGTCTTTGTATTTCCTTAGAACACATTTTCAACATGGAACTGCACAAATATGAAATACTTTGCATATCTTTAATCCCAGCACTTGAAAGGTACAAGCAGCAGCATCAAGCAGTCATGATCAGCGCTGGAGTCTGGACTCAGCAGTTAAGAGCATTGGCTGCTGCTCTTCCAGGGGACCTGGGTTCAATTCCCAGCACCCACGTGGCAGCTCCCAACTGTCAGTAACTCCAGTTGCAGGGGACCTGACACTCTCATCTGCCCTCCACAGCCACAAAAGTGGTACATAAACGTACACATAGGCACCCACTCCCCACCGTCCTGTATGCATAGGGCCTTCCTATATAGCAGGTTTGTGGCCACCCTGGCTACATGAGACACTGAATCAAAAACTTAAAACAGGGGGCTGGAGAGATAACTCAGAGGTTATCTGCTCTTCCAGAAGTCCTGAGTTCAATTCCCAGCAACCACATGGTGGCTCACAACCATCTATGATGTGATCTGGTGCCCTCTTCTGGCCTGCAGGTATACTTACAGGCAGAGCACTGCGTACATAATAAATTAAAAAAAAAAAAAAAAAAACTTTTTTTTTTTTAATTAAAACAAAAACAAACTCTTTAAAAACAACAAATAAAGCTCTTTGGAATACTTGATAAGATGTTCTTCAGGAAGATAATATCCATCATTAGCACGAATAATAACGCCCCTGAGTACCTACAGTTGTGTGTGTGTGCAATTTTTACTAAACCAAAGCACCACAGAAAGTAAGCAATCTACCTTAGACACAAAGAACTGGTCACTTTCACAGGCCAGGAGCTCCGCTTGTTCCTCAGACCACACAGTTCTCTAATTGTTTGTAGCGCTTTGAGGACACTTAATAACAGAGACGTGGCATAAAATAAGTCTTTCCCCTTGAGCTAATCTTTTGTACACTGTGTGAAGGGTGTCTCTGCATAATCACTTGTTGACTGCTAACCAGCAGAGAGCTGAGGACTGCCTGGGACTCACCTTTTGATTGGCAGGAGAGGAAAGGCGGGACTTCCGGGGAGAGAGGGTCTCTGTGAACAGGTGCCAGGACTCAGTGAGGAAGAGGTAATGAGCCATGTGGTGGGACATAGGCCAGGACTTGTCAGGTTAGATAGCTGGGACCCTGCCAAGCTAAAGTGCCTCAGATTTTATGAATAATAGTAAGTCTTATCTGCTGGAGGGGCCAAGAAAGTCCTGTCTTCCCTAATCCTCCTTGTTTTCAGCATCTCATTAAAGAACCGTAGCAAGTAGATGGACCATTAGACTAAATTTCCAACATACTTTTTGGAAAAACAAAACCAAATGTATCTACTTCACTAGTCTGCCCTTTCCTTGAAAATTCAAACTCCTTTCATCCTTCAGAATCTACCTTAAGACCACATCGTCAGATCTTAAGTCTCTTTTCTGTCATTCCTGAGGCCTTTGACTTGACTAGACATTATCAATTGCAACTTTTCTAAGCAGAATGCTACATTATTATTTTTTATTTTTATTTTTATTTTTATTATTATTATTATTATTATTATTATTATTATTATTATTATTATTATTTTCAAGACAAGGTTTTTCTGTGTAGCCTTGCCTGTCCTAGACTCATTCTGTAGACCAGGCTGGCCTCAAATTCACAGCGATCCACCTGCCTCTGCCTCCCGAGTCCTGGGATTACAGGCATGTGCCACCGCGCCCAGCCACTATCTGCTTTCTAAATGGAGTCACTTCATTATATAAATAGGCCAGTGATTGTAAGCTAATCTGAAGGCTCCAATTAGTTCCATGTTTACAAATCCATTTTCCAAACACCTTTAGGCCCTTGAAAATAGGCCTGTCCTCACTTTTATTGTAAATCCCGCAGAATATGTCATGATACTAGGTACATGGCAGATGGCCCACAGTAGCAGTGGCTTAAATGTCAACTATCCTGTACTCCAAATTCTTAAAATATTCTGCTATTATTTATACAAACTATTTCCATATGCAATTTATTATGGAAACTATGTAAAGAGTGCAATATTCCTTTTCATGGTTAATTTCCTTCCCTTGTTCCAAGAAAACTCAAAGAATTTCTCTCGGTATATATTTCAAAGGCTTTGTACATTCTTTGTTATATTTGAACACGTACACTTTGCTTTTCTTTCTGACTGACCAATCTGGTTCTGACAGGCTGAGTGTCATGGAGTTTTCACGGTGTCCTGCAGAGAGCCGAGATGGATTATGGGTTCCCATCTAAATCTATGTATTACCATGAGCAAGCTGGTCAATACCCTGACTCTCAGCGCATCTTGCTTCAGTGTGTTTGGTTTTTAGTAAATGAGAATTAAAATAGCATTTCCAGTGCATTCTTTGTACATGCTTGTCGTTAGTGTTGTAGACCTAATAATCTATATAAACTTGCTAACGGATTTGGTATGGTCCCCTTTTAAACTATCTTCTTGTCAGTTTAATATTTCATTAAGAAATAACAGAAGGATACAAGGGATGGGATAACCATTGAGATGTAATAAGAATAAATTAATAAAATAAAAATTTAAAAAAAGAAATAACAGACCTGGGGCTGGTAGGATGGCTCAGGGGGTAAAAACCCTTGCTACTAAGCCTGAAGACCTGTGTTCCGTCCCCCAAAATCTATATCCAGGTGAAAAGAAAGTATGGCACCGACTCCACAGAGTTGTGTCCTCTGGCCTCCAAATATGTACCATGATAACACGTGTGCACACACAGAAAGACACATTAAATAAATAAGTAAATAATTGTAAGCCATTTCCAATGAAATTATGAACATAAATAAGAAGCACCTAGACATAGTTTTCAAGTCAGATTACTACAGCCACTCACCACAGTGCTGTAAGCAATATCTTATTCTCCTCCTGGCTGAGCACAGGTTATGGAAAAGGATGTCTGCCTTAACTACCACTGCATATTTGTCTTTAGCCACTCACTTTGCATTAATAGAACTGGGATTATTTAGTAGTCTTATTGGTTCTAACATGAAATCATCTCTCAAGCTCTATTTTCTTCTCCTTCCTCACCACAGCACCTGAATTAAATTTTGCACAACCTCCTCCTGAGATGAACAGCTACAATAATCAGGCTGATTGCACTCTGATCCATTTTCAGCATGACAGCCATGGTGATCCCTCCAGAATTCAAATGTTTTTCATTTTCTGTTGACTGAAATTAAGCTAATATACGAAGCCCGGGGAAGACTAGACTAGTCCCCTGCTCCCCAGCCAAGCCTTCTCTTCTGCTCTCTCCCCGTGTGTCACACCCCAGCCACTTTAACTCGCCCAAGTGACGGTCTTGCTTCTCTGCCTGGCAGCTCTAAAAGGAGTTCCTCAAGTTGCAGGTCCAACCGTGTCTCCTGTACCTAGCTACCCTTCCCTAGCACCTGCCACCTTCACTGAAGTTCTGAAGTTCACAGCTCCAATAACTCAATAGCTGTCTCCACACTGGACTATCAGAAGCATCTTTCAATGCCGTACACTCGGCATATAATAAATGTCTGGTCCTGAATAAATATTTGTTGAATGAGTGAGTGGCTGTAACACACAACTCAGTACAGCAAAGCAGCTTAACATTTACAGTCCTTTCACGAACTAGCATTAGGTTGTGGATGTACCTAAGGTTTTCTCTGCCTTCTACTCAGTGCAAGGATCCCTTGGATCATATCAGAGGCCCTAATTCCATCACTATTTGGGGGTGTGGACATGATCTGGCTGGAGAATGGGAGCAACACCAGCCCAAGAGACAGCCCACGATGGCTACCCACTGAGCTGCATTTCAATGCACCACATGCCTCACGGGCCGGATGTGCAGCCTCGGGGTTAGAGCTCTGTTAGTCCTGATTGCCTCCAGCCTTGCTTAATCCAGTATTTCTCAGCAATGCTCCCATTCCTTCCTCTGCAGCAGGAATGCAATGTTTACTCTGTGCCATTATATACTTGCAAGTATGTGGTTTGGGTTTGGGTTTTTTCATTTGTTTGTTCTTACAGTGACTCGCAGATAAGAATGTGCTTTGAGTCTGGACTTTTGAACGGTTTGGGACTACGTGGACTTCTGAAAGTGTCACTGAATGCATTTTACATTATGAAATGCCCATGAGCTTAGTGGTAGCCAGGGCAGAACGAATGCCCTTCCCCAGGCTTTGGAGGTTTGGTTGGTTTGGTTTTTTTCCATTATGCAACCTACTTGTCCTGGTTCCTACGATGTAAACCAGACTGGCCACGAACCAACAAGAATCCTTCCACGTCTGCATACACTGTCATGCCCAGCTCTGGGCTCATAACGTGAACACTTGGTCTCTATGCTGCAGCAGCCCTTAGGAAGTAGGGCCTGACTGGTGGAAATGTGACCCCAGAGGTGGGCCTTTGAAGGTGACACATGCCCTATTCCTCCTACACTCCCAATCTTCCAGTCTTAGGTCTGTGACAAGCCTTCACCGTGCACTCTTGCTGCCAACAACCCAACTATTCACTTTGCCTCTCCTGCCATAATGGCCTGCAGCTCTTTTGAAACCAGAAGGCAAAATAAATCTCTCCCCCCTTCAGTTGATTCTGTCGGATTCTTGTCATGCTGATGAGAAAAGTGTCTAGATACCAGTCTTTGCTTGAATTCTGGCTCCCCTATGTACTAGCTGTGAGAGCGTGGACAATGCAATAAACTCCACTCAGCCTTAATTCCCTAATCTCTAAAATGAGAGCAATTGGTTTTTTAATCTCATGGGGTTGTATATATCAATTATGTAGCACAGTGACTGGCACACAATAAAAAAAAATGTACAGTCCTAATTAGCTACTACTCCTCCCCTTCCCTTCTCCTTCCCTGGGCTAATGTCTGTCCTTTAAACGGAAGAGAATGCACAAATATAGTTAGTGATGAAAATATTCAGAAATGAAGATGTAGAGGGACCAAAGGGATAAAGCGTTGTTTGAGACCTCGGCGCAAGTCCTTGATCAAAGAGTGTCACTCCTCCCCCGAGGAAGGCCATCCTCATCGAAAATGAAAAAGTTCCAAATGAAGGAGATTGGCAAAGGGAACAAACAGGCAGAGAGCCAAGCAGTCCAGAGATGCTGGGTGCCATATACCACCTCATCAACTTCTTCCAGACACTTACAAGCATATTTTTTCAGTCAACTTAACCTCCAGGTGGCAAACTTGGCCTGGCACTTTCAGCAGACAAGAAAGGTCACAAAGAACTCCGTCACCACCACCATCATCATCCAACACTGCATTTGTTTAGGTATTTGCACTCTTGAGAATACTTCCACGGACATTATTCGGTTAGGTTTTGAGCATTTAAGTTGTAAACTGATAACAACAACAACAATAATAATACATTGGAAATTTGGGTAAATTTAAACACTACACAACAAAGTGAGCACAAAAGTAAAAGACCTGAGTGCACCTGTTCATTCGTTGGACATTGCTTAACCAAAAACCTTGAGGCACTAACAAAGCAACAATTACTTAGACGATTCCCGTTCTCTAGAAGGTCACAAAAAATGTACAATGATAATTATCAATTCTGATGTGTACTGCATAATGCCAGTAAACATAAAAAAATAATAATGGCTATATTACTCTCACATTTCCAGTGAGAAAACTGCAATTGAGAGAGGCTCAGTAAGTCACCCTGAGGTCACATGAGAGGTAACCGATAGAGCCATTTTCTGGTACAGCATGTAGCAAGAGACATTTGAACTAGCTACGGCCCACTGCACATTTTTAGCTCATTAAAAGTATGCAGCTCCATAAAGTCACTCGGTGAGCTTTCACACATGAATTAGTAAGTTGTAAATTAACCTCTTGTCATATGGGGGACATGTAAACACAGAAACATTTCACTTGTCGCCATTGAGGGACTTGCAATTAAAGAGGGAGGGATCACATACTCAAGGTTGCTAAGTCAGTGACGAGTGCACTGCTGGTCAGGAGATGGTGGAGAGAGTAATGGCAGCGGTGCGAGCTGAGGATTGGCTGTCGGGGAGTGCTGAGACGGAACACAGTCCCATCCTGAATAACACAGCAGGACTAGATGATGGAGCTTGCTTTGAAAGTTTAAGCAGCTTCCTCAGATCTAAGTTTTTGAACTGGAGGTATCTGAAGCTCCATTACTAAGCGCCTTCCAAGCGTCCCAAGACTCAACTGCTGTACTTGCTGACTGACATGACAAGACTCCTGCACACCATACTTTAAGTTTTGTGGGAGAAAGGGCAAGAACACTAGTGGTCTATCCATAACAGCGCAGACCCACAAATACAGATTTATCAAACAGATACTACAAGTTGCTATAATCTCTGCTAAATTGCACTATGCTCCCTAATTTAAAAGACAAAAACTAGATTTTTGAGAGGTCTTTAGTAGAATTCAGTCTCCGAGATAACACAGAGTGCCGACTCTGTGGCACTCTTAACATTCCTACAGCCAGGTTAAATGCTCGTGTCTGAACTGCCAACCACTGTCAGCGGGTAGAACTGGCCTGACAGAAAATAGGAGCACCTGAGAAATGGGCCCCTGAGCATGCCTCTGAGGGAAATCTTGGTGAAATGAACTGCTGGTGGGGAGAGCCGCGTCTTAGACGTGGGTGAGACCACTCCTGGGACAGGGGATCCTGGGCTATATGAGTGGAGAGAGGGGGCTTGGCAGCTGCAGCAGTCCTGTCTCAGTTTCCTGATGTGAAGGCAACATGGCCAGCTGCTTCAAATCGGCTGCCTTGACTTCCCCAGCATGGTAGATAGAAAAGACATGAAGACCACTCTAAGTATCATCCACTGTCACAGGAAAAAAATGATGCCAATTCTGCTCCCTAGGAAGACAAGATCTCCCCACACTGTATAAATAAGAACATTAACTGGAGCCACCACTGTCCTCAAATACCTGGCCGTGTGGATAACCACAGGGAACGTGTGGGACCCCAACTTTCTTGCCAAAGCATGCTGTCTTCCATGACAACGCCAAAGTCTAAGTGGAGAGCCCTGATCAATCTGAGGTTAAAACTCGAAACAGATGCTGAGACTCACTGCCAAATACTGGGCGAAGCGTAGGGAGTCTAGTGGAAAAGTTGGGGGGAAGGGTAAAAGGACCTAGAGGTGACAGGAACTCCACAAGACCAACAGAGCCAACTAACCAGGGCCCAGAAGGGCTTTGGAGACCAAAGCACTAACCAAGGGCCATGCATGGACTGGACTTAGGTCCTCTACACAGATGTAGCCAGTGGGCAGCTCAGGCTTCATGTGGGTCCACTAGTGAGGGAAGCAGGGGCTGCCTCTGACATGGACTCTCTTGCCTGCTTTTCAATCACTTCCCCCTGACCAGACTGCCTTGCCAGGCCACAGGGGAAGAGGACAAACTCAGTCCTGATGCACTTGATGAGCTGGAGTGGGTAGTAGGGAGGCTCCCCAGAAGGGATGGGGGAGAGAGGGTGGGACTGGGAGGAGAGGAGGAAGAAGGCTACACGCAGGATGGAAAATGTAAAGTAAAATAAAATTTAAAAAAGAAAGAAAGAAAACAAATAAAAATTGTCATTCAACAAGGGCCAAACTCAAAAAAAAAAAAAAAAATCCAGGTGGACCATGATTCAGAGCATACAACACAACACTAAGGAGTAATTCACACGGTCTTGCAGTGAAGGAGATTGTCTTTCACTCGATCAAGATTGAACACCAATTAAACAGAAGAGCTCTGCTCATTGAGGACAGTTTTAAAAACATGACTAGTATTTCCATAGCCCACAGACCAGGCACTGACTGGAGCGCTTTGCCCTTTTGGCTCTTGTAAATTTCAAGAGAATTCTATGAGGCAGGCACTGGCTTTATTTCTTCACCCTTAATTTTTTAAGATTTTTTTATTTTATGCTCATTGGTATTTTGCCTACATGTATGTCTATAAAGGTGCCAGATCCTCTGGAATTGGAGCTATAAATGGCTGTGAGCTACCACATGGGTGCTGGAAATTGAACCCAGGTCCCCTGGAAGAGCAGCCAGTACTTTTAACCACTGAACCAACTCTACAGTCCCTCTCTGCCTTTCTTAACAGATAAGAAAACTGAGGAGATTGTTATCAGTTTTGAGAACGCACACTGTCCACATATAATTTGTTCTTTTACTCAGGCAGCAAATGTGTACATAAGACAACCCTTGCCTTCATGCTCACGAGCAGATAGAAAAGAATCAAAAGTGAATAAGAACAAGGCAGTATTTTTAAAGGTCTATAAAAAAAAAAAATACCTTTTTTTTTTTTTCTGGACTATCAAATGTACCTGACTATAATGCCCACCCAGTTTTTAGAATAGTATATCAAGAAAAACAGTAAAAAAAAAAAAAAAAAAACAATTGGATCTTAAGGCGCACCCTAATTACACACACACACACACACACACACACACACACACACACTTTGGGGGTAAATAGAGACTAAAGGCAAAGTTAGGTTATCTCTTTTACACCAAGTGACTTTGAGACAGGCTCTCTGGAGACGTGTTACTTAAGTAAGTTAGGAGACAAGATGACACTAGACCCGAGAGACTGAGAGAAAGGTGTTCTGAATTAAGACTGCAACGTGAAGACGTCATTTATCATTCTCACTGGAAGGTCACTCATGTACAGTGTAAGGATTTTTTAAATATAAGAAAGAGAGAAGAAAGGAGGGGACAGAGAACAACAGAATTTGGAGAGCACGAGAGCGGATAGGGAGGAAGCACGTGACTTGGCAAACCAGTCGGGCCCCAGGACGGCTACAGCAAAAAGGCAGAGCAGCCAGCTCGCATCTCAGAATTCTCTAAGGCACTCTGGCCACATCAGGGAGCTCTGGAACTATGATGAGGGGAAAGAACAGGAGGTAACACATACAAAAATGTAAAGATATGGTAGAAACTGTTGAGAGTAACCAACCGGGTGCTAAATTCTGTCCTGCACTTAACATCTGGAAGGACACGCCTCTCAACCTGCAGGTTCGCAGTTCGCTTTACCTAGGAAAACACGAATCTGAGTACTCTAATAAGGGCCGTGCACATCTGGAGACAGGCGTAACCTACGAAATCCAAGATGGTCCGCCAGCCAAATGAACTGTGAGCACCGACCCCGGTGCTAAGCTGACAGTGCTAAGCCAGCTCTTGTCCTGCCACCCAGCAGCCTTGTCTTTGGGGTTGGGGGTTGAAGGGCTGCTTTTGCTCCCTCCTCCTGTAAATCTGACCTAAAGACAGTGACACGAAGCGACCCCCTAGCTAACAGTCCGCCAGCACCTATGTCAGCATCTTAATCCAACCCTAAATCTACGTAGACAGCAATGCACAGGCAGCCACCTAAAGAAAAGCTCTAACATACAAGACAGAGCAGAAAGAACAGAAAATTACCCTGAGGAAGAACAGAAATCTAGGTAGAAAAAGAAAAGTGTGTGTGTGTGTGTGTGTGTGTGTGTGTGTGTGTGTGTGTGTTATATTATAGGGACTGGGGAGATATTTACACAGGTAAGGTGCTTGCCACACAAGTGTGAGGACCCGAGTTCAGATCCTAAGTATCCACTAAAACCTGGGGTGGTGTTGCAAGCCTGAAACCCCTTGGGGTTGGGAGGCTAAGACAAGTAGAGCTCTAGAGTTCACTGCCCAGACATTTCACACACACACACACACACACACACACACACACACACACACACACAGAGGCAAGCTCTAGGCTCCATGAGATGCTGTATGAAAGAACAAGAGAGAGATAAAGGAAGAACCTTGAAATTGGCCCTCACTTCTACACAGGCATATATAGGCGAGTGTACCCCTGCACTCACATCCATATACCACAGACACACACAGATGATAGATAGATAGATAGATAGATAGATAGATAGATAGATAATGTAAAAAGAGTTATAAGGGACTGAAAAGATGACTCAGAGGTTCAAAGCACTGGTTACTCTTCCAGAGGACCCAAGTTCAAGTCCTAGCACCCATACGGCGGTTTCCAACTATCCATAACTCCAGTCCCAGGGATCCAACACCTTCTTCTGGCCTCTGTGGGCACAAGACGTGTGTGTGGTACACATACATACATGCAGGCAAAACACCCATAATCATAAAATAAACAGAAATTTTATAAATTGTTATACACATCACAAAGGGCACTCTAGACATAAATAGACATTGGTGAGCTTTCCAAAGACAACACACAGAGAACGACAAGAAAACAGAGCTATTGGGCTGGAGAGATGGCTCAGCGGTTAAGAGCACTGTCTGCTCTCCCAGAGGTCCTGAGTTCAAGTCCCAGCCATCAATTCCCATGATGGCTCACAACCATCTATCATGAGATCTGTGCAGGCATACATGCAGGCAGAACACTGTATATGTAATACATAAAATAAAAAAAAAATAAAAAAATAAAAAGAAAACAGAGCTATTGAATATTAAAACATAACTTTAGAAATAATGCAGAGAAATACTGAAAGACACTGCTGAGACAACTTCTCCAAGTACACCAAAAAGACAGGAGCACAAAATGAGGGAGAAATGATAAATCCGGGAGATTGGAACTAGAATAGAAGCAGCAGAAAAAGCACAGAAGACCAGAGCAGGTAAAGCCACTAAACGAAAGTAAGGAATGTTTAGGAAAAGGCAGATTAAAAGGGCCCATTGTGGACTAGCAAGATGCTCAGCAGGTGAAGACATTTACTACTGAAGCCTGGGGACCAAGTATAGGTGGAAGGGGAGACCTGAGCACACAGAGCAATCCTGTGACCATGGCACATGTGCCCCCACACACATCACAAACTCACACACACACACACACACACACACACACACACACAAATATTATTAATATTAATAACAATACAATTTTAAAGGGTTCCATCAGAATGAATAAAAGTAGGCAAACTGTATATCACGGCAAGGTGTCAGAAACTAGAACTGAAGAAAAGATTCTATATGCATCAAGATATTTCTCAAATGTGCATTGCTTAAGGAAGATCAAAGAGCAAATACCTCTGGACTCTTCAAAAGCAGTACTGCACGCAAGATGAGAATGAAGGAAGGCATTCAAAACCCTGGGGAGAAACTATCACCAAAGCAGAGTATTGTTCAGGCAAATTTCAAATCAAGTCCGTAGTGTGTTTGGACACTTGTGGACACAGCCTTTCTCCTGAGAGGACCAAGACCCAGTAGTACATCCAGTATGGATGGCAACCTGTCAAGGTCAGAAGACCATAGCTAAGAAAAGACTGGCAAAAACTGCCATCGCATGAATCCCCCATACCCAAAATACTGTGTTTTTAACCCAAGGCACACTGTCTGGGCAAGCATAGGCCTGATTTTCATTTGCTCTTAAGCCAGAGAAGTTTCTGCCCTCTTCCCCGATGTTCTCAAACAGCTAAGGACACATGTTTACCCCCACAGAAGTGTGCTATTTTGAGCTACTTCTAAAGAGGTATAGGTAAAACTGATTCTTAAACAGAAAACACAAAGCGACTCTCTCATCCCACAGCACTGCAGAGCCTCAAGCCAGGTAACCCCCTCTTTAAAACCTGTTTCTGACTCGATTAGTTAGTTCCAAAGTAGGGGCTCTCAAAGATGAATTCAGCCATGTCCCAGAAATTGCATTGGTTTATCTTCATAATAGGAGGAGGGAACATACGATTCTGTGTATGTAATTCCCCAAACGGCAGCTGGATTAGAAGACAATGTTGGTATAGCTTCTGGGTACCTACCGATGACTTTGTCCTGACTCGCCATAAACATACCGTCCTAATTGTCCTGTTCATCTTCCCTGGCTGGTTTGTTGTTGGGTTTTTGTTATTGTTGGTTTTTACTGTTTCATCCTTGAGTATGGGTTACTCAAACCTATACTAATCAACTGCAGCGAGACCTGGTGGCCTGGTGGTATAAGGAAGACTCAGTCCTACAAGGGGCTCCTGAGCTAACATGTTTTGTGCATCATCCTTTTATTAAAGAATGAAGGGCTGTTGTGGCCACCTTCAGACCCAGAAACAGGAATGGGTGATTAGGCACAAACAAACAAACAGCAACAACAACACTAAAGTTACGTGACCAGATAAAAAAGAGATAACAAGAAAAAAAATGAAAAAACTCTGGAGAGAAAAATAAGATAAGCATTTCAATACTGAAAACTACATCAGTCAAAGTATAAGACTAAAAAGCACAAAGGACCATGCTTTAAAAAAATATAAAGCATGAAAAAGAGAAATTCCTTTTATTTCATTTTTATTAGTGGTGGGGAAAGGGGGAAATTCTAGACATGTGTGCCAGAGCATCCATTTGGACGTCAGATAAAAACTTTGTGGGATTGGCTCTCTCCACCTTTGTGTATATTCCAAAGATTGAACACCAGGTTTGCTCTACCCACTGAACCATCTCACCTACCCCAGAAATTTTTAAACACTAAAAAGAAATAAAGTGGCTTTGGGTTATGATCATCTAAATCTCTAAAGGAGCCTGTATCTCTCCACAAAAATATAAACAAACAAATACATAACTCACACAAGTGAGAACAGTGGACCAAAGCTCCCAAGGATGATGAGAGAAGGGGGCAGACAAGTCCGGTCCCATCTCCAGGCATTGACCTGGAAACAGTCCACATTGTATGGGCAGATGGAAAAACTCACAATCTTTCTGTACTGGGGAATTAGAAAGCAAAGCTGGTAAGCTGTAAATAGTAAAACATGCAGTAGACTTGTAAAAGCGGAAAGTCAGACAGGCAGTCCTCGAGCCCCAGACTTCTACCTCACAATCCTCACACCCGGGACGTCCACACCTCTCCTCGCTGACCTCTGCAGAACAAGCCTAGGGTAGCTCGGCTGGACTGACCAGAGCAGCAAGCTGCTGAGAGAACAAGAGAGCTTCCCATTCAAGTAGAGTTTTCTGGATCACGCTGGTAATCCCAGCACTTTGGATACTGAGACAGGAGGACCGTCATGAGTTCAAGGACCGGCTGGGCTTCAGAATGAGTTTCGGGCCATCCTGGACTCCAGAGTAAGACTCTGTCTCAAGGAAAAACAAAAAAGGTGGAGGGAGTGGGAGATGGGGAAAGGAGAAGAGGGGCTCAGATTGCAGTTCAATCCCAACTGGGGAAAAAAATGGCCTGCTGAAATAAATAACATTCATCTGCAGGATATAAGAAAACCCAAAGTCTCTACAACTTAGCACTCATGAGATCCAGCAAATGCTTCAAACTAGCTGAACAAAGAAGAGGGAAAATGACATATTCACAGAAGAAAAGAAAGTCAGTCTAGTTTAACCCGGGGAAGAAACAACTGTCAAAAATAAAACACAGATTTCAGTGAACTCCCTACACCTGTCTTAGATGAAATAAAACATACTTTCAATGCATAAAGCTCCCATCAAAGAAATGGGAAGTCTCCGCCTAAAAACTGAGCAGAAGATGACAGGGGAGGTGGCTCAGCAGGCAGTAGCTCTCCCATCTGACAGTAAGAGAAAACCAACTCTCAAAAGTTGTCCTCTGGACCTCCGTGTATGTACCCGCTCACACAGACACAGCAATGGTGAACAAAATTTAAATATTCCTTTTAAAAAGTAAAGACAAGAAAAACAAGATCAAAGTTCTAGAGGGAAAAAAAAAAAAGAAAGAAAGAAAGAAAAGAAAAGAAAGAGAGAAAAAAGAAAAAGAAAATAGCTTTGCCTTAAAAAAAAAATAGCCTTCGCCAGATGGGCTCAGCAGCGGAACACAGACAACAGAGGGTCAGTTAATAGAAAGTGTGCTAGGTGAAGATTCAGGGGTTGGGGAATGAAGAACTTCAGAGGCTAACTGGATTATTGAAGGGTGGGGTGTATGTTTAGGGAGTCTGTCAGAGGGAACAAACAGAAACAATGGGGCAGAAGCACTTGAAACACTAGTCATGAAAGATTTCCCAGATTTGCAAAAGGACAGAAAATTCCAGATATAATATACAGAGAAATGTACATTCCCTGGAAGCACTCGCCAGTAAAAGCTACATGGTCCCCGCAAGGGTAAAAACAAAGATAAAGAGGTCTTGAAAGCCCCAAGACAAAAAGAACTGTATCCTGACTCCGTAAACACGCACCAGGCAATGGTGAGTCCCTCTGGGTCCATGGAGGCTGGATGGAAAGGAGTCTCTACTAAAAAGAAAACTGCTAAAGCAGAATGCTATGTTCAAAAAGGGAAAAAAATTTATTAAAAATTAAGAGCAAAATAAAGATCTCTTTGGATAAAAAGAAGTTAAAACATTTGGCCATAAGCAGATTTATACTACAAAAAAAGTCAAAGTGGTTTGTTGGGCAAATAAGAAATGAGATCAGGTGGGAACTTAAATCTTCATGGGAAGAAGGAAAAGTCATTCACCAGTTAAAAATAAGGAAGGGAGAAAAAGTGGGAAGAGAGGGAGAGAGGGTGGGGGGAAGGAGGAAGAGACGGAGGCTCTCAAAAGTTGGAAATACTTTGATAAAACAACAAAAATGCATTTCTTTTTCTCTTAATTTCTTTACTAACCATATAACCTGAAAATTAAAGTAATAATGTTGCCCTTGGGAGCTTATAACATATGTAGATATGGCACCAAAAATAATTATAAAATAAAGACACAAGTCTATTGGGTGCCAAGAGTTTTATACATAATCAGCACATTTATACGTTGTTAACTAATGTAAATTAAATATATATATTATCATTGTTAAAACAACCATTTGTGGGGTTTTTTTTTTTTTCCTAAAGCAGAGTGTTACATAACCTAGGCTAGCCTTAAACTGTGTCTATAGTTAAGAATGAACTTCTAAGCCACCTGTATCCACGTCTCAAGTGTTGGCGTCACAGGCATGTGCCCCTGCACTCAGCTTATTCAGCCGTGGTGACTGAACTCAGAATTTCATGCACCCTGGGCAAGTACCCTGCCAACAGAGCTACATCTCCAACTCTACCACCAATTTTTAAATGGGAAAAAAAAAAAAAAAGAATACCAAGGAAACAATAGGAAAATCTAGAATGTTGAAAATAAATAGGTGGGAATATCTGCTGTACATACAATAAGCAAAAGTAGGCCATGGTGCAATATCAACATTCCAGAAAGCGGTTATCAAGACAAGACACACTAACAGAAACAAGGCACCTGCTTCCTAGTAATGAAAGAGACGGTGAACAGGAAAACATCAAATGCCTATGAACCCAAGAACACAGCTTCAAACACACAAAGCAAAAACTGATAGGTTTAAGAAAAAACAAATCACAAAAACATAGGCAAAGGCTGCAACACACTTTAATCAATTACTGATGGAGAAAACAAGGAAACGTTCATCAAAAATATAGAAGACTTTAACATTTCACTCAATTGTAAAATGCATTTCTCTTCAATTACACAAGGAATGCATATCAGCACAGACCATATTTAGAGTCATAAAACAAGTCACAAGAAAAGTTAAAAAGAATGAAAGCACATAAAATACGTGCTCTGTGTCAGAGTGAAACTATGTTAGAAATAAAAAAAAAAAAAAAACAATGGAGTAACCAGGAAATACCAAGCATTTGGAATTAAGCTCACTGCTAAAGAACCCTCAGGCTCCAAAATCGATTAAATAAACAAACCAAAGACGTTAGAAAATATCTGGAGCTGAACAATAATGAAAACATAACCTATTAAAATGTGTGGGCCACCACGGTGGCACACATCCGCACTCCCATTGGTCAAGTGGCAAAGACAGAAGGACTGCCTCACAGTTCTGTTCACAGGCAGCGAGACCCTGTCCTGAAAAAACAAACAACGAACAAAAACCGTGATTGGCTATGCTTAGGGTGGGACTTGCAAGGAAGTCCATGGCTGTAAAACTGCATTATAAGAGAAGCAAGATTTCAAGTTAGCTGGGCGTGGTGGCGCACACCTTTAATCCCAGCACTCGGGAGGCAGAGGCAGGCAGATCGCTGTGAGTTCGAGGCCAGCCTGGTCTACAAAGTGAGTCCAGGATGGCCAAGGCTACACAGAGAAACCCTGTCTCGAAAAACTAAAAAAAAAAAAAAAAAAAAAAAAAAAAAAAAAAAAAATATATATATATATATATATATATATATATATATATATAATAAAAAAGATTTCAAGTTAATGATAGAAGCTTTGGCTTCAGCGAACCAGAGACAATTAAGTCCGAGCCAAACCAAAAGCAGAGAAGCAGTGTACTGAAGAAAAGCATCAAACCAAACGCTGGCTGTTTTGAGAACAGTGAAATCCATAACTGCTAGCCAAGAAAATCAAGAATAAAAAACAGGCAGTTATCGCCAATATCAGAAATAATGGAGCAGGTTTGAGGACACAGTTCAGTGGGTAAAGTGCGAGGTATTTAAGCATGAAGACATGAGATCAGTACTGCAGCGCACATGCTAAGGCTAGGAGCTATGGTGTACATCTGCAACCCCAACTCTGGGGGTGCAGAGACAGGTGGATCCTAGGGGCTCAGTGGCCAGGCAGTCCAGGGGCTCAGTGGCCAGGCAGTCCAGAGCAGTGGATCTCACTAACTTGCCTAATATTGAGACACTTTAATACAGTTCCTCATGTTGTGGTGACTCCCAACTTTAAAATTGTTCTCTTTACCACTTCATAGAAACTGCAATTCTGCTACTATAATGAATCTTTTTTTTTTCTTTATAAAGCATTTATTTTTAGGTACAATTAGTTCTTTCAACAAATGCCAGCCCTGCTGTGTCACATGGTAAAGCAGTAATGTGTTTAACCATATAAAGTAAAAAATTTCTTCTTGTGAGACACATATGCAGGGGTATTGTCATTCTTTTTTGTTGTTGTTATTGTTTTTTGTTTTTTGATTCTTTTTCTTTTTTTATTAATTTATTCATACTGTAATGAGTCTTAATGTAAATCTGATATGTAGGATATCTGAAAGGGTCGGTCCAACCCCAGGGGGTCGTGACCCACAGGTTGAGAACTACTGGACCAGTAAGCTACAGGTTCAGCAAAGGACCCCGTCTCAAAAACAAGCTAGAGAGTAAAAGAGGAATCCACCCAATGTTTGTCTCCAGTCGATAGGAGGGTGAGCACAGGCAAGTGTGCACACACAAACACACACACACACACACAAACACACACATGCACAGCACACTTGCATATACTACAATGATAGCAAATTCTAAAATGTAGCAACAAATTCTACAGATGGAAAAAAAAAGGGGGGGATTGCTACAAACAAGTTTATGCCAATATGCAGACATTGGACAAATCTGCCAAGTGGACACAATGAGAAAATTCCTCAAAAGATACAATAACCACAACTGACCTGTGATGATATATATATATTTAGTGTGTGTGTGTGTGTGTGTGTGTGTACATGTTTGTGCATGTGCACAGGTTTGTGAAGGTATGTACAAAAATGTGTGCATGACTGATTGCCTAGGCTGCCTGGCAATTGTTGAGATCCAAGAATCCTCCTGCACCTACCCCAGTGCTATGATTACCTATGTCTGCATCCGTGACAGCTTTTCTTACACGGTTATGGGGGATGTGACCTCAGGTCTTGAGCTCCCACAACAGTACACTGCCCAGTGAGCCATCTCCCCACTTCTATTTGTGGAGATTTGGGCCACAGGTCCTGGCTTCTAACTGCACGGTCTTTGCTCTTTCCTAAATGCCTAGAGTAATATGGTAACGGTATGTACCTTTACCATCATTACAGCTTTGTATTGATGAAAGTAAAAGAGTTTATTGAGACAATATTGAGACCTCAGAAGCCGACTTCAAAACTCATATATACATACACACATATATACATATATACACACATATACATACGCCATACATACATACAAACATACATACATACATACAAACATACAAACATACATACATACATACAAACATACATACATACATACAAACATACATAATCTTTCTCTCCTTCTCAACCTATTCTTTTTTCTCTCAACAATCAGACTTAGAGAGAAACTAAGATTTCCCTAATCTACCCTCACTTTTCCATTCTCTGGCATATTTTATCTGAGTAGATACAAGACCATCCAGTTTCATAAGGAGTTCTGCTCAAATCCAGGAGACACTCACCACCTTCCTCAGTCCTAAGCATAAGTCGGCTTCAGTCCTGCGTGTGCAACGAACAAGGTCTCTATGAAAACACCAAGGGCAGGGTTCTGACAGCCCAGAAAGCTTAGCACATGGAGGTTTCTGGAGGGTAGTATGCTCAGGAGGAGTGTGGGAGGCCTGCTCCCCTTCCCCCATGCCTCAGCCCTGGGCATCTGGGCATCTGGAACCTTTGCAATGTCCTTTATAAGACACCAGCACATGTGCCTCCCTGGAGTCCTGTGACTGGCTCAAGCAAAGGAGAGCTGTAAGAGTTGTAAGAGTCTGGTTTGTACCTGGCCACCTGGAGGCTCAGGTGAGGCCACACGCCTTGGATTGGCATTGCGGGGGAAGGGGGGGGGCGCATAACTGAGGAAATCGTTCTTAAACTTTGGTATTTCTAGGTTGGCAGTGTCAAAAGGGAGCCAAATGGAAGAACATCAGCTCACATCACTGCAGAATTAACTGTGTGCGGATGGGAAGAAATCCTCATCTCGCTTGGGTCACAGAAGCGGTCCGTGCTGGGGCCATACAGCAGCAGAAACTCAGTCTGAGTTGTTTGCCACCAGCAGATTCCCACCCCTCAAAGGAAGAATGAAAAAACATGGACAGCTCTATTCACTAGAGAGTTGAACTTAAAACTTAGAAATAAACAGAGCGAGGGAAAGAAGGCTGTCAATTTCACAAACTCAGAAAAATATGGAAAAGAAGAACTCTGCTAAATTCATTTTATAAGAGCAATTGTGTGTGTGTGTGTGAGAGAGAGAGAGAGAGAGAGAGAGAGAGAGAGAGAGAGGGGGGATGAGGAGGAGTTGAGGGGAGGAGAGAAGAGGGAGGAGAGAGAGAGAGAGAGAGAGAGAGAAAGGTTTTTTTTTTTAGATAGATAGAAAAATCCTTACCAAATTATTAGCAAACTGAATTCAACAATGTTTTTAAAGGACATAGAGTCTAACCAAACAGGGTTTATTTCAGGAGTCCAGGGTTGGTCTAATCCTGAGAAAGGCTCAGAGCTATCCAAAAGGAGAAAGCAGGAGGTCCATAAGAACACCCACCCACATTGTTTTGATTTAACCTTGTTCCCAAAGTCCCAGCCAATGCAATAAGGCAGTTAAAAGAAATAAAAGGCAATGTAGGAAAAACGCATGAGCACCTATATTGAAAACCTCAAGTAACCCAAGACCCAAGCTGCGAAGCCTAATACACAAGTATGTACTGGGTGCCAGCACACACACACACACAAACACACACAAACACACACACATACACACACACACACAAAAGTCAATGCTGTGTGTTTGTACAATTGCACTTAGAAAATGACATCTAAAGTTACTTTTTTTTTTTTTTTTTTGGTCATTGGCTTGTGCTTGGCTTTGTTGTTATTTTTGTGTGTGTGAATGTGTGTATTCATGTGTTCATGTGTGTGTGTGCTATGGGCTCACACCTGTGTGCCTGTGCACATTTCTGTGCATCCACATGTGGAGGCCAGAGGTTGGCGCTAGGTTTCCTCTCCAGTCTTTCTTCACCTTATTGGCTTTGAGGTCGTTTCTCACTGAACCTGGAGTTTACTAACTGGCCTAGTTGGATGGCCCCCAATAGTCCTAAGGCTCTTCTACGTCTGATGCAATGAGACTGGGGTACAGGGGTGTGCCATGACAGCCAGCTTTTTGCATGAGTGTTAGGTTTCCAAACTCAGTTTCTCACACTTGTACAGCAAATAATCCACAGATGGAGCCCTCTGCCCTGTGGCAGATTTTGCTGCTGCTGCTGTTGTTTGTTCTGGATGTGTGTGTGTGTGTGTGTGTGTGTGTGTGTGTGTGTGTGTGTGTGTGTGTGTGTTGTGGGCTTTTGGTGGGGGCAGGGGTTGGAGGTTGTGGTGGCAGGGGAGATTGGTTTGATTTGGCTTTTCAATACAGGGTTTCTCCATGTAGTCCTGGCTATCCTGGCAGTCACTCTGTAGATCAGACTGGCCTTAAACTCAGAGATCTGGCTGCCTCTGGCTGAGATAAAAGACGTGTGTCGCCACAGCCTGGGGTTGGTTTGTTTGTTTTTCGTTTTCACACTGTAGCTCAGGATGGCCTTGACTTCACAATGTAACCAAAGCTAGACGAGGGGCTCAGAAGCCTGCTGCCTCAGTCTCCTCAGAATTGGGATTAGAGGAATCAGCTCCATGTCAGGCCTGTTTTGTTTTGTTAGATGTGACTATGGAACCCAGAGACTTGCACAAGCCCACAAACACTCTAGCACTGAGTTGCCTGCCCAAGCTCCCCAAAAAGAAATGGAGAAAACAACTCCATTCACCAAAGCACTTAAGAAAACATTTAATTAAAGAGTCAGCATTGCAAAAGACAGTTAAACAAGACCTCCACAACTGTACTCGTGTGTGTGTGTGCGCGCGTGCATGTGTGTGTGTATGTGTGTGTGTTTCTCTAAACAGCAGAGGATTCAGGTTAATATTGTAATCCTCCCCAATTATCAAGAAAACAAAATGCAAGTATTTAAAAAGAAAAGGCTTTGATTCTAAAAACCTATGAAAAGCAAAGAATGTAAGACACAGAGTAACAAAGATGGTGTGTCTTGAAATACAAAAAGCGGTTTAAATGGATAAACAGAATAGAGCTCTGATATAAATCTACACACACACGGTTCACTGATTTTCAGCAAAGGTCCCAAGGGACTTCAATAAAGACAAGATGGTTTTCATAGCAAATGGAGCCTGAATGAGTAGATAGTGTATATGAAAACAATAAACTCCAAACCTTAACTCACATTGTATGTGAAAATTGACTCTAAAGTATTCACAGACCCAGAAGTTAGAGGCAAAACAATTTAACTTCTAGACAGCATTGGAGAAAATATTTGTGACTGTGATCAGAAAAAAAAATTATTTAATAGGATATCAAGAGCAAAAACAACAAAAGAAAAATGTACATAATGACCTACGAAATTTAAAAGTTCTTATCTTTGAAGCTATTGTTAGGGGCTGAGGAGATGGCTCACTTGAAAAATGCTTGCTCACAAGCATGGGGACCCAAGCTCATGAGGTCCAAAATCTCTAAGAATCGTAGGTATGGTGGCACACACTTGCAATTCCAGCGCTAAGGAAGCAAAAACAAGTTGGTCCTTGGAGCTACAGGCTAGACAGTCTAGCCTAATTGGTAAGCCTCCAAGCCAACAACTGACACTGTCTCAAAGGAGGTAAATGGCCTCCCTGAGGCTAACAGCCAAGGTTGTCCTCTGGCCTCTACACACATGTGCTCACTTCTGTGAATTCACACACGTGAACACACATACTCATTTCTTTAAAGTCATGGTTAGTAAAACACAAAAGAAGCAAATTTTTCAGGAAAAAGGGCTTACACAGAACTCTTACAACTCAATAACACCAAAATTCCCATAAAAATTGGGCAAAAGATTGGAACAGACACTGTCCAGAAGAAGATACCAAATAGCCAATAAGCATGAGAACATATGCTCAGCCTCGCTAGTCATCAGAGAAACACTAATTAAAACCGCAAGAAGAGTCCATTACACCCTGACTAGAAAGATTAAGATTAAAATGATTGACAACATCAAGTAGAAGCAAGAATAAAGGACACTGGACCTTCCTCCTACACTTCTGGTTGGAGTGCAAAACATTACAGCCCCTTTGTAAAATGGTAAGGCAGTACCTTTAAACATGAAATATTCACTTATTATGATATCAAGCGATTGTATTCCAGGTATTGAACCCAAAGAGTATAAACAGGGGCAAGGAGTATGACTCAGGGCAAGCCTGAGGACCTGAGTTCAATTCTCCAGCACCCACATAAAAAGCCAGGCATATCTGCATGTGCCTGCAACCTCAGCACTGAGAGTGAAAACAGGAGAATCCCACAAGCTGACTGGCCTACCAGCCTAGCTTCCAGGTCGGTGAGAGGCCCTGTCTCAGGGAAATAAGACAGAGAACAGCAGCATTCACTCCGACGTCCTGCTCTCAACTCTACATGTGCACACATGATGCATGTATTTGTATAGTCATGTACATGTCACACACACAAACACACACACACACACACACACACACACACACACACACACATGAAATGAACATACGTCCAAATCCAGGCACGTGGGCCAAGTCTATAAACTTAGCACTTGAAAAGCTGAGGCGGAAGAATTACTATACGTTCAAGGACAACCTGAACTACATAGTGAACTTCAGACCAATATGGAATACATAGTGACATGTATTCCATACATCATGAGATGCTGGCTCAAAAAACAAAAGAACTGAAAAGTAAATCCCACATGAAAATGCATATATTAACATGCCCAGGGTCACTGTTCACAAGGTTCAAAAGCTGGAAATTATCGAGATATCAACTGAATGGTGAATGTGTAGACAAAGGGCAATATACACACGCCAGGACTTACTAGAGAGACATAAAAGTCATTAATAAATATGACACAAATGACCCTCAAAGACTTTACTTATTAAGAGCTGGTATAGTTTGCATAGGAATTCCCCCAAAGGCCCATGTGTTACAGGTTGGCCTCCAGCCCCTGGCACTTTCAGGAAGTGGTAGAACCTTCAGGGGGTGGAGTCTAATGGAAAGACCTGAGGTCATTGAGTGTGCCCCAGAAGGAGCTACTGGGAACCCAGATTCTCTTCTTTCTTTGTTCCTTGACTGCCATGATCTAAGCAGCCTTCTCAGCTTCATGCTGTCACCGTGGTGGGGCAGCTCACCACGCCCAAGGACGAACACAAGCAATGACCTTTAAAGCCGTGTGCCAAAAGGACCCTTTTCCTCTTTATAAGCTAACTGATTGTCTCAGCCAAACAAGAAAACAGACAAACAAAATCTAAACATGGAAGGCTAAACTGTTGAATGACTCCATTTCTGTGACAGTTTATAAAAGACAATACTTCAGTGACAGGCACAAAGCGGGTGTCTTTCTGGAGCTGTGGTAAAAGGAGCAGATCGTGGCCAATGGCACGAGCACTTGCCTACAGTGAGGGCCCCGTCTCCCTGATTGTGATAGTGCCTACATGAGTGTACAAATTTAGGAAAATCCATCCAGGTACATTTTGAAAATAGATTGCTTTTATTATATGTGACTATTTCCATAATTGGCAAACGGAACAAAATATAATGATATAATCAAACACTTATGATTATAAGCTTATGATTATACATATAATAAGGTGGTAACCATGAGAAGGCAATATTCAACTAAATGGTGTCCATTTTTATCTATACTTGGCATTTCAAATTAAGGGCTAAGTGAAAATATTCCTGTGTGTATGTGTAGAATCACCACAAATAGGGTAGTTCAAAAGTGACTCATAGAAGTGTACTGTGTGAGTCATTTTTTAAAAATATGGGCCTGGAGAGAGAGCTCACTGATAAATGCTTACTAGACAATCATGCCCAATGGTCCAGATCCTAGCTCTCACACAAGAAGCAAAACATCCTTGAAGACATCTCTAACCCCTTCTGAGGAGGCAGAGACAGGAAGACCGCTGAGACTTGCTGGCTTCCAGCCAATGAGAAAATACAAACTCAAGGTTCAGGGAGAGACCCTGCCTCAAAGAAATAAGTGGAGAGTGATAGAGAAGGACAGCCGAATCCCTCTTCTGACATCCACGCACACTCATACACACAGATGCCTAGAGACTCACACACATACAAAATACATACACACATACCTATTTTTAAAGATTTTTACAACTCAGTAGAAAATGATCTACTGGGCCGGGAGTAGAGGGTAAGGAGATCCAAGGACTGGAGAGATGGCTCAGCAATTAGGAGCGCTGTTCTTCCAGAGGAGCTATGTTCGATTCCTAGCAGCTACATGGCAGTTCACAACTGTCTGAACTCTACTTCCAGGGATCCAACGCCCTCTTCCAGGTGCCCATGATACATAGATGAATGTACAGGAAGAATACACATACATATGAAGTAAACAAAATGAAGTATGTACATAAGATCACAAGGAAATGTCAAAAATAGGACCAAACAAACATCAAAATAATATTTCCAAAACACTCTCCCAAAATACCTTCAAAACTGAACATTTAAAGGCTACCCAGCAATGACTTAAGCATGCCCAGAAATGAATCATGTTGTGTTAAATCTGCTTCAAGGGGGAAAAAAAAGGTCATTTGGGCAAACAGACAAAAACAGTGAGCAAGAAAAGGGAAATAAGTCTGCCACTAGGCTATTTACCAATTCTTAAACCCCATAGGGGAAAAAATATAACAAATTTAAGGCCCTTGAGTAAGGAAAGTAGAAGTCAAGCGTTTTATATCTACCCAACCCTGCCTTCAAGTACAAGGCTACAAATAAACTTTCATCAACCTGCCACAACTCAGGGCATCTTGATCCTGTGAACACTTCCAGTGGAATCTTTTAGAAGGAGTAAGTGCTGGCTACTGTCAGTGAGCCCGCAGAACAAAGCTGAGCCGTGGCTATGGGGAGAAAACACAGCAACCACTATGCAATTATTAAAGATCTGGAAACCCTGGGGACTAAATAGTGCATGTAGGTATGACTCACTAATAGGCATTAATTATAAATAGAAGGATATTATTTTATATCAGATTCTAGGAGAGTGGAGGCTACAAATAATTCCAATATTGTTCAATGTAGAGAAATAATTAGCCCCCAAAACATATGAGCTAATTACCCTTATATAAAGGGATTAATATGAACTTAATGACTAGAACAAATAAGAAAATTAAAAACTCATTGCATAATGAGGAAGCCTTTGATGTAAAATACATACAAAAATAAACCAGTGATAGAACTAAGGCCAAACATATTAATCATATCAGTAGATGAAACGAGCTTAACTCACCTATTGAAAGAATAGGATTTTCAGATTAGCTAATGAAGAAAACCCCAACTCTACGGAGCTTATTAAAAAACATACCTAAAATGAGACTCAAAGGAGTTAAAAACAAGACAATGTATATCAAGTGAACACAAACACATGAGAAGCAAACAGGACCCGTGTTCTTGATACCTGACAAGGTCACAAAGTATTCCTCAATGCAGATGTATACTTCAGGATGCTTAAGGCTACATTCACAGTGAAAAGCTTGGTCACTGATATGTATGCACACAACAGGCAAGAGCAACATCCGTGAGCAACAACACACAAGATTCAGGAACAGACAGAAACACACTAATAAGAGAGACCTCGACATACCTCTCGCTATCCACTCAAGTGTGCTAATAATCAATAGGGTACAGAAGAGCTAATCAAGGTACATCATGTAGGTATCTGTCAAGTGTGATATTCTGTATCAAAGACAGGCATTACAACTGCCTTTTGAGTGCACAAGGAACATGGACAAAACCAAGAAAACATGAATGTTTTAAAGAATAACAGCAGCGCATCAATAAGAACAGAAATCAATAACAAGACTGAAAAACAAAATGTCCTACCACATTGGAGTTTACACCATGATGGCTAAAGACAAAATATGAGCTTCTATTGCAGAATTTCTTGAAAATAATGATAATAACATCTCAAATCTGTGACCAGAAATTTGTAAGCTACAACTAAAGGGAACATCAAAAAAAAATCATATGAAATGCCTATGGTGATAAAAATTAATTTAATAGAAACTCAAAACTCAAGAAAATAATAAATAAATTTTAAATGAAAAAAAAATGAAGAATAAGAAAAGCTGAAATGAATGGGTAGGAGGCCTAGGGAGAAAGCATAAACCCACGACACTAAACACACGACATTAAAAATGATGAGGCGAGATAAACATCAAACCAGAGGACTTTTGAACTCATATGGGACTTTTGCATAATCCCATACAAACAGAACTGAAAACTTATGTAGAATGTAACATACCAAATTTCCCCTAGTAGGGGGAAAAAAAAAAAAAAAACAGAAAGTCCAAACTGAACACACACTATAGAACAAACAGAAAAAGAAGTTTAAAAATTCTATTAAACACACACAGGTGCACATGCATGTGTGCACACACACACAACACACACACAAACACACCTGGCTAGATGGCTTCACAGGGGACACTAAGCACATTCAAGATTGAATAGTCTCAACGCTACTGTGCTGCTGAGTGAGACAAAGCCTCCCGAACTCACTGCCTATACTAAACAGAAGATTGTTCCCTGATCCTGACTAGAGCTCCCCACTCTCTACCTCTTCCAAACCCTGCAAACCTTATTACCATCAATACAAAAAAATCTCTCAAAGCTTTCCAAAATATAGTCTGGCATATTAATAAAGTTAAAAGGTGTCATATGGTCGCCATGGATACAGAAAATAAATATAACTCAATACTCACTCATGCTTAGAAATTAATTAATTGATTGATTGAAAAGATTAGATTTAAAAAAATAAAAAGCTTCGGAGACTGGATGGATGGCCCAGGAATTAAGAGGCTGTTCTTGCAGAGGACCAGGATTCATTTCCCAGCACCTACATGGTGGCTCACAACCACCTGTAACTTCAGTTCTGGGGAATCTAACATCTCTGTCCTCCTTAGGCACCAAGTGTGTGAATGGTGCATATACATCCATCCATGCAGGTGTGCAAACATACACATAAAGCAAAGATAAAAATAAATGTTTTTAACTGAATAAAGTAAAACCAAAAAAGAGAGAAATGGATGGATGTTTTGTTACTTTATTACTGGGATCTAAATAGAGGTCTTAACAAAGAAATACTAGGGTGTTCTTACTAAAATTAAAAACAAGACAAGAAGTCATGTGTGTTGGTGCATGCCTGCCACCCTAGTATCTGAGAGATGGAAGCAGAAAGGTAAGCTTGAGGCTACTGGATGCTGCATCACGTGACCCACTTCAAGGGAGAAGACAGTCAAGAACACCAGCTGTCTGGACTGTATTTGATATTGATGGTTTAAGCTATCCAGGTTCTGGAATGTTCTACAGGGGGAAAAAAGCCACAGGAGATGGAGACATGGCCACACACCATCTTCTTCTTTCTTTCTTTCTTTCTTTCTTTCTTTCTTTCTTTTTTCTTTTTTGTCCTCCCCCTCCTCCTTATTCTTTTTTTTTTTTTTTCTTCAGCTTCACAAGTAGAGAGTAAAGGCAAATGGGCTTAACGGTTGTTCCTATGGAATACAGCTTCCAGATGTAGTCAGCCAGCAGCTTGTCCTTATTATGAACTAAGGTAAAGGAATATTCACTCACATTTGGAGAGAAAGATTTCTGCACTTTTTACTAACTAGGTGAACCTAGGTCATGAGTCCCTTTACAATTTCACTTTTGAAGGAAGGGAGTCGGGGGAGACCTGGAACGCATTTCTGAATGGAGTTTTGTTTGAAGAGGTAAGTTTCTGGGAACTTTGTTATGTTATCACAGAACAGCAGCTACCCTGCAGATGTTTCAATAATCGACTGCTTAGAAAGTGCTCCCCTAAGTAGGAGCGCTCTAACACAGATCGGTGCTGATGGGCAGTTAGCCAGGGGTTTGAAAGTTGAGGACAGTGACATGATGGTGTCTGTATTTTTGATGGCTCATCCAGGCTGCTGAATGACAATACATTTGATGGGGAGAAGGGCAGTGCCCTAGTTTGCTTTTTATTACTGTGATAAAGCACTTACCAAAACAAAAACAAAAAAACTGGGGAAGGAAGGAAAGAGTTAATTTGGCCTAAATGGTCCAGCACCAGACAGGAACTCAAGCAGGAACCTGAAAGCAGGAACTGAAGCAGGGATCACAGAGGAACACTGCTTCCTGGCTTGCTCCTCTGGCTTTACTCAGCTACCTTTCTTACAGCCCAGGCCTTCCTGCCCAGTGACACCACTGTCCATACTGGGCTGGGCCTCCCCACCTCAATCATCAACTAAGAACTTGCCCTCGCAGGCTTGCCCGAAGCTCAATATGGCGCCGGAGTTAATTTTTCAAATGAAGTCGCCTCCTCCCAGGTGTGTCAAACTGACGAGCAAGGTCTGCCATCAGAAGCAGAGCCTGGGAAGTATGTCACAAGACTGTTGTGTCAGGGAAACACAGTGCTAATTAGCAATGGCATGAATAAATAGGAAGTGACTTATCTAAGGCATATTTGAGATAAAGCCAGGGTACTAGAATACCAGCCCTTCTCTCTCATAGCCAGCATTAGAGTTGATAATATAACAAAGTGTCTTTTGGCATAAATAGGAAGAACAACACATGTCCAAGTTTCCCTGTGGAAGGTTAAGATTCAAATACATGTAACTAGCTCTATGGAGAGGAACGGGGAGAGCACTGTGGGCACACTCATGTGCAGCTTCACGGACTGGTACTCTCTAGAGTGCCATTCATCACCTACGCTGTCTCTCACTGACCTGGAGCTCACCAAGTAGGCCAGGCTGCCAGACCAACAAGCATCAGGGATATACCTATCTCACCACTCCCGGGCTGGAATTAAAGTGCAAGCCACCATGCCCAGCTTTTGCCTCATTTTACTTTATTTGGTGTGTGTGTATGTGAGTGCATGCGTGCGTGCGTGAGTGAGTGTGTGTGTGTGTGTGTGTGTGTCTGTGTGTGTACATACATTCTTTCCATTTTATCTATGAGTCTGTCAATCTCTAGGATGGATGAAAACAAAAGCTACCTCAAAATGCTGGACACCTCTCAAAGTCTAATCCGATGCCAAATATAAAATGAGACGCACAATGATATTTGTGCTGTTGAAAGGGTTAGAAGGACAGACAGCGAAGACAGAATTAGAGCACTTGAGATATAAGAAGCTAAAAACCCTATATAAAGTGGGTCAAGCATTCCCCACCCCTGAAAGCTGAACTATTGATGGCTACATGTTTGTTCGTTCTCTACACTCTCTGAAGCAGTAGAGTTCACATCTGAACCAGTGTTGCTCACCCCAGGGAGCCGCCATATCTCTTCAGAGTATAAGAAATAAATGCGCATGAACATCTAACGTGGTGGTTCTCTACCTGTGGGTCTCTACCCCTTTGGCAACCCTCTATCACCAATAATATTTACATTATGGCTCATAACAGTAGCAAAATTATAGTTATGAAGGAGCAATGAAAGTAATTTTATGGTTGGGGTTACCACAAGTGAGGAACTGTATTAAAGGGTCACAGCATTAGGAAGGTTGAGAGCAACTGGTCTAACACATCACACAAGAATTCGATCGTACGCCCAGCTGGACCATCGGTGCATAGAACTTGAACAGAATCCATAGGAAACTGCATCTCAAGGGATCTCTGACTTCTGATGTATTGCCACTTTATCTTACAAAAACCAATTGGCTGCTTGTGGACTAAGGCAGCTTAACAATTAGGAATCATAATTATTGTGCTAAGCATAATAAAAGGAAATTTTAGCTAATTAGAAAGAATAAAAATCACACTCAATATTCAATAAAATAATAACTTGTTATATAAACACTAGAACACTTGATTAAGCAACTATATTGTCAAGTATTTTGACAATTATAAATCCATTTGAAAACATACATTTTATGCAATATTCACATTGGAGAGAAAACAGAATTTTATAATAGTAAAAAGTAAAGCATAAAACCATAGTCAAGAACTTGATTATGTAATCCTTCCATACCAAAAAAAAAAAAAAAAAAAAAAAATCATCCACTCTCAGTCATTTTTATTTCATCAAAAAACAGGTTTTGTTTTGTGTGTGTGTGTGTAAAATGTACACCAGCAATGTGACACATCCAGGAGATATGATACGATCACAATATAATACACACACCACGTAAATTAAGGGAACTAATGATTAAATTAATTGCTGGGATATGGTGTGACATCTAAGTACACACAAAGGAGATGGGCAGTAGGGCAGGGCACTGGAGCTTAAATATTCAGCATTAAGTCAGCATCAGCCACACCACAAAAAGAGCCACAGAGGGAAAGAGCATTTCGGGCAAAGAGCATGGTGCATTGACGGCATGAAACAAGCAGCGCACTGCAAGCACAAAAAATATAAAACAGATATGATGCCAGGTGAGCTGGAAGAGCAAGGGCTTAGTGAGCTGTTGGATGCTCTATTGTGAAAAGCAGAAACCTTGGAAGACTCATAACTTCTGACTTGAATAAGCAGGAGTGCCACTCACTGAGATGAGCGACATTTTTTAAATGTACCAGCTTGAGACAATACAGTGAGTTTGCTTGTCTACACGTAAGATGCCTGAAGAGACATAGGGACATCTACTTCAAAATATATATATATATATATATATATATATATATATGTTTGGACTATAAAGTTATATTTGGGAGTAATAAACAAGAGGGAGGTAACTGATATACCATTGGGAAGGGGAGAAGGAGGCTGGACTAAATGTGGAATCTAGGGTAAACATTTTAAAAACATAGCCCTAAAAATAAAAATGTTTTTAAAAGCCTGGGTAGAAATAGTCAGAAGTATGGGAGAGTTTAAGGAATGTATTAACTCGTGTCAAATAACACAGAGGAGTCATGTAAAGCGTAAGCTAGAAACCACTGTTCATTTTACAGTCACAAATCACTATTTAGTGCGTATATAAAGAAAACATACATTTCCCCTGCAAAAAGCTAGTCCGCGGTGTTACGCAAAGATTTTACAAGACTGCAGATTGTAGTCTTGTGTTCAAAAGAAGAATGCTTTTCTATCCCAGTGACTTTATCATGTGCAAAAAAGGAAACTGTCTATTGATTTATCCAACATGATGATTAAGTTTGCATAGGAAGGGACAGTTTCAACCTCAAACCGCTAAGTAGATAGAGTCTTAAAAGAATTTGTCTGCAGCCTGCAAGATGGCTCAGCGGATAAAGATAAGAGTGTTCGCCAGCAAGCCTGACAGCCTGAGTTCAGTCCCTCTAACTCACGTGGTGGAAGGAAAGGCTCCTGAAATTCGTCCTCTGACCTCAACATGCATAGCATGGTGTGCAGGTACAACACGCGCATGAGCACACGCACGCACACACACACGCGCGCACACACACACGTAACTTAAAATTTTCTAAAAGTCTCCAATGTAATCAAAATTATGTTTAGTTATTAAGACAAAGATACTGAGTTCATGAACACATTAAAAACAGTACACACATTTCTATTATATAATGATGTCATTTTGAGCTTAAATTACTAGTGGTTAATTTCCGAATTTGACAGACATTATGATGGGTATTCATGTACAGGATTTATGTTTACCAACCGTCATACTGTCACAACACAAACGATGATAGTGTAGGTAATCACCCAGTGTTCTACTAGAAATGTCAACTCCAGATGTCCCCATGCAACAGAGACCAGGAACTGAGTGTAGTCTGATGGTCCATGTCCCATTTAAATACTATCACTTTGTTGCTGGGGGTTTGGTGTTGCATTCTAGAAAGCTAGACTCAAACTTTATACATATCCCCACGTTGGCAGCAAGAACATGATTTTACTCGTTATGATAAAAGCAGGACACATCTATTAGCTCCACACATGCGCCAGCCTTCTGTGCCAAGCACTGCTCATAGGCCAGCTCCTTCCGTTTTCACAACAGCCATTACATTATAAATGATTCAACCAGGGATCGGATGAGTTAAACTGACTTGTTCAAGGTCGCAAAGCTGTCAGGAGGCAGAGTCGAGATTCAAACCAAGGCCACAATCTGATGGCGGAACCCCAACTCTCAACCTCTGCTGTTGTTAAAAACAAAGATTCAATCTAAAAAAAAAAAAAAAAAAAACAGCGTTCCCAGCACACTCCAAGTGCGTTAGCATTAACTACCAACAGGAAGAAAAAGTTAGAGGAGGGGGTGGGAGAATCCTTTTGAGAAACCCAAATAGATCATAAATTCTCATTTGAACCATTTCAGGTTCTACATGTGGGGGATAAACATATTCACTACGATGAACTCTACAAGAGAGGCCAGGCACAAAGAGGCAAAAGAACTTGACCCTTCTGCACTCGCCTGAGAACCTGCTGGGGAGTTTTCACCTCCTGTTCTCTGACAAGCTCTGCAGACAACACAGAGACTAGATGCTTCGCACAGGCTCCCAACTGCAACGTCGCTAAAAACTAATCTATCCAGCATTGCCGTTCTTTATCGCATAAAAGAAAATGCTACTCATACAAAATAAAGATTGTGTGTCCTAGCTCTGTGATACTCTACACTTCAGACATAAACGTAATCTGTTTGGGTTGAAATAAAAGCACTTCCTCTTGCTGCCTCAACCAAACTATAGCCACTTCCTGTATGTGAAAGCTTCACTTCTCAAGAGGCTCCAAGAAAAAGAGTAATAAAATAATCTTGTTACAGTATATTGAACCTGTTCCTCCCCCTCCTACTTGGTTCTTAAGAAAAGCTGTACTGTGCATGCTCCTGACAGCGGAGGAGAAAAGGACTTCTCCTGTCTCTCCTCTTGCTTCACGCCCAGTACAAGAGAAAAAAAAAAAAAATCTTCTTTTTGGTCCTTTCTTCTTCCTTTCCTCCAAAATGCTATACTCCTGCCAAGCCCAAGGATACAGTGTTTGCAATCTGCAATTTCACTTTAGTAAAAAAGTATCTACCGTCATCCCCATGCAGCTTTTCATGCAACTGCTCGATTTTCAGGAGTGCACATCACATCCATTCATGTTAGTGTATAGAACAAGAAAAGAAAAAAATGTCTAACTCTAAATTTTAAGAATGTCTATAAGATCCAAAGCACCCTTATCCTTTCATGGCCTCTTTTTGTTTATCCCCCTTTGCCCTCCAATTTTACCTGGTATTCCTTACTTTAGATAGGCACAAAACTATTAAGCTAATTGACCCCTGTCTCTCAGGTCATCGGAAGGGCATGCACAGCTCAAGTCCACATGTTTTAGCCCACATTACAGGGTCCAGCTTATTCTCGACAGATGAAAACATCTATCTGATTTTGCAAACAAGTAAAAAATAGTCATTTAAGTCCACAGATTGCACTACACAGCCAAGCCCTGCTCTAGATTTTTTTTTCTTTTTTCATACTGGCATTCACTGCCCAGGAAAAAAAGCAAAACAAAACATCAGGAAGACATCGAAATACAACACAAAGAAGAGGGCACAGTACGAAGACTGTGATATTCACTGTTTTTAACCTGAAATAACTTACATAATATGCAACTACAGAACCAACTGACAGATAGTGAGGCTTCTTAACCTCCAAGTGCATGAAGTCTGCAGGGGGTTCTAATGCCGCCCTCAGGTGGGAAGTTTGGAACTGATTCTATGTTACAGGTACTCAAAAATGAGTGTGTCTGATATTTTTTAAAGTCTCTGTAGAAACAGAATTTTACTCTGAGGGTAGATTTGACTTTTGGAAACAGGCACAAAAAAAAAAAAAATCACAGAGACAATGGATTGGAAATGCATGTTAGCATTATAGCTGTCATGTGTTGGGTATACGCTATGTGCTGGGCTTGTGAAATCTTTTGTGTGTTCTTTTCTCTCTCTCTCTCTCTCTCTCTCTCTCTCTCTCTCTCTCTCTCTCTCTCTCTCTCTCTCTCATCACAAACTACACTACCAGCGGCTTCACCCCAGGTCTACAGAGGAGGAAATGAAGTTTGGAGGGGTCAGTTATCTTGCCCAAGGTCAAACAGAGGCAGAACTAGCATTGAAACTCAGGTGTTCTGGATTTCAAAATTATTGTGAAAGCTCTGGTGGGAAGTGGACACACGCAATGTCTAAAGAAGCATCACACTCTGAGGACTGTGTGATCTTTGGTCTGTTCAATCTTGTGTGGTGGATAAATGGGACATTGCATTTTATCTCACACATTCCAAATCTAGAGTTAGTACCATTCCAAAGAAGAATTACACAGGCTTAGGTAGTGACAGAATTATCAGGAAAAAAGAAACAAAGAATCATTTAGAAGAATAAGTTCTAGATACTCTTGTGTGAAATACAACTGATTGCTTAATAAAAACAATAATGTATTTACAGCCAGAAGCGTAAGTTCCTGAATCCCTCAAGTGCACTCAGGTAAACATTCATATCAATCAATCCACCAAGTACATACCCAAGGCCTACTAGTGCGCACTGCAATAGGAGATACTATGGGGACCATGCTGGAAACGTCCTCCGTCCACATGGAGTTACCATGTTGTTTCCAGCTGAGCACAGAGTCAGTCATTACTGGTACAACCAAATTCCTTCTGTGCTATTAGAGTTTGTGTAAGCTGCCCTACAAAGAAAGACTGCTCTTTGAAAAAATCATTAGATCAATTAGATCATTTCCCAGCGCCCCTTTCACTGTCTTGCAAACCCCACACGGTGGAGGTTAGTTTTAGCATCAATGTTGTTATCCTTGAGTTAATTTTCCTTATACTGAATGCAGAATTCATCCTGCTCCCTGCTCCCTCCCCCCCTCTCCCTTCTTGCCTCTTCCACCCGAAGTGGAAACTGCAGACTCAAACTCCCCGATGGCTCCAGCACCAGGAACTGGGCATGCTCAGAAGGCCAGGCAGGCTTTGGTTGCAACTGACAGTTCCCCGCCCCTGATTTGCCGCTGCCCCCCTTCCCCCACTCCAACAAGAGATACCAAAATGTTTATCTGAAAGATACGAGGCCTCTTTTTCCCGAGAATGACCCCATTTTAATTTCATCTCGTGGGGTCTTCGGTCTGGAGAACCCAACTGCTAGCCCGAGAAGACCGCATTATTTTTTTCAGCACCGGGGACAGCGCCGCGCTGCCTCCGCCGTCCACCCTCCCCCACCTCCTTCCACCCCCCACCCGCCACCCGCCCCAACCTCAGCCCCCACCCCCGCACCAGCACAATGCCAAGGTCTCCCAGCAGCCGCAAACGCCGCAGCTGCGATAGCTCCCAGCCGGAGGCCGGGCCGAACGCCGGGCCGGCTGCTACTTACACTGCTCCGCTTTGGTGGACATGGTGCTGTCCAGATGGAAAGGCTTTGCCCCAAAATCTGTGTCGTGTGAGCTCCCTCGCTCCGCCAGCGATGTTGCGAGGAAAAGAGCGCATACCCCCCCCCCCCCCCCCCCTCGCTTTCCCCCTCCCTTAGGCCCGTGTCGCTACCATTCGGACAAAACGCACATCAAATTGCAGAATTCGGTCCCGGAAGGTTAGGAAATCGCCCCCGGAGAAATGGGTGGGATTTAATGGGCGGCCAAAGGCTTCCTGTCCGTCCCCTCCTGGAGCTGCCCGCGTGGATGTGGGCGGGGAGACCGAAAGGAGAGAGCGAGCTGCGGCTCCTGGTGAAATGGGAAAATGGGCTCGACCGGGGGAGGAGTATTTCCATTCATAAGGCGCACGGAGGGGCCGGGTGTTTCCCAGAGAAAAGCCTCTTAAAGTGCCGGAGTCCCCGACCATTTGGATCTCCCCATTGGCGTTCTCCGGGCCTGTAGATCTTGCGGGCGAAGCAGCCCCCGGCGCCTCGACGCGGTGACCGGAGAGGAGCACAGGTGCGTCCCACGCGCGTCTCAGCCTCCGGGAGGAAGGGCAGGGAGGCGGATCCGGGGCGGGCTGCACACAGCCGGGCCGGACGGCGACGACGATGCTCCCGAGGACTGCGAGGAAGGAAATGGAGAAGTAACACTCTGCATGGCTTCCCGGCGTCCTGCGCTCCGTGCCCTCTGCCTCCCCTGGTGGATGGGCTCTCCTGCTGCTGAGCAGAGATGGGAGGTCCCACTGCCAGGGGGCTGTGAGAAGACTTGGGGGTGGGGTGAGTTGGAGCTAGGAAAAGGAGGAGATTTCCATAGATGGTGAAGCTGGAAGGTCCATAGAAAAGGAAGAGGAGAAACTGTAGACTAGAAGAACCTAGGTGTACTTGCAGCCATCCAGCCTGGGCGCGGTAGGAAGCCCCTCTCTCTGCTAGGAGGCAGAAAGCGATAGAAATGGGAAGCGATCAAAAAGGTACCATGTATATTAATAGGAAGACTCCTAGAGAGTCCACCTCAAAGTAAAAAGGCATCGGAAGCTGGTCTCAGAAGAAGCCGACTCAGACCCAGACTCATCGCTTACTCCCCCTAAACCTGTTGTTCTTCATCATCTGTAAGATGGGAACAAGATCCAGCCCGGTACCCAGAATTAATGGGGAGTCAGATAATACAATGGAGGTGAGAGTTGTTTTAAAATCGCAAACGGTGCGACTAACTGCCAGGCATTAGACCCATTCTTCATTCAAATCGTTCAGTTGGAAAACTGAGGGGCTATGATCCTAGGCAACTGATTTAGCAGAACCAATAGGAACTGGAGATTGATGAATGATTTTTGTATATCAATAAAATCAATGTGCTTCCATCTCACAAAGAATGATGTGTAGGTTAAAGGAAATAAATGTAGATTCTTTGAGAAATGTACTAAATATCCAGACCTTTGACCGTTAAGAAAAGAATATTGTGAACAAATCCAAGGTGTTCCAAGTGCCCAGGGGGAAAAAAAAGACATCTAGGGAGCTATCCATGGTGCACGCACGGCACAGCTGCTGACCGCCAAGGAAGTGACTTGTCTCTTGAGGATGCTCTTGTGGCTGCATTCTTGGTGGGTAGGTTGAGTTACCTGCCCACACTATCATCCTGTACCACAGTTCACTCCCCAGACCACAGCCCCGTCGTCAGGCAAAGATAAATGATTCTGCGAAGAGTGATGGTGAAGAGTTAGTCTTGAGCACATAAAATAAAATAAATGGAAGTCGTTCTGAACAAAATATGAATATAATGAACATTTCCGAGAAGATGACAAACGTTTTATGTGATTAAAGGAAAGCTCAAGGATTTATTCTGAAATTTCTGGGAAGCTTGAGGCTTTAATAAAGAAACAGTAATTGACATTTGAGGGGGGGGGGGAAGTAGCTTGGACAAACACAGAACAAAGGAGGAAGTACGCCTTGGAAATTATCCCTGCCACCTTCCCTGCCTACTGTTTCTACTGTTTGTCATCGAACGTCTGTTTCCACACTGAGAACCAGCTGCTACTGAGGTCATAGCCAGCCAGGTGAACTTGTCTGGGTTTCAGACTTTTTGGGGGGGGGGTCCTATTCATGCCCTTTCACTTTCCTGTGTCTTGATTTTCTCATCTTAAAAAAAAAAAGTGACATGATAGTCATATCAAAAGTCATTGTCCGGATTAAACGAGTATGATTGTGAGAGTCTCGGGCAGCCAAGCACACCTGAACAATAGTTGTCGACAGTACTGCTCAGGAGGCTCACAGGCCCTCAGTCCGCTCAGATTAGTCCCCTTCAGGGCCTTTCAAAGCCCCAAATCATCCACATCACTGATGCTATTCTTCTGCCTTGGCTCCCTAGTTCAGGCTTCTGACCTGTGACCCACTGGGTTAATTCACTAGGCTGGACCACCCCTGAACCCAGTTCCTCCATGCCAACACAAGGTCCAACTTACTCCCGCAATGAGATATACTATTGCTTTTCTTTCCTCCTCTCCTGCCTTCCCCCCACCCCTACCCCAGCCCTTAACCTTTCTCGGTATCTTTTTGCCCACTGTAAAAATCATGCCTCTTTTCCTTCCCATGTAAAATGTCTTTGCTTCCCAAACCCTGCCTGTAGCTACAAATGCTTCCATTTGCTCTAGGTAAGTGAACAGCCAACATATAAAGAACTTTCCACCCTGAAAAGTTTGGACTAACCTTCCTGCTAATTGAGCTGCCCACATCCCTGCCTGCCACCCTCATTGTCCTGCCTACCTTCTGTCCACGCCCAGCTGCAATGGATGCTTCCAAGAGCCTCTGGCAGTTCCCTGCTACCCAACTACAACTGTTTTTATCATCTCCTGGGTCCAGCATTTGAAACAGCTCCCTATTCCTTTTTAAAAGTCCGTCTTCCCTTGACTTCTGTGAGGTAACACTCTTCAAACTTTTGTCTAACCATTTTCCTGCTACTGTTTAGTAAACACCTCAGATATAGGAATGTAAAAGGGAAGACTGGATAGAAAAAATGCTCAGTAGAAAAATGCTTCCCTAGCATGTGTGGGGTTTTGAGTTTGGCCTTTTACCACTCAAAAAAAAGAACAAAATCCAAAGCAATAATGATTCTATTAAGCAAATAATTCAATCAGTAAAAGATGGTGCTTTTTTCATTCTTTCTTTCTTTCTTTCTTTTTTTTTTTTTTTTTTTTTTTTAGAAATATTAAGTTTGGAGAGGGAAAAGTATATTTAAGGTAAAGGAAATAAGTCGATTTAAGAACTCAGTTGGTGAGTTAGAGTACAGCTCAGTGGTAGAGTATTTGCCACGCATCCCAAAAAACCCTGAGTTGTGTTCCCAGAATGCCCAATAAGGTGGTTTGAACGAGGCTTCCCTCATAATGTCGGACAGTTGAATTCTTGGTGCCGAGTTGGTGGTATTGCTTAGATAGGTCCAGGAGATGTCGCCTTGCTAGAAGTATGTTAGTAGAGGCAGGCTTTGAGGTTTCAAAGCCAGACTCCATGTGCAGTTTGCTTTCTCTGCCTCCTGCTTATGGCTCAAGACATGAGCCCTCGGCTTCCTGCTCCTGCCCCATGCCTTCACTTCACCACCATGGAATCTAACCCTCTAGAACCATAACCCCAAATAAACCCTTCTAAAAAGAAAAAAGATAACCAATAACATGAAAACTAGTACCTTTTACCTAGTCCCATTAGATCTTAATATTTTGTTACAGTGTACCCAATATTTATGTTTTAGAAATAAAATAAAATTTTATAAATAGTAGATGCCTTTATAAAAATTACCATTGTATTGAAGACCAGATAGTTTAGTTTTACAATTAAAATCAGTCATTTAGGGGTTAAGATGTTTTTAGGTCTAGATAGATGTTTTAATGTGATAATGATGAGATATGATAGATACTGACTTACATTGAGAATTTTAGATGCACCAAGACAGGAAAGATGTTTTCTTCAAGACTGCCAAATACAAATAGCCAAAACACTAAGAATGTAACATTTATATAATTCCTGATTGTTTCATGGTTCTTCTGGCTGGAAGTAGTTTACTGCATGTATGTGTAATGATACAAATGTATATGTAAAAAAAATAAAAAAATATTTAATAAAAAAACTATCAAATGTGCTTGAGAGATTGATCATCAGTTAGAAATCTGTATTGCCATTCCAGAGGACCCAAGTTTGGTTCCCAGCACCCACCTCAGGTGGCTCACAACCACCGGTTGCTCTAGAGGGAAATCTCATGCCCCAGATCTTCATGGACACCTGCACACAAATGCACAACCCCCTCCCCATATGCACATACAATCTTTTTAAAAAACATCCTCTGTACATAGATCCACAAAGTTTCAGAGCTGAAAATAAGGCTTAGTGGTTAAAAGCACTTGCTGCTCTTCTCACAGCCACCTGTAACTCCGGTTCCAGAGGACCCAAAACCCCCTCTGGCATCTACAGGCAGTGTGTGCATGTGGTGCGCACACATACATGCAGACCAAACACCTATACACATGAAATTATTTTTTAATTTTTGAAATACATATTGTTCTATTCTTATGTGTTTATAGCACGTGCCAGGCAAGCACTCTACCATTGAGCAATGAATGTCCAAGCCCTATAATCGTTGGTAGGTAGGTAGGTCGGTAGGTAGGTACCTACATAATTTTTTTTTTTCAGACAGTCTCAAGAATCTCATCTTGAAGTCTGATTCCTAAAGTAGCCCAGGATGACCTTAAACTTCAGAGTGGCCAGCCTCAGCCTCCTGAATGTTTGGATTATAAGCATGTTCTCCCACACTTGGTTTATACAGGGCTTGAACTCAAACCCAAAGCTTCATGCAGGCTAGACAAACACAATGCCAAATGAGCTACATTCCTAGACCCTATTCCCCATAGTTTAAATTTATATAATTATTGTCACATTATAGATATATTGGTAAAACTTTGCACTTTTACTTAACCATATCAGTTAAGGACTAGTTTTCTCGTTCCTTGTGTGTGTGTGACTTGTGGGATGTAGTGACGAGGTGGTCAGAGGACATCCTCTCCTCCCACTTTGACATAAATTCTCTCACTGCTCAACTCTGCTTATGTTAAACTATCTGGACCACAGGTTTGCAGGGATTCTCTGCCCTGCCTCCCCCCTCACCAAAGTATTACAGGCATGCTGCCACACCCAGTTTGCATGACCTCTAGGAATTCGTTGTTGTTATTGTTATTGTTGTTGTTATTGTTGTTGTTTTGATTTGTTTTGTTTTGTTTTGTTTTGTTTTTCAAAACATGGCTTCTCTGTGTAGCCCTGGCTGCCCTAGCACTCACTCTGTAGACCAAGCTGGCCTCAAACTCAAAGATTTGCCTCTCTCTGGTTTCCCCCCCCCCCAAAGTACTGGTTAAAGGCGTGTGCCACCACTGTCCATTGAGTTCCAGCAACTCTGACTCAGGGCCTAATACTTGAGTGCAAGTACTTTATCTGCTAAGGCATATCCCCAGCTCATTTATTCATTCATAGAAATATCCCCCAGTTAATTTACTCACGATTTCGTTGTATTTTTCTGTTGCAAAGAGCAAAGTTCAGTGAACATTCCGACATATGTCCTTATGTAGACACATGATAGCCCTCAAGGGTAAGTTCAATTTTCACCAGATATTGTCAGATCCCTCACTGAAGTGATTGTACCAATTTAGACTCCTTCCAGGTTCTATTTCCATTATGGCCAAATAAATGACTCTGTCATACCTATCTTCCCACACACAATAATTATAAACCCTGGATGAAAGACCAAAACACTCTCTAAAAGTATTGGAGAGTTTCTCAAGAGGCATCAACACTTGGAAGAAAGAAATGACCCCAGATGCATTTCCATTGCTTGTGGCCGAGGGATGCTGAAGACTCCGGTAGCATGCTCAAAGCGTTGCTTCCCAGAAATGGTAAAAACATGTAGTTTAAAGTCACCACAACTGCTGGAAAGTGAAGGGAGAGTTATAAGAAAGAGCCAGAACAAAAGATGTACAAATTATGTACCGCTACCCAAATCTCTAGCTGGTTTCTGAACCATATACATGCAGGGCAACACACAAAGAACAACCACCAAACTAGGCATAAAAGAGCTAAGCAAAGGCTTTCGTTGCCCCACCACAAGACTTATTTTGTATTTAACTCATCAAACAGCTGCTCTTTTAAAAAGTCAACACTCCTTTTTCTTTGGCTTCTTCGTTTTGTCCTATTGAGCTTTTATTTTCTTTTGCTTTATTATTATTTTTTTGATGACTGTTTTCTAGTGAGAGAAGAAAGGACGTGGAAGGGAAGATGGGCAGAAACTGGGAGGATTTCGGGGAGGGGAATCTGTAATCAGAACATAACCGAACACAGACTCTCTACGACATAATAGTCACAATAGGTAGGGTAAAATGCAAACTTGTTTTACGTATAAAGAAACAGGGAGCCAAGGGCTTAGTGCACACTTATGGTTCCAAAATTGAGGCAGTAGGATCACTTGAGGCAGGAGTGAGTGAATGAGTGAGTGAGTGAGTGAGTGAGTGAGTGAGTTCGAGGGTATCTTGTTTTCAGTCTTCCTAGGTAGCCCAGGCTGATGTAGAGCACAGGATCTCCTGTGCCATCAAGCGTGGGAATGGACAGAATAGCAAGAGCCTACTAAGAAAAGAAAAAAAGAGGGTGGTAAAAAAGGAGAGGAGAGGAGAGGAGAGGGGAGGAGAGAGAAAAAGGGGGAACAGCTGGATATGGGAGACATGCTTGCAACCCCAGAGTTAAGGGACTGAAGCAGGAGGATTGTGAATTTAAGACCTGCCTGGACTACTACAGAGATGTGAGGCCAGCCTAGCTTATATAGAAAGAACTTATCTTAGAAAATAAAAATTTTTTTTAAAAAGGAAGAAAACAGAAGGTGAACTCAAGATGATGCAGAAGTCTCACTTAGCAGGCAAGAGGCTTAAAATGTCTGATTCTGCCCAGTGAGGTAAGAGAAGATGTGATGGCTGTACAAATAGAAATGTCTACAGAGAAATAAAAGCTATTTTTAAGATAGAAACTTTAGAACTTAAAAATACAATATTTTGAGGGGCCAGTGGGTTGGCTCAATAGGGTAACGTGCTGGCTTCCAAGCCTGGAGACCTGAGTACAGTTCCAAAACCCAAGTGGTAGAAAGATGAACCAGTTCCTACAATTTGTCTTCTTATCACATGGCATGTGTATATATACACACACACATAAATAAATAAATAAATAAATGTGAAAATCTTTTTTTTTTTTTTTTTTTTTTTTGGTTTTTCGAGACAGGGTTTCTCTATGTAGCCTTGGCCGTCCTGGACTCGCTTTGTAGACCAGGCTGGCCTCGAACTCACAGCTATCCGCCTGCCTCTGCCTCCCGAGTGCTGGGATTAAAGGCGTGTGCCACCACGCCCGGCTAAATGTGAAAATCTTAATGCAACTTTGAAATTGTAAAATTCAGTGAAATTAATGATAGAATGCAGAAAACAGATCGAATAAGTAATTTTAAATGGGTTCCAATAGAAATTATGCAATCCAAAGGACTGAAAGTGGGTGAATTAGAACAAAGTGAACACAGTCTGTGACAACAGCAAAAGTTGTAGCCAGCACCTCTAGAGTGATAAAAAGAAAAAAGTTAAAATGTCAGAGAAGTGGCCATATCTGGGAAATAAAGTTATCTGAGCCCTGGGCGTGGGAGCACAGGCAGGAAGATACCAAGTTCTACATCAGCCTGGGATGTATAGAAAGATTCAAAAAAAAAAAAAAAAAAAAAAAAAAATGAACAGCCAAACAATAGCAGCAAACCTTGAGAAAGAAAAGACAAAGGTGCTTGTAAGCAGAGGAAAGCCAAGGTGATTTGTTGTGGCCATCTTCTGCCAGAGATGCAGGCTCTCTGCTGGCCACTCTTCATTAGTTCTAACTGGAAGCATCAGTTTTCTCTATGTGCCTTCAAGTGCTCCTACTATCATTTTGGTTTTCTTCCATTTGAAGTCAATGTGCCCAGGCTTGAATATATATATATATATATCATGTACAGGGACAAGGGGCTTATGGGAATCTCTGTACATTTCATTTTCTTTTTTTCCCCTATGAATTTAAAACTTCCCAACTGAAGCTACTGCCAGCCTAGACTCTTCACCCCTACTAACTAACAGCCGCGGTGCTGAAAGGTACTCTGCATACAACCAGAGCAGAAAGGAAATCCTTGATATCACCTATACACAAACTCTGAACCCTACAGCAGTGACCTGCCTGCGAGACATACGGGTACAATAGTGGCACAATGTTATAGGAGTAAGCAACCAGTTTCTAATTGGATTTAAGGTCCACTCCATGATATGGAATCCAGACCTGACACTGCTACAGTGGCCAGGAACCTGGGACTTATTCTGTCATAGGCCTAGAGGAAGACCTAACATAGAGGAAAACATGACAATAAAATGACCCCTAGTGACATACTGCTATACCCATAGGTCCATGCTAAGGAAACAGTGTCTTCAGGACACAACAGGACTAATACACATACAGACTCACAGAGACTGTGACAGCATGCAAAGGGCCTGCACAAGTTCAAGAAAGACAGGGACCCAGCACTGTGAGCAGGAAGTGGACATGGGGTCCAACCTCTAACCAAGAAAGTATTTGCAGATGAATCCGTTTTCTTTAATGGAGTGTCACTGGGTGTATATATAAACCACACTTCAGGAGAGGCTCCACGCCCAAGAGTCGTTGGCCAACACAAAACAAACTCAGTGGTATGTTTGTGGATTTTTGTTTCACGTTGTTTTGTTTGAGTTTTTTTTTTTTTTTTTTGTCTTGTTCTGTCTGTTTTGATTTGTTGCTTTTGTGGATTTTTTTGTTTGTTTCTTGATTTTGTTTTTATTTCTTAGGTTTAGGGGATAAGGTGGCTCTTTTTTTAGGAGAGAAAAAAGAACATAAAGTTAGGTGGATGGGAAGGTGGGGAGGATCTGGGAAGAATTGGGGGAGTGAAAAAAAGTAGCCAAAATTTACTCTGTGAGAAAATTTTCTTCAATTAAAAAAGCCACTAAAAAAACCTGCCCCAAAACAGTCATAAAAATGCACGTGAGGGGAGTTGGGATTACGGTTGAATCAGCACATCACTTGCCATGCAAACATGAGGACCTGAGATAGGGTCTCACTACATTATCTGGCCTTAGGCTTGTGACAGTCTTGCCCCAGCCGCCCAGGTGTCTAGACAGCAGCCTTGTGCCGCAAGCACCAGTAACATAGTGTTTTAGTAACAAGCTTTATAATTAGTGTTTATAAAGACAGGTTGACTCTACAATGGACTCACTCACCAAATGACATAGGAAAAGTTGAAAGTTTTATTGATATTTAGTTTAGTTTATGAACTAATTTAGAGGTAGCCAATATCCTTTTTTTTTTTTTTTTTTTTTTCCTTTTGATTTTCTGGGGTTTTTGATTCTTTGTTTCTTTGTTTGTTTTTTGTTTTTGTTTTTGTTTTTGTTTTTGTTTTGAGAAAAGGTTTCTCTATGTAGCCTTGGCTATCCTGGACTCACTTTGTTGACCAGGCTGTCCTCGAAGTCACAGAGACTGCCTCTGCCTCTGCGTCCCTGAGTGCTAGGATTATAGACACGCCCCACCACGCCCTCTGAAGTACCTGGTATCTTAAGCTTTATCATCTTTGAATACAATTTCTCTTTCTACCTATTTATCTTTTCAATCATTTGTTGTAGTTTTTTTTATAAAAGCTCTAAAAGCCCTTTATAGGTTAATTATCAAGCTGTTTATCATTTTTATTTCTATCTTCAAAACAATGACACCTCATACTGTGTTTTCTAATTTTCTATTTGGATTTTTTTGAGATTGATCTCACTATGTAACCCAAGCCGACTTAAAAACTTTGTCTAGGCTGGCCTTGAACTCTTGGCAATCCTCCTGCCTCAGCTTCCTGAGTGTTGGGATCACAGATTTATGCCACCACATCAGGATCTTTAATTCATCTTTATTGGAATATAGTACATATTTTTTTCACCTTGGACTGAGCAATCCACAAACCTTTCTTACAAGTTCTAATGCCTGCTAGATTTTTTTTTTCTGAAGTGTTCTATATTGACAAACTTGGCATCTACAAATAATGAGGGATCTAATTCACTCGTCCCAATATATTTGTCATTTAATCTCAACCACATTGGAAAGAACCCTAAGAATAATAATGAATGAATGCTGTGACCTTTTCCCTACTCCAAATTTTAGGGGTTATTCTTCTAAGATCCATCACTACATTTTCTCTGCCTGTTGTAGGACATTTTTATAATGTGCTGGGGAAGTGTTTCTTACACTTAGCTATGGACTTTTAACGATGGAAGGTTATCTTTAATAAAGAATTTACTGAGCAGAGAGGCTGGTGAGTCCCTATGTGCACTCTCCATGTCCCCCACAAACATTAACACATATCCATGCATGCACATACACAGATGCACACTCATACATAGATACACACGCATACACACACTCAGACATGAATGCACACACCAAGGCTTTATTACTAACATACTGCATTTGGTGCAATTGAGAAACCAACGGTGATAGCGCATTAACCAAAATCCATAGTTTAAAGCCTCAGCTTGTGCTGTAGAATTTTAGAGATGGATCAGTAAGATACTATTCATTTCTATTATAATGGACTTTTTTTCTTCTATCATTTCCTGGTTTTTCTTCATGGTGTTCACTCTTCTAGCAGATCCCTTAGCACAATAATGATACTCATTTTAAATCAAATCAGTATTTAATCGAGTCAGTCTACGATGCCATATCTGCATGTGTTTCCGGTACTTGCTTTGCCTTTCACCCTGTGTAACTTCTTTCCTTCTCCATGCTGGCCTGCTTCAGATGCTAATAGTGTCCTCTAGAGATCTGTCTGTTAAAGTCTTCAACCCCAGGGTGATATATGTTTGACTTTCAGAAAGAGGACTTTATGGGTGTTCCTTAGGTCACTGAGGGTATGGCCCCCAAAAGGAGCATGGAGTCTAGCTTTGTAGTCTCTGTTTCATGGCTCATGAGTAAACAATTTACTCCGACAGGCACTCCCTTCCGTTGCTATCCAGGACCCTCACTAGAGGCCCAAATCAATGTGCTCCCCAATCTTAGGGGACTCCAGAACCATGGGCTAAATGAACTAGCCTCTGTGCTAATTGCCTTGGGGATTTTATTGCAGTGCCCCACTCCTACTGACTTGTAATTGGTTTTTTGAGTGCCAGACCAAATGCATTGGATAATAGAAACTGAAGAAAACAGCATTCAGTGTGAAGGTTTACGTTTACTCACACAGGAGTTAGGCTGTGTCTAGTGTGGACTGGAGTTGTGAGTGTCAGAGGTTTCCCTTCCTTTTGGTGTCATTGTTTGTCCCCCTTGTTATCTAAATTTCCCTAGAAATTTCTTAAATAAACTGTCTTGCCTTTCTCACTTATACCCCAGTGACTGTGCAGGGGCCCTGTTGACATGGTGGTCCGGTATTATGTGGGAGAAGCAGCCTGTAGTCCTATGATTAATTCTCTATGTTTCCAGGGGATCCTTTTTACTCTAATCTACAGAAGAGTTTCTTAGCCCTCTCCCCTTCCCACACACAACCACATTATGTGAGGCAAGAAGTCTGGCATAAGCTCCAATTATCTGGTTCCCTGTCCCGAAGCTTGGGCAAGGTTTGAATAAAGCCATTTCCCTGGGGGGGGATGTGGGGAGGGAGCCTTTATTGTGGAGAATGTACAACTCAGGTTGGATCTTATTCCCTGGCAGAATCAGAATGCCTTTCTCAGATCTTCATCAGGAGAACCTCTTGAAGCCTCTAGCACAGTGCTTCTCAACCTTCCTAATGTTGTGACCCTTTAATACAGTTCCTCCTGTTGGGGTGACCCCAACTATGATGTCCTGTTGCTACTTCATAACTGCAACTTTGTCTTGAATCATAAAATACTTATCTGATATGCGGGATATCTGATATGCAACCCCCAAATGGGGTCTTGACCCACAGATTGCGCACACTCTCTAGAGGTAAAGCACAGGAAAGTGAACCCGGGCAAGCCTGTGCCTGCCAAGGGCTTTTGCATGTCAAGGTAGTCTGCTCTCCACTCCCGCAGTCCAGCAGTAATGTTTACAGGGTTTCATGCATTACTGATTCAGTAGAGTGAGATTCTCTGTGCTCACCTGTTTATCCAGGGTTTATATATTGCTTTGTTGCTGGTGTGTGTGTGTGTGTGTGTGTGTGTGTTAGGGGTGTGATAGGTTGAATCTTATTCCCCAAATGTATGTTCACCCAGAACATCACCATATAACCATTTTTGGAAACACAATCATTGCAGATGTAATCAAGTCAGGGCCATAATGGGTTGGAAAGGCTATAAGGGGCTCACACACCAGAAGGGAAATCAGGTGAAGGTGGAGGCAGAGGTTACCGGAATGCCACAATGACTGAAAGAGCTGGAAAGAAGCAATCCACCAGCAAAGAGTCTTCCACAGAGCGTCTGAAGAAGCACAGCTTGCTCATGCTATTGTTTTTTTATTTAATTAATTTATTCAGATTAGAACTCAATTGTTATCCCATAACTTGTATCCTCCTGTTCCTCCCTCCCTGCCACTTTCACCCTATTCCCCTCCCCCTCTATGTGGTCATAGGCTATCAAATCTCATCTTGGTAGCCTGATTATTTTTCTTTGAGTGTCACCAGGCCTCCTTACCTAGAGGAGGTGGTCAAATATGGGGCACCAGAGTTCATGTCAGAGTCAGTCCCCACTCTTCACATAACTGTGGAGAATGTCCTGTCCATTGGCTAGATCAGAGTAGGGCTTCGATGTTTACTACTTGTATTGTCCTTGGTTAGTGCAATAGTTTGAGCAGATACCCCCCCCCCCAGGTCATGATCCACCCATCACAATGTTCTTCTTGTAGGTTTCTAGGACCCTCTGGACCCTTCTATTTCCCCATCTCCTATATTTCTCTTACCTAGAGTCTCAGGGGGCATGTCCTCATGCTATTGGTTTGTTTGTTTTGTTTGTTTGTTTGTTTGTTTTTATCTGCATTGGTGTTTTGCCTGCATGACTGTCTGTGTGAGGGTGTCAGATCTTGGAGTTATAGACAATTGTAAGCTGCCATGTGGGTGCTGGGAATTGAACCCGGGTCCTTCGGAAAAGCAGTCAGTGCTCTTAACCGCTAAGCCATCTCTCCAGCTCCCCTCATGCTATTGTTAAGTCCTCCAGTTTCTGGCATTTCCTCACAGCATCTCTGAAAAACTGAAACACGCAGTTTGTACTCTGGGACATCTAGGAAGAGTCAGTGAGCTTCTGTGTCTTCTCTTACTTTGAGGGCAGAAGTGACAGCTTCCACTCTGTAGGAGGGAACCAGAAGTCTGTGCTGAGTTGTTTTCGTGTTTGTGTTTTTTGAGCTGAAATGTTGCTGAACTGAGCAGAATAACCTTCAACATTTGAGTTCAAACTATCCTCCTGCCTCAGCCTCCCAAATAGCTGCATCTACAGGTGCACCCCCAACTTGTACTGAGTTTAATAAATCATCTGTGAAGTAGGTCACAATGTCTTCCATCTGTTAATGAGATATATTATATTAATGGATTTCTAAAGGATCATCACATTCCAGGAATAAATTTGATCCTTTCTTCCTTTAATACTTCTGAACTGACTCGATAATTGTTTTCTAGAATCTTTGCACCTGTCATAAAAACTGTCCCTGGTTAATAATTACAGCATAAGACGATAGTTGTCTGAGCAAAAAAAAAAAAAAGGATGGATTAGTTTCTTTCTTTGTCTAATGTTGTCTGGATCATCTGTTTGTTCTTTGATGGGTAAGGGTAGGATGGGCCTGCAGCTGTCCCTGTATAGCATTAAAAGTCTGCTGTCCCCTCAGTCCTGGACCAACAATGACAGTGGGTGGTGACCATAGGACAATGGTCCTAATGCTGCAGCCCCATAATACAGTTCCTCATGCTTTGTGGTGACTCAGAACCATAAAATTACTTCATTGCTACTCCATAACTGTGATTTTTGCTAATATTTTGAGTTGTAATGTAGACATCTGGTCCAGAGGTCCCAACCCACAGGTTGAGAACCGCTGTCTTGGGAGCTGGCCCTCTACTGTTGTGCTAGCGGAAGCCGGAGTGAGGAGATCGCTCTTCTCTCATCCATTTTTAGTGTCCCTGGCTAAACACGACACTTCTTAATTATTCATAATGAGTGTGCTTACAGCTACCTGTTCACTTGTCATTGTTACCTTAGCTGTATGCATCTCAGATAAAATTCACTGTCATTTGTTTCCCAATCATTTTGTAACTAGAGGAAGAAAGAAAGAAAGAAAGAAAGAAAGAAAGAAAGAAAGAAAGAAAGTTTTGGTTTGGGTTTTGCTTGGTTTCTTGGTTTTGTTTTTAGTTTGGGGTCCTAGAAATTGAACTCAAGACTGACTCAACGCTAGCCTGTGCCCTAAAGCAATGACACAAATCCAGCCCTGTTGATTTTAAGCAGAAGTTTTCTACATCTTTGCTAGCTTCTTAAAGATGTGTTTTATTTTTGATTGTACGTGTGCGTGCGTGCATGTGTGAGTGTGTGCGTGCGTGCGTCTAAGGAGGCCAGAAGCAAGACTCAGATGCCCTAGAAGTGGAGTTGGGGACCAAATTGTTCCTCTGGAAGAGCAGGAAACACCGTAACTGCTGAGCGCATCTCTCTGGCCTCCACTGGGGTTCAGCATACCTATCTGTTTATCCTGTTGGATTGTGCTTTTCTTTTCTTTTCTTTTTTTTTTTTATTTTTTTATTTTTTTATTTTTTATTAATTTATTCTTGTTACATCTCAATGTTTATCCCATCCCTTGTATCCTCCCATTCTTCCCTCCCTCCCATTTTCCCATTATTCTCCTCCCCTATGACTGTTCCTGAGGGGGATTACCTCCCCCTGTATATGCTCATAGGGTATCAAGTCCCCTCTTGGCAACCTGCTGTCCTTCCTCTGAGTGCCACCAGGTCTCCCCCTCCAGGGGACATGGTCATTCCTTTCTCCTTGTTCTTGTTCTCTGTTCGTCTTCTTATCTATAGATAACTAATCGTTACATCTTCATGGCGGCCTTTCCTCCTGATCCACTGCATCTTTATTCTTCCTTTCAAACAACTTTGCCCTAAATTCTACTTTGCATGATGGAGCAGCCTTTCTGAGTCAATGTCTTGAACTGTGTTTGTTTTGTGTATCGTTTTCATCTCTTTATTATTACTGAGTCTGTGTGGTTTTAAGTTTATCTCTTTTAATCAGCAAAATAGTGGAGGCTTGTTTTTTTATTTTTTTAGACAGATAATTTCCTTCAGTAATAGGTTGACTCTTTTTTGTGCTTATCCTGGAATGCTTATGTTTATCTTCTTGTTTTGCATAGTCTTTGTTGTTTCTTCACGTTTTTTCTCTTATTCTGTTTTGTGTTTTTTGGTTGTTGGTTTTTTTTTTTTTTTTTCTCTCCTAAGAAAAACTGTCCTGGACTTGCTTTGTAGACCAGGCTGGCCTCGAACTCACAGTGATCCACCTGCCTCTGCCTCCTGAGTTCTGGGATTAAAGGGATGTACCATCATGCCTGGCTTTTTCTCTTATTCTGTAATTGTGCTCTTAATATACATAATCTGTTCATAATGTCCTTTTCCTTCTGCCAATTTGAAAGGTTTAGATTCTGTTTCTGGTCTTTTACTAATTGATTTGGTTTTTAAAATAAATTTTCAGCTCTGAATCTTTCTAGCAAGCTAGAATATTTATAACTTCTCAACTAAATGCAAATCCTATCTTGTTGCTGTTGAGTTTAACCTTGTAAATAAAACTCACTAAGCACATATGGTACTTTGTCGTTCGCTGCACTCAGAATTAATTCTTGTCCAGCACACCTCCCTTGGGTGCACCATTCACTTCTTTTATAAGAGGTTTAAGAGGGCTGGAGAGGTGGCTGAGAGGTAAGGGCACCTGCCACCAAACCTGACAACTTGAGTTCTATCATCAAACCCATTTGATGAAAGAGACAACCTATACATACTTGTTACTCTCTGATCTCCTCACACATGCCATGCACACACATGTGAATAAGTGTAATTAAACGTTTTAAAAATTATAGTGACAAAAGGCACAGGACTACATAACTCGGACTTTTAAGTCTGAAAGTGTTTCTCTTTCACCTCTCTATGTTATTTAGTTAGTTGTAATATTCTAGCTCAAAATCATTTTTCTTTAGTATATTTTTTGCTTTCTAGAATATTTTATTGATGAGAAATTTATTCTCTGCCTTATTTAAAAAAACAAACAAAAAAAAAAAAAACAGAAAACAAACAAAAAAACCAAACCAGATATGGTGACTCATGCCTTTAATCCCAGCACTCAGGAAGCAGAGGCAAGTAGATCTCTGTGAGTTCAAGGCCAACTTGGTCAACACAGTGAGTTCCAGGACAACCAGAGCTACATAATAAAACCCTGTGTCAAAACAACAACAATAATAATAAATTTAAAATAACATTTCTGCCCTAAGTCATTTTAAAACTCTGTGTGGATATTTTCTGCACATTAATAATGTGTGTTTTCTTGTACGTTTACTTTATTCTTCTCAGTACGGAAAGTACATTTTCTGTCATCTGAGGACTCAGAAAATGGTTCAACTCTAGGAGAATGTTTGCCACTTTTGCCTATATTTTTCTTCTCTGCCATCTCTTTCCTTTTCTTATTCTAGAACTCCCATCTGATTCTTCAGGCCCTCTCATTCTGTTGGTATGTCTTAACTACTTACTCATATTCCTCATCTTTTTACCCCCATGATGCATTCTAAGTGAGTGCCTCAGAACTCACTCATTCTTTCTCCCTCGCCTCTCCTCACTCCTCCCTCCCCTCTCTCTCCTCTTCTCTGTTCTTCTCCTCCTTCTTTCTCCCCACCTCCTTTCTTTTTCAGGGATGGAGATCAAAGCCCCAGGGCCTAACACACACTAGGTAAATGTGTTGCAGCTGAGCCACATTTATCTCGAAGTTCACTGGTTCTTTTTGTGTCCAATCAAATGTGCATCTCAGTGATTTAATTTTCCATTTCAATGATGTAAATATTTTATTTCCACATACTAATTAAATTTTTCATATTTACCTGTTCCCGTCTCATATCTGCTTCATTTCACTCATAGCATTTGTTCCTCTTTATGAATTTTACTCCTACATTCCAGCATATTTGCTTGAGGGTCTTTGGCAGCTTCTCTCTCTCTCTCTCTCTCTCTCTCTCTCTCTCTCTCTCTCTCTCTCTCGCTCTCTCTTTCCCCCCCCCCCTCTCTCCCCCCCCCCTCTCTCACACACACACACACACACACACACACTCATTTTATCTGTAGTGAATGCACATTCTCTTGGGGTGTTCTGTTTTGTTTTATTTGTTGCAATTCTTATGATTAAATTAGTTGATGTAATCTGGGCTTAGATGTCTCTTGTGTGAGGGCCTTTTGTTCATTTTGTCTTTCCTTCTATTCTTCAGTGTTCACTTTCCCTATCTAGTACTTTCTGGTTAATCTTCCAAACCTGATCCCTACATAGCCTGGTCAAAACTAGGTGTTGTCCTGGGAAAGGGGTACATGAATACAGGTCGTGGAACGAAAGAGGAGTAGCAGTAAGCCTTATAGGGCACATGTGAGGCCCTGGGTCCCATCCCCAGCACTGCAAAAATAACCAAATTAATGGGTTTTATCTTTGAGACAGGATCACTCTGTGTAGCGCTGACTGGCCTGGAACTCACTACATAGACTAGACTGATTTAGAACTCACAGACATCTACCTACCTCTGCCTTCTAAGTGCTGGGATTAAAGCCATGTGCCACCAGACCCAACCCGAAAAACAGAATTTAGCTATTAGGCAGTCTGATTCAACAGAGTTTCAAGGCATTAGCCACATCTTTCTGACTTCTTAGACAACACTGTGTTCTAAATTCCACAAAAGTACCCACAATTCATTAGCACCCTCTTCTTTTCTCTTTATTATAAAACGTTTGGGGGCTCATTTGTTTTATCTTGTGTGTGTTGGTGCTTTGCCTGTATGTATGTATGTATGGATGGTATGTATGTGCACCACATGCATACCTGGTGATGGTGGAGGTCAGAAGAAAGCATGGGATCCCATGAAACTGTACTTAGAGACAGCTGTGAGCTGCCACGTGGATGCTGGGAATTAAACCTGGGTCCTCTGCAAGAACAAAAAGTACTCAATCATGTTTTACTCTGATCCCCATGGGTCTAGAGCCCCACGAATGAGCATGCTATCATTCTTGACAAGCAGTCTTCGCTATAGTTTAGGTTTTAAACATTTCCCAAAGGCATAGATATTCAAGGACACAGCTCCATCATGCTGTGCAACGGAGAAGTGAAGCATCCTTTAAGCCACTGGTTCTCAACCTTCCTAATGCTACAACACTTTAACACAGTTCCTCATGTTATGGTGACCCCCAACCATAAAATTATTTGTTACTTCATAACTGTAATTTTGCTACTGTTTAGGAATAATAATAGAAATATCTGTATTTTCTGATGGTCTTTGGGGAAGAGCGGGGGTCATAACCCATAAGTTGAGAACAACTGCTTTAAGGGGAAGAGTCTAGTGCCAGAACTTTTAAATCACTAGGGGCATGTCCTTGAATGGGACAACGGGGTACCAGCCCCTTCTTTCTCTCCTTAGCTTCCAGTCCATGGAGGAAGTGCTTCTAACTCCAGTTGTTTTTCAGTTCTGGGAACCAAATCCAGGACCTCTCATGTGCTAAGTGCTGTGCCACTGCGCCGCATTCCCAGTACAGGGATCGGGGCAGGGAGCGTTTGCTCTATCACATATCCACATCATGCTGTGCTGCTTACAGATACAGTCAATAAAAACCGTAACACCTTCAGCTCCACCATAGACCTGTAAGCCCAAAACAAACCTTTCTGCTTGATAAGCTGATTGTCTCAGCAATGTGTTACAGTGTAGTAAAGCTGACTAATATTGTTACCTGGTTCTTTATTTTCTGCTCCCTATTTTCAAAAGAATGAGTTGTTTCTCAAAGCTTTGCCTTTGGGACCCTGGCCTTTTCTGTATAGTCTCACTGTCATTCGGATAGCTCATCTACAACTATGATTCAATTACAGCTAAAGATTTTCAATTCTTTCCATCCTGGTCTCTCAAGGCCCAAGTGTGTGTGTGTGTGTGTGTGTGTGTGTGTGTGTGTGTGTGTGTTTCTTCATTCATTTAGTGTTAATTTATTCACTTTACATCCCAATAGCAGCCCTAAGCTTGTATTCTTAACTACTTGACAGATGTTTATATAGAGACAGGCCATTAGTATCCTCAGCTCAGCATGCATGAGCCATGCCTTAATTTCCTACCTCTGCCCAGTTTTCTTTCTTGTCATGAGGCCCTCAAGTCTCACAGTCACCACTTCCCAGACTTGAAGTCCCAATGTTCTCTTGTTTCCCTTCATACATATAATCTGACTAGGAGTCGTGTGTTGTCGTGTCCTGGTCAGAACCACTCCCAAATTTCTTTCTTTCTATCCATAGTTATTTGTGTAATAATCCTCCATGTCTTCTTGAGCTCATGCCTGAACCAATGATTTCCCTTCCTTAGGGGTTCCCAGGTGCCCATCTCACTCCTCTTTAATCAGTTCTTCATGCTGCTCCCAGCACGGTCTAATCATTCAGAAGCTGTATGTGCTAAAGAATCTGGTACCTTACTGCTACATCCAGGGTTATCCTTGTGCCTTCCACATCACTAGGTGTGGGGAGCCAAGGCCTTAACCAGGCTGGACATAGACCTTGGACCTTGGCTCAAAACAATGAGTGGACCTGGACCAAACTGCCTTGTGACTTCTTTCCTTCCCCCAGGATACTTTCCAGAAACCCAGCTGCCCTCAGTAAGTTGCCACCGCCTGCACAGACTAGCTTCTTAGAAAATAGGACAGAGAGTTTAGATACTATAGATAACTCCTTGAGGTCAGGGTTGCTTAGAAACCCTTCCTCCTACATCCTCGCTAACCCATTCACCCTGCTGAACATCCTCCCTTCACCCTGCTAAGCATCCTGGACACCTGCTGCCAAGTTCACCCTGCTCCCCCTCCCAAGTTCCTGCTTACTGACTATATAAACAGCCTGTGGAAAAATAAACGGTGTCAGCTTGATCAGACTCCTTGACTTGCTGTCCGTTCTTCTCCCCATTCTCTCCCAAGGGTTTGAGGGTCCCAGTTGATTGTGCGGCGGGGCCTGGACAACTAGGTCTTTATTCTGTCATTCCCTTCCCTATGTATCTACCCTAAATACCTACTCAACCTCTACTTGAGCTGGAGTTCATCTCCAATCAAATTTCTCCTTTGCTTCCACTTCCTAAATGCTCCTCCCAAACTACATATGGAGCACTTGTCCTCCACCTTATATTACATTTATTTATCTAAGCCACTCCCTTGGGCATGATGATGAGCACTTGCAATCTGGCCACTGGGGGCGGGGACTGATTAGCAAACTCTGGGCCAATGAATGACATCTCCTGAGGAATTGCAACTGGCTTTGGCCCTGGCCTTCACATGAATGTATACACACCTGCATTGGTACCACACATGTACACTCTCACAAACATGCAACACACACACACACACACACAATTTACATACAGAATATCTACAAATGCAAAGAAATTGCCCTAATAGTAAACTCAATTTGTGATGAATTTCATTTCCATGCTTATAAAAGAACTGATTTAAAGTGCCAAACCTTTTACATCTATAAAGTGGGCTAATGACATCATTATCACAAAAGGTCTGACGTGAGAAATAAATTAAATCACCCATAAAGTGCATAGCATGGTACTGGGCACATATAAAACAGTAAGAAAAGAAGAGAAAGACAGATAGAAAGAAGAAAAACTATGTAGAATTAGCTAATCTGTCTTGAATAGTGCCCAAGACTCATGTCATTTCTATTTCATTCCCTTGTGACCTTACACCATTCTGTTCTAGAAAATTTTCCACTTTAGGGTTTTTTTATTCTCAAATAACATTTCTCTGAGAAACTTGGTTCTGTCTGAAGTGTATTTCCTTGTTGGCCCCCAACATGTACTCTTCCATTTCACACTCATTTCTGCCTTCATGTCAGTGAGTTCATGCAGCAACCCTTTGATAACGTGCCTATCAAACCATAGCTGTTGCTCAAAGGGCCGTTTTCCTTCTCAGGTGAGAAACTTCCTAGTTACTGTAGCTGTCAGTGGCCTCTCTCTCCTAAGTCCCTCGGTGTTCGCACACTATACAACTCAGGAAAGTCCAAAGTCCTTCATTGTGGTTTGATGTTCAACTCATGGGTGGTTAGCCTGATGAAACTTTTGGAAGCATCTGCCCCCAGCTGCCCCACAGAAACAAAGTGGATATGGGATAAATTGGATAAGTAAATCTGGTCCCTGTTGCTGCGGCTCTTCTCTGTCCTGAAACAGTCTCCTGGGTCTATTCATGTATTTATGCTCCACACTTGTTAATGCCTGTAAAGTTTTTGGGGGGAGCACATGGCACACTGTAGGTTCGTTATAATGGCAGGTATCATTGCTATTGCTTTATTATGATATGCTGAGTGGGATGATCAATGGGGTGAGCAATTGTGCACATACTAAATAAATAAATACGTAAAAAGAAGAAGAAAGAAGTCAGGAAGAAGAATGAAAGGGAGTCCTATTTCCTATATGAATTATGGAAAACTATAAACTTAATTCTTAATAAAATACTAAGGAAGCCATCGCATGCCAGGACAGTCCTGTGTAATTACTGAGTGCTAGATTCATTGAAGACACAGAACCCTGCCATGTACAAAAGGCCCTGCTTCCCACTCTGGGAAGGAAGAACACTTCTAGATGCAGGTATTTAACCACAAGATAATATACATTCTTTCCGTTTTTAAAAGCAAGCATCCAAAATATTTTAATCTCCCACTTTCAAAATTCCCCATTATATCTGTTTTCATTTTCACATCCACATCTTCTTGCTACACAGTTGTATCACATGTGACAAATTTTTTATATTCTCTTAGTTTTTCTTCATTTATTATTTCTACATTTCAAATTTTTTATTTAAAATTGTTTATTTTATTTTTGAGATTATAATATAATTACATTATTTTCCCCTTCCCTTCCATCCATCTAACCCCTCCTATATAACCATCCTTGGTCTCTTTCAAAATCATGGTCTCTTTCCAAATTATCCATTGTTATGCACAATATATGGGTATACATGTATATTCCTAAATATAATCTGCTTAGTCTATAATAATGTTGCTTGTTTGTATGTTTTCAGGAGTGGCTGTTGGGTACCAGAAATCCATCAGGTGTGCTCTCCCCCAGGGAAGACTGTTTCTCCCATTCTCAGCATCCCTTAGTTGACTGTGGTCCTTTGTGTAGGGTTGGAACCATATGGCTTTTTCCTAGTCCACTTTAGCAAGTCTGTTACTGTTGTCCCCGCGCAGCTCATGTTTGGGCAGTCATGTTGATCAGACTTTATCAGTATAGCTTCTGATATTCCTAGGCAACACAGTCTCACAGCAGACTCCCTGAGCGTCTGGCTCTTAAAAGTTTTCCACCCTCCTCTCTTGCAACTCTCCCTGAGCCTTGGGTGCAGGAATTGTTCTGTGGATGTGGCCATTGGGACTGGGCTCTCCAACTGCATTTTGATTGGTTGCAGTTTTCTGTAATGGTTTCCCATTTGCTGCAAGAAGAAATTTCCTTGCTGAGGGCTGAGGACGACAGCTGTCTGTGGGCATACGGACACATATTTAGAATGTAGTAGAGGATTATGCATCCTGGTAAAGCAGTGTCTGTCGGGTCTCCTCAAAGATCTATGACTCCACTAGCCCTGGGTAGTTGCTTAGGTTTCTAGTACCAGGCATGGCTTCCCTTTTGTTGAGCAGGTCTTAATTCCAATCAGAGAACTGGAGGTTACCACCAAGATACACATGCCACTACTGCTTCCTTAGGGCTATTGTGCCACACGGGCCATGGTTGTGGTTCAAAGGTGTCATAGCTGGTAGAACTGTTGGTTGCTTCCCACCTTTGGAAGCTTACATGGCACCTTTTGGTACCATGAATGCTAATACTTAGGGAGGAAGCATTTGGGTCTGTTCCAGCTCTGAGTCTGAAGTACATGGCGTCTTTAACCACAGGGACCTACCTTCTACCTCTGAGGAGCAACCAAGAGCAAAAGCAATAGTCTATATAGCATTTTGGGAGTCTCTTGGACAACCCTGACCAACAACTCAGAAGATGTTTTCTCATGATGTTGGGGGTTTTATTAGAGGATATTTGCTCTCTGAGGGACCACTGTCAGCTCGGATGAGAAATTTTCATGTAAACTATCTGTTGATACACAGACTCGCATGTGTTGTACAGGTTTTTTTAGATAAGTAGTTCATAGTATAATTCTCCATGACTTTTAAAGAAATCTGCACTGTTGTTTACCCACTTTCTGCTTTCTGTGCTCATCTCTCTACTCCTCCCCATTTTCCCCAATCAGGTCACTTGTACCCTAGCAGGCCTCTGTCTAGCAGCTCCCATACCCTCCTAGCTCTGGCAATGTTCCCTTTGTACTCTCCTGGTTTTGCAATTGCTCCAGGATATACACTCATATCTGGAGAATTGGAGCTAGATACCTCTGATAGGAGCAAATATGCAATGGTTGTCTTTCTGGGTCTGGGTTATACATTTGTCCTTCAGGAAACATCCATATGCCAAGAAAGCCATCACTCCTTAATCTTCATAAAGCTGATTCCAATAAGTCAAAAATATTTTCCAAGGGCTTAGAGGAACATTCAACATTGTGTCTCTTTAAGACAGATAATGATAAGACAAATTGAAGTCCTGTTTCCAGATCTCATTTAAAGCCATTAATACTGTGAAAAGCAAGACAGCAAAGTCCTCCCTCTGATCTGGGGCTTTGCTTCTTGCAGCTTTAATTACTCACATTAACTGTAGTTCAAACATACTAATTTGGGGGCTGGGGTGATGGCTCACTAACTGCTCTTGCAGAGGACCCAGATTTGGTTCCCAGCATCCAGATGGCAGCTCACGACCATATATAACTCCAGTTCCAAGGGAACCAACACACTATTCTGAACTCCACAGGTATCTTACATACATGGTGCAAATCTATATGTGTAGACAAACACATAACACACACATATGATACATATATACTAATATTTGATTTTCTCTAAAAAGAGAAAAGCCACATCACTACTTTTTATTGCAGTAAATTATTATAACTGTTCTATATTATAAGTAATTAATATTGTTAATATTATGTTTAATTTATAGATTAAATTTTACCGTAAGTATGCCTGTTTAGGAAAAAAAGCTATCATATGCCGGGCTCAGTACCATCTGTAGTTTCTGACATCCACTGAGGAGCTAGGAAGATATCCCTCATGTATAGGGGAGAGCTACTGTACACAAAACATAAAAGTACAGCTTAATGATTGGTGATTAATCAAGCTAATACCATGTAACTACACCCAGGTCAAAAAGCAAAACATGACACCACTACAGAAGTCTTGAACTCACCCTTCCTTCTCAGTCAGAACTCCCTGCCTCCCTCTCAGCAGTTACAGATCTGACTGTGAGGGTAATTGCTTTCATTGCTCTCTTTATACAAATGAGATCTTAAAAGAACAGAAGATCAAGGAAAATTTATTAGTCACTAGACTACATCTGAGCATATGGCCAACACCATTTTTAGAAGAATTTTCCCAATTATTTTTATGTGCTTTCTAATGTTCCAAATTGCCTCTCTGGCCTCTATTGATGCCCAGGTTAAATTGATTACACACTCTTGAAGCCTGTCACCAATGGTAAAAAATAGCAGGCAGAATTCAGTTCTTCATTTCTTTGAGGATGTATTAGATGTAATCCCCAAGATCTGAACTATCATTCCTCAAAGACCAGTATTTCAGGAAGATTATGCAGTCCTTTCCTGCGGAAGATGCTTCTTAGGAAACAGCTGGTGAAAAATGAAGTAGAAAATGGAGTTGTTAGGAAACTCCCGTGGCTGAAGATGGAAAAATAATCCTCTCTAGCTTTTTGAGTATCACCCTCTCTCTCTCTCTCTCTCTCTCTCTCTCTCTCTCTCTCTCTCTCTCTCTCTCTCTCTCTCTCTCTCTCTCTCTCTCTCTCTCACACACACACACACACACACACACACACACGCGCGCGCGCGCGCACGACTGACATTCATTGTGAGAATGAATGCTGAGAAACAGGAAGGGAAAATACAGCATGAAACACAGTACACATTGTCATCATTTGAATAAGATATGCCCCGTATAGGCTCAGGGATGTGAACATTTGGCCCCCGGTTGGTGGCTCTGTTTTCGAAGGTTGGGGTGATGCCGTTTTGCTAAAGGAAGTAGGGGGCTAGGGGTGAGATTTGAGACCTTAAAGCCTCGCTCTACTTCCATATTCCTCTCTCCACTTCATTCTTGTAGTTGAGGATGTGAGACCTCAGGCTCCTGCTCCTGCCTCCATGCCTGCTGATGGTTGCTATGCTTCCTCTGCATGGTGGCCTCTTATCCCTCCAGAACCATAAACCTAGATAAACTCCTCCTTCAGTAAGCTACCTTGCTCATAGTAGTTCATCCTAGCAACAAATTAGTAATTAATATAGAAGTTGGTATCAGGAATGGGTATGCTGTGTGTGCAGGTATGAACCTGATCTTGCTGATATGTGGCGATATGAAAGACTTTGGAACTTTGATAAGATAAGTGGTTGAATGCTATAAGCAGCATTTCTTCTAGCAAGAGCCTGTAACAGGGGCTGGAGAGATGATGGCTCACATGGCTTGAGAGATGGCTCAGCAGTTAAGAGCACTGACTGTTCTTCCAGAGGTCATGAGTTCAGTTCCCAGCAACCACATGGTGGCTCACAAGCATTTATAATGTGATCTGATACCCTCCTCTGGCCTGCAGATGTACCTGCAGGCAGAGCTCTGTATACATAATAATAAATAATAAATCTTTTTTAAAAGAGCCTGTAAGGCAGTAGTACTAAGAACAAAGCAGAAGAAAGAACTGACTTTAATACCAACTGCCTTTGTGGCTAGTCCTGTGATATTTTGGCAAAGAATCTGGCTGTCTTCTGCCCTTTTCCCTGAGAATTTGCCAGGGGTTCATTAAAAGGTAATAGACTGTGATGGTTTGAACAAAAATGCCCCCCATAGCCTCAGATGTTAAATACTTAATCCACAGTTGCTGGCTCTGGTTGGGGGAAGATTAGGGGCTGTGGATTTACTGGAGTAAGTACGTCACTGGGGTGAGCTTTGAGGGTTTAACGATTTGCACCATTTTAAGTTTATAATGCTTTGTGCTTGCACTTCAAGAGTGAGCCCTTGGCTTTCTACCTCATCCAATACCCTTGACTCTCACTGTCATGTCTTCTTGCCATGATGAACTCTTTTTTTTATTAATTTATTCATATTACATCTCAATTGTTAGCCCATCCCTTGTATCCTCCCATTCCTCCCTCCCTCCCGCTTCCCCCCTACTCCTCTCCCCTATGTCTGTGACTGAAGGGGACCTCCTCCCCCTATATTTGCTCATAGGGCATCAAGTCTCTTCTTGGTAACCTGCTATCCTTCCTCTGAGTGCCACCAGGCCTCCCTGTCCAGGGGACGTGGTCAGAAATGGGGCACCAGAGTTCATGTGAAAGTCAGACCTCTCTCCACTCAACGGTGGAGAATGTCCTGTCCAGCCATGATGGACTCTTATCCCTCTAGAACCATGACCCCAAATAAGCTTTTTAAATATAAGTTGCCTTAGTCATGGTGTTTAATCACAGTAGCAGAAAAATGGCTAATACATAGACTAATTTCTTTGGTGGAAAAAATTTCAAAATAGCTGAATCTATGGTTTGGTTGCTATTGATGTTTATGCAAGTCTACAATGAAACAGAAAAAGTGGGCAGAAAGACATTTTTAAAACATACAATTTAGAGCCGGGCATAGTGGCACACACCTTTAATCCCAGCACTCGGGAGGCAGGGGCAGGTGGATTGCTGTGAGTTTGAGGCCAGCCTGATCTACAAAATGAGTCCAGACAACCAAGGCTACACAGAGAAACCCTGTCTCCAAAACAAAACAAAAAAACCAGAAAAACAAAAAGCATACAATTTAAAGAGAAAAAGAGCATTAGGAAATTTAATGTTGGAGCCAAGGAACATGCTAGAAGAGAGGATACAATCATTAAGGATATTTACACCATTAAGAAGAGGCCTAGTATACACTGTAAGGAAGGGAAGAGTGTCCTTAGGGCAAGACCCCACCCTACTAAGCTTTCAATTTATGAAAAGAAAACTGTTATAGAGTTCTTAAAAATCAACAACAAATAAAAGCTGTTGCTAATGTGATGGATACAAAAGGATGAGGGTTCATCCTAAGCTGGTACCCAAACTTGACAGTCAAGATCCTGGCATTAGAGACATGAAGATTGCAAAGGTGAATGAGCCAGGGACCATCCACTTTGGTTTCAGTGAGCTGCGGGGGCCAAACAGCATGTATGTTGCAGGGGCATCCCTGCATGAAAACCCTGATAGGACAAGAGGCTGTGAGATGCCACTGTGTGAAGCCATGAAAGTGAAGTCTGTGTTACAGTGGGGACTCCAAGATACTTGAGATGACAGAGCCACAAGACATCTGCCATGGAGAACTGCATACACATTGTGGAACCAGCCCCAGAGAGAGACATATTTTGCAGGCAGCAAAGCTAGAGGGACAGAGCCATCTAAGACCTTTGGAGCTAAAGTCTCAGATATCAGGCATGTACAGGTCACAATTAATGACACTGTGTAGGCTTTGATTTTTTTTTTTTTTACCCTACTTTATTTGGGATTCTTTAGTGCCTCTACCTCCCTTCCAACCCACCGACCCTACGTAGAAAAGAAAGAAGGTTAGTAAGGACGGGATGTAGATCTTTCTAGACTTGGTTCCTTGTGGTGATTTTACTCCTTATCGTCAGATTCCAGCAGCCCAGATAAACAGCAAACAACAACAGCAACAACAAAACAACAACAGTGGAGCAAATCAGCAGAAGTCTCCTGCAGAACGTTTGTCTCTAGGAGTACCCTGAAGCAACCTCTCTCTCTCCCTCTCTCTCTCTCTCTCTCTCTCTCTCTCCCTCTCTCTCTCTCTCTCTCTCTCTCTCTCTCTCTCTCTCTCTCTCTCTCTCCTCCTATTTATACCTTCTCAGAATCTGTAAAAGGGTGTTTCCCAGATGACAAAGACCCTCCACACACATGAGGCAGTATCCAGCTGACAAAGATCACCTGAAGCTGTTAAAGGCAGTTTCACATCCCATACTTGGGATCAAAACAAAACTATGTTTATGTAACATAACCAAAACTTCCGCTACATGTCTCCTTTTCTGTTTAAAAATGGCTTTTTCTGTAACATTAATAAACTATATGCAATAAGAATAATTATGAAAACTATCGGGCAAGAATTACATCCACAATGTCCAATTCATATGCATTTGGCCATCTTAGAGAGGATGAGTTCTAGCCTGGTGTCCAAAGCTCTGTAACTAAATCACTTTATTATAACTTACATTTAACAAACTAAGAACATGTTTTTAGACCTAAAACATGGTCCTAGCTTCTAAATAACTAAGCTTTGTAGTAATACTAGAACTTTATATCACATTTTTTTAAATGAGCTGCATATGTATTGAATAAGTATTGAACAAAATAGCCTTAAATTTCTATAAATATATAATAAATGGGTTTTTAAATCATTCCATTCTCCCCTTCTTCTTCCTGATCACTAGATAAAAGAGAAAGATAAGAGAAAAAGAAGAATAGAAGGGAGAAAGAAAGAGATCCCTGAATCTAACCTTTAACACCAACCCCCCTCCAGACAAAAACAAACATTTGTAACCCATCAAATGACCAAAAATACCCACCCCACCTCCTGGGCCTGAGGACATAGTGTTTTTTTAATTACATCTTTCTGTGTTGGGGCAAAGATAACTTTTGGGTACCCTATGAAAATTGGGATACTGGCCATTCCTAGGAAATCTAGCTGCATCTTTTTATGTTCAGTCTCTATGGGATTGATCATTTCAGGTAGCCCTTTTGAGGTTGATCCACATGTGAATTCTTTTTTTTTTTTAATTAATATATTCTTGTTACATCTCAATGTTTATCCCATCCCTTGTATCCTCCCATTCTCCTCCCCCCCCCCATTTTTCCGTTATTACCCTCCCCTATGACTGTTCTTGAGGGGGATTACCTCCCCCTGTATATGCTCATAGGGTATCATGTCTCTTCTTGGCTACCTGCTGTCCTTCCTCTGAGTGCCACCAGGTCTCCTCCTCCAGGGGATATGGTCAAATGTGAGGCACCAGAGTACGTGAGAAAGTCATATCACACTCTCCACTCAACTGTGGAGAATGTTCTGACCATTGGCTAGATCTGGGAAGGGGTTTAAAGTTTACCGCCTGTATTGTCCTTGGCTGGTGCCTTAGTTTGAGCGGGACCCCTGGGCCCAAATCTGCCTATCATAATGTTCTACTTGTAGGTTTCTAGGACTGCATGTGAATTCTTGAGGAAAGAGTAACTGAGGCAGTCCATGAGACTGCATCCCCTGGGCTACTTGCTTTGCCTTTATTGTTATCTAGTCTTTTGCTCTGAAAATAAACAAACTTTTAAAGGTTTTGATATGAATATGTACAAGGTACACAAATCAGCTAAAGATAATTTTCTGCTCTATTTTTGAGCAAGTGAAAATCAACTTCATAAGTCCATTTGAAGTGTAATATAAGCCAGGCGTGGTGGTGCACGCCTTTAATCCCAGCACTTGGGAGGCAGAGGCAGGTGGATCGCTGGGAGTTCAAGGCCAGCCTGGTCTACAAAGTGAGTCCAGGACAGCCAAGGCTACACAGAGAAATCCTGTCTCAAAAAACCAAAAAAAAAAAAAAAAAAAGTGTAATATAAATCTCTATCCATGCTTAATGACAGACCAGGTAGCCAATCAGAGTCACTTGCTATATGAAGATATTCATGTCTCAGCTAACAGGAGGTCTTCCCTGGTCAGATCTAATCTTCATAAGTTTTGTTGGTAGCTATATTTTTTTATTTCCTACAGATACATAAGCATAACCACATCCCCATCTCAACGCTATTCCACATTTCCGTTCTCATGTCAACACATCCTTATAACATATTGGTTAACCTAGTTCCTCAGTTTTTTTCTATAGCCCAATGTCACTCAGCTCCTGTTGTTCCTTTTTCACTAACATTACAAAAATTTAGAGTTAACAAAGCATTATTTAGTCTGTCCCTGAGGGTCTTTACTCTTCCTTTTTGTTTTATAAGCATCCCTTTTAAGGTACAATTATCTCTTTCTTCAACGACTTGTTCTATAGGATTGCTGGGTATACCAGGTATGTGCTTTATATTATAATATGCAAAGAATAGCTTCATCTTACTGGATACGTATGCAGGAGCATTATCAGTCTTAATTTGTATAAGGTATCCTCGTAATTTCCATTATTTCCAATAAATCTCTAATCACACAGTCTTTTCAGTGTGGGGAGCCATGCTAAATTCTGCCATGTCAGAAATCCCGTGCTTAGGCTGCATGCTGTGACCTTCCAGCTGCTGATCTCTACTGGAAGTGGTCTTTGTGTTCCAGGCCATCCTTGGACTATTTACCTTTGAAAGAAGTAGGGAAATCCCTACTGAGAAACACCTAGAAGGTTCTTCTTGCCTTGGGAGCTAGGGAGAGAGGGATCAGAATAGATCCTATTGACCTTACTATATAAAGTCTTACTCGTCCACATTAAAGAAGAATCTTGATCACAAATTTCCTGATCTTACTCATCCACATTAAATCTTGATCAGAAATTTCCTGACTTGATGAGTTATTTCTCCTGTCTCTGTATCCTACTTTCAATCCCCACTCCCTCTTTCAGGTGAACCCTGACTCCCCACGGGCTGGGACATGACATTTCAGTACTTAAATCAGTTGCCCATTGAAACCCTGATTATGTATCAGTGGTATTGTTTTCTGAATTCTGCGAAATGAAACACATCCATCTGTAAGATTCCCTTTCTTTTGGTATCCCTAGAATTACTTCCAGCAAGTAATGGAGTTTGGTGATACAGAGTACATATAGGACATTTTAAAATTATTTCTTTGGCTTGCTGCCAAGTGATAGAGGACTTTTTTTCTTTAAGCCTTTGCTATTTTTTTTTTTTTTAATTAAGCGTTTACTGTTAACATTGTGTGTTTCAGGAAATTTTGAGGCTTCTAACACATTTCCTATTACTAATTTGTCAATTTATTCGTTTCCTTGTGCCAATGGACCTGACAAAACTGTATGAAACCAAATATGAGTAATATATAATGGATAGTTTCTACTTTTGGTGACCTGTTGCAGTTGCATAAATAAACAAGTTAATTCTGAGTTATCAGGAGTAAATTCAGCAGTTTCTTTATGCAAAACAACACTTCCTGTATATTGAGAGTCAGTAAGAGATTCAGGAAAATTTATTAATACCATAAGGATTGCATACAATTCTGATTTTTGAAATGAGACTTTTGATCACCTTGCTTATTTTGCCTGACCTATAACCTGCCATTCACATCTTATTTGTATCAGTATAGACTCTTGGTGCCTCTGGAATTGGTGTTCCCTTTAAAATATGTGGAAGAATTCAATTAGTTCTTTTTATAAGCTATATATGCTTGCTTTTTGGATATTTGTTATTAATTTCTCCCAAGTAGTTATGATAAGCTCTTTGCCAATCTTCATCGATTACCCACGATGACATAATCTTAGCATTAATAAGTGGCACTACAATGTCTGTAGGCTCAATTTTCTTAACACATATATTTTATCACCAACTTAGAGTACCTCACTTAAAACCCAACTAACCTAAACAATAGAAAAAGAAGATTAAAGAATACAACAATGGGGGACTGAAGAGATGGCTCAGAGGTTAAGAGCGCTGTTTGCTCTTCCAAAGGTCCTGAGTTCAATTCCCAGCAACCACATGGTGGCTCATGATCATCTTTAATAAGATCTGGCAGGCAGGCACACATGCGGGCAGAATGCTGTATAAATAATACATTGTAATAATAATTAATAAATAAATATTTAAAAAAATAATACAACAATGAAACCGTAAGGATATCAGTTCTGAGGAACAATTCTCCTGGCATAATCAGCAGAATTTCTTCTGCTAGAACCTGAAGCAACCAGAACCCGGAACCTCAGTGGGAGCCCAGATCCCCGAGCCCCGAAGATTTCCCTTGAGCGGTTCTCTCTAGGAGCATCTCGAAGTGGCACAATGAACAGCCAAAACCAACCCAAGACTCCAAAGGCCCCCTCCTCCTGTTTTTGGCTTACATTTATATCTCCTCTCAGAATTTGCTCAAGGATGTTTTTCAGCTAGTTAACAACCAATCTCCTCCCCCCCCCACCCATCCACACACACATGGTAGTTCAACTTCTAAGGGGATAAACATCACCTGCTCTCTCAGAAGTCTTTTTCTCATCCCCCACTTGAGATCTAAACAAAAAAACATGTTTATCTCTCCTTCAGTCAGCCAAGTCTGTTACTAACAATTGACACAGTCTTATTCTACCTTTATAATTAATTTAGAAATCCTTTCTATGTATGTCTTCAATTTTTACTTTGTTTATGCGCTAAGAAAGTACACTTCCATAATGCTATCTTCCCTATGCATAAAGAGCCAAGTAGGAGAATTAGTTAAAGGCAAAATAATCAAAATACAATCAAATTGAGGATCAGTTCGATCCACATATGCATCTTATACTGTTTGTTCTACCAGAGATAACTCTTTTTCTGCTTCAGCTGTTAGACATCTTAGACTGTTTAAATTTGAGTCTCCTTGTAATTTTTGAAACAAATTACTTAACTCATTAGTACTTAATCCAATTGTAGTCCTCGGCCAGTTAATAGCTCCCATTAATTTTTTAAAAAATCATTAAGTGTTTGCAAGTAGTCTCTACAGATCTGTACTTTTTGTGATCAAAATTTTTGTTGACTTATTTTATAACCCAAATAGCTAATTGAATCTCCTCTTTGTATTTTTTCTGGAGCAATATTTAACCCACAGCGTGGAGGAATTCTTTGTGTTTCCTTAAACATTTTCTCTAAAGTGTCTGCATCCAAATCAGCCAATAAAATATCATCCATGTAAGGGCAAATAATAGATTGAGGAAATTGCCTACAAATTATTTCTAACAGTTGTCACACAAAATATTAAAATAAAATTGAACCATTTAACATTCCATGTGGAAGTACTTCCCAATGATATCTCTTTATTGGACCACTGTTGTTCAGAGTAGGTACTAAAATTGCAAGCCTTTTCCCTATCCTGCTCATGGAAGGGTACTGTGAAAAAGCAAGTTTTAAAGGCAATTGTTATAGGCTATTACCTAGGTAATAACAAAGGTAAAGGAATTCCAGACTGTAAAGGACCCATTGGTTGAATTACTCTATTCACCACTCTTAAATCCGTTATCATCCTTTATTTTCCTGATTTCTTTTTTTACAATGAACACAGAATAATTCCATGAGCTGGTAGACTCTTCTATATGGTGAGCCTCCAGCTGCTCTTGTGCCAGGTGTTCAAGTGCCTGCAATTTTTCCTTTGTTACAGGACACTGCTCTTGCCGCACAGGTCTGTTTGATACCCATTTTAGGGGCAAGGCTGTTGGTATTTCGGCAGTGGCCCCTCTTATAAAGTTGGAAATTCAATCCCTGTGATGTCCTGTTTTGGGACAATGACCACAGCTTGTGATTGTTCTTGATTACACATGTCAATGCTCTCCCAGGAACATCTACAGTTTTGCCCCTAATTTCATTATTGGCTGTACTCCCAAAGGCCCCTGTTCTTTCTACTGGAGCAGCTTTGCCCTTGATGTAAAGAAACAGGAACAGCTGAGTAATTCTATCCCCTGCATTAATTTGCATCTCCCTTTTTACATATGCCATGATTTTAACTTCTTCCTTACAATGCCCTGTCTATAATACCTAGGTGCACAATAAATCCTTGAGAAGTTAATCCATTTCTTCCCAAGATTATTCCTACTGTCCTTGAAGGCAAAGGACCATAGCCACCAGTGGTTATTTTATAACATTCAACTTTTAGGGATCGTGTAAGAGGGTTATCTGTGGCCACATGCAAAGCTGCCCTGACTTCAGTAGTGCGCATAAGATCAGCAATACTTAGTTTTAGTTTGCCTGACTGTTACCTCCTAGCTACCCAGAAGAAAATGGCTTTTTTTTGGGGGGGGGGGGGTTGTTGTTTTGGTTTTTTGTTTTGTTTTGCTGTTTGTTTGTTTTTGCTTTAGGGACTCGAGCCCTGATGGCAAGAGGTTACTTTGTATGTCCTTCTTGGGCCTGCCATCTCTAGTCCAATGTTTTCCCTTTCCACAGCAGCTGCAAATCCCTGGAAGCCTTGACATTCCATTGCAGCCAGAAGCTTCTTCTTCTTTTCTACTAATATCATACTCTCCAGAGTTACTGCACCTGCTATTTTGAGCTCTGAAGCTTTTGACCTTATGATTTCTTTGTAAATGCCCAAATTCACTGCAATTAAAGCACTGGGTAGTTTGGTATCTGAGACCTCTAGTTATGACTTGTCCTATGATATTGGCATGCTGCTCCTGAGCGCCAGTATTATTTATGTCTCCTATCCATTTGTCTATAGGATCTGCTCATGATTTGAATGGTCTAATTACTCTCTTATACTCAGTATTTGCATTTTCAAATGCCTAGGTCTCTATCAACACCTTTCTGAGCCCAGGGTCTGATATGGCTTTATTTAGAGCTGAAGCCAATCTCTGTGAAGTCTGTGAAGGCTTCTTTGGGGCCTTGTATTACCTTAGTAAAAGAGGTGGATCTTTTCCCAGGTTCATCAACCGAGCTCTTAAAGCTCCAACATGGCATTGTTCGACCACCACATCATCAGATAGAATTTGTTCTTGTAGATCAGCATAACGCCCTTCACCAAGCAATTGATCTTTAACAACATGTATCCCTCTTGTTATATTTTGTTGCTCTATTTTTGAGGCTGCATTCCTCTCTCACAATAACCATTGTAATTGCTGACCAGCTCCTAGCACAGTTGACGCCAATCCATTCCAACCTTGGGGGCATAACTCTATCTTGAGTAGCCCAGTTACTTAATATTTGTTTAATGAATGGAGAATGCATTCCATAGGACACAATAGACTCTTTAAATATAACATATCTATTAGACTCCATGTTACCTCATCATAATCATGACCACCATCATTAGCAGACATGTGTTGCACAATTACTGGGAAAGCTGAAAGGGCCTGTGTAGTCCGAGGCAACTCCTCTGGTGGCACATCTGGCTCAATATTAGCCTTTTTGCCATGTACAGTCTCCAGCCTTTCCTGGTCCAGGTCATGCTAAGGCTGCTGGGATCTGGCAGTGAAAGTGCATGGAGCAGGGTGGAACAGCAAGAGTGGAGAAACTCTGGAACTCAGTTACCAGGTGTGAACCTTTTTGCTCTTCTTTTACCACTGGTGCTCTTTGCTTTCCAAGTTCTTTAACCTTCACGCTCATAGCTAACTCTGTAATTCCTTCTAAAATGAGAGACTTGAGTGACATTTCCAGTTTTCCTATTTTATCTGCTTTTTGTTTCTCAGACCCTTCTGTATCCTCTTGTAACTTTTCTAATTGTTCAGTAATTTTTTCAACCTTTTAAAATATGGAATACAGGAAGAAGACAAAGCAAAAACAGAAATTCCCCTTTGGGAGCAAGACAGGAGAGACCCTAGCAGCAGCAGCACCATTTTGCTGACAGCCTAAAGCAATATTCTCATACCTTCATAGCCTGCCATTTCCTCTCCAGCATTAGAAACTAAGTTTCCCATTAAACTTAAGCTACATCTTCCCTTCTCTTCTCTTCTCTTCTCTTCTCTTATTTATACCCTCTCAGAGTCTGCACAAGGATGTTTTCCAGCTGGCAAAGACCACGTGCCCCTCAAATGAGGCAGTTCCCACCTGACAAAGATCATGCACCCTCTCACGAAGCTGTTAAACACAGTTTCACATCCCACACTTGGGATCAAAACAAAAACGTATTTACACATAATAACCAAAACTTCCACTACAGTGTTGTTTGGGAGGTTTAGGAGGTGTAGCCTTGTTGGAGGAAATATGTCACTGGAGGTAGGGTAGGCATTGAGAGCTTAAAGACTTGTGTAAATCCAAGTTCACTCTCTCTGCTTCATGATTGCAGGTCAAGATGTGAATTCTCAGCTTCTGCTCTAACTTCCATGCGGACCATCCATGACAGCTCTTATCCCTCTGGAACTGTAACTAAGTAAGCCCTCCCTTCTATAAATTGCCTTGGTTGTAGTGTTTTACTACAGTGTCTTAGTTAGGGATTATATTGCTGTGAATACAGGCCATGACCATGGCAACTCTTACAAGGAAATATTGAATTTGGGCTAGCTTACAGTTTCAGAGGATTATTTCATCACTGTTATGGCAGGAAGCAAAGTGGAATTGTAGATAGACATGGTGGTGGAGAGGTAGCTGAGAGTTCTACCTAAAGATAAGCAGGCAGCCCAAAGAGAGTGAGACCCTGGGCCTGGCTTGAGCATCTGAGATCTCATAGCCCACCCACCAGTGACACATTTCCTCCAACAAGCCCACGCCTCCTAATAGTGCCACTCCCTATGAGCCCATGGGAGCCATTTTCAAACCATCACAAACAGCAATAGAAAGGTAACGATGAAGTTGAGTGCATATCTACGTATGAAATTTTTATTGGTATGTCTGCTTTATCTTTAACCTCAGTGCGTCATATTATCCTACTTTCAAATGACTGTGCCAATTTATGCTTCCACCATTACTTCTTTACTTCCTTGTCCATATTAGACATTGCAGTCTTTTTAATTTAAGCTGTTCAGATAATTGTGTAGGAGGTTCTCTTTTAACTTGCAATTTGCCAATTACGAGTAATATGAGCCTATTTCTGAGAATTATTTTATACTTGGATTTCTTTCTTGTGAAGTTCCTATTCAACTCTTTAACCATCTTGATGAATTGTCTTCTTTTCCTTATTAATCTGCAGGAGTAGTTTGTGTCATCCAGTTATGAGCTCTCTGTCACTTTTCTTTTCTTTTTTTTTTTTTTTTTTTTTTTTTGGTTTTTTGAGACAGGGTTTCTCTGTGTACCCTTGGCCATCCTGGACTCACTTTGTAGACCAGGCTGGCCTCGAACTCACAGCAATCCGCCTGCCTCTGCCTCTCGAGTGCTGGGATTAAAGGCGTGCACCACCACACCCTGTGCTCTGTCACTTTTCTATGTTTCAGGTATTGTATGGGACTACTCTCAGAGCCAAAGTGCCACCATCTTCATGAGTTCAGCTATGACCACTTGCCAAAGATTATCAATGCTTAGCTTGTTGATTGTCAGCCTTCCCTCATAAAAGGTGAGGAGGGAGCATGAAGGACCCTCACTCAAGAGTCCTCACTCAGCTACTCCCTCCAACCAGGTATATGCAGTTTGTCCTAATTGCATGTTGCCCCAGTCGGGGACTAGGAGTATATAGGCTGGCAAGGACTAAGGACAGGGCCCCATTCACACCGTCATCATCCATGTTGGTTGAAGACTTTCCGATGTGGCTACTTTAAGGCCATCTTGCTCATCACTCCTCACCCATTGCTACTTAAGTAAGCCTAATTAAAAAAAAAAAAGTAAGCCTAATGAACTCATTGGTTCTCCAAGGTGACTTTCACCCTAGTAGATATTATTTTATATCTCCCCCAGGGAGACAGCTTCAGCAACAGAAGGCAATTTGTGTCACTTTGTAGTCTTCCTTTGCATTCTGTTAAGTCCGTGGCTCAACGAAAAGCAGACTTTATTGTACTTATATTTTATTTGTTTGAGACCATATGTGATGGTTTGAATGGTCCCCAAAGGATCATATATTTGATGCTTGTTCTGCAGTTGGTGGAACTATTTGAGAAGGCTTAGGAAGTGTGGCCTTGTTAAGAGATGTGTCACTGAGGACTAGCTTTGAAATTTCAAAAGCCCACATCATTCCCAGTGAGTCACTTTCTGTCTTGTAGCTGTTGTCTCAACATGTAAGCTCTCAGCTACTGCTCCAGTGCCATGCTTGCCCCTGCCTGCTTCCATGCTCTCACATGGACTCAACCACCCTCTGGAACTCTTGGTATCAAACTAAAGTCTTTCTTTTATAAGTTGCCTTAGACGTGGTGCTTTGTCGTGGAAGTAGAAAAGTTACAGTGGGCCCTGCAACTCAGGGTGACCTTAGACACACTATGTAGCTGAGGGTAACCTTGAACTCCTGATCTTCCTGCCTCTACTTCCCAAATACTGGGATTGCAGAGGTGAGCCAGCATTACCAGGTTCTTTTTTCTTACATGATATATGACATTTTTCCTACTCTGATCAATAAGCAACTTCAGAGAGAAGTAATTTATTTTGATTCACAGTCTCAGGTGATACAGTCCATCTAGCAGGGAAGGCGTGGTGGCATGTTCAATATAATCCTTATTAAAATTCAATTATGTTCTTCACTGAACTAGGAAAAAACATTCTAAGGTTCATATAACACAAAAGACCTAGGCAAACCAAAACCATCTAAGTAGAAAGAGCAATGCTAGCAGTAACAGTCCCTGATCTCAAGTTACACTAGACCCACAGTAACAAAAACTGTATGACATGCAACAAACACAAACTTGTAGTTGGATAGAAAAAATAAAGGGTTGCTTGTGAATAAATCCACACCATGACAACCACCTAATTTTCAACAAAAGTGTCAAAAAAACATGTAGTAGAAAAAGAATGATTTGATAAATGGTTCAGGGTAACTTGTATGTGTACATGTGAAAGAATAAAACCTGCCTGTACCTCTCATCAGATATAAAATTCGATTCAAAATGGATAGAAACCTTCATATAAAATATGGAACTTTAGCAATGAAAAAGAAAAATATGAGCAAAAAACTTCAAGATATAGGCCTTTCCAAAAAGAACTCCAAAAATTCAGGAAATAGTCTTCCAAAATCCAAAAAGGCTTCTCATAGAAAAGAAAACAGCTGAGTAAAGAGATGGTTTACAGAGTGGGAGAAAATCTTTGCCAACTATATGTCTGGCAGGGTACTAATACCTGAAATATACAATGGACTGAAAACATTAAAAGTGGAAAGCCAGATGTGGTAGTACTTGTCTTTAATACCAGTACTTGGGAGGCAGAAGCAGCCAGATATTTGGGACTTTGACTAGACAGATTAATCTACATAAGAGAATTCCAGGCCAACCACAGTGAGACTCTGTCTCAAAAATAGATAGATAAATAAATAAATAAATAAATAAATAAATAAATACACACAAAAATTATACCAACAATAAATGGGCTAATGAAATGAGGAGGTCTCAAAAGAAGAAATACAGAAATCATCCCTGAATATATGAACATACAAAAAAATGCTAAATAGACTCAGCAGGTTGTATACATGTATGTATGTGTATATACCTCCATATTTACACATGTGTAACAATAATAAAAAAGAGGCCGTTAGCCGGGCGTGGTGGCGCACGCCTTTAATCCCAGCACTCGGGAGGCAGAGGCAGGCGGATCGCTGTGAGTTCGAGGCCAGCCTGGTCTACAAAGTGAGTCCAGGATGGCCAAGGCTACACAGAGAAACCCTGTCTCGAAAAAACCAAAAAAAAAAAAAAAAAAAAAAAAAAAAAAAAAAGAGGCCGTAACTACTGGAGAAGGAAACATGGGAGGAATTGAGGGGGTGCTAGTGATACAGATGCATAAAGAACTTCATGTATGAAGTCCTCAAAAATTTTTAAAGAAATACAAATAGGCAAGAAATATATCTCAAAAATGTCCAATAAAGGGCCTGGATGGATGTGTCAGTGGTCAAGAGCATGCGCTGCTCTTCCAGAGGATCCAACTGCAACTTTTTGGCACCCACAGCAGGCAGCTCACAACCACCTGTAACCCCACCTCTAGGCTATGACACACCTCCAGCCTTTTTGAGCACCTGCACGCACATGCACAGACACAGACACACAAGGGGGAGGGAGTGGAGATAGACAGATAATTTAAAATAATTTTAAAAATTGAATTAAAATATGATTGCCCAATATCGTGGGAATGCAAATTAAAACTGCTTACCTCCATCAGAATGGCTATCATCACAAAACAATCACCAACAAATGCTGGCCAGGATTAGGAGGAAGACAAAGCTTTATGTAAACTGGTAGGCATGTTAACTAGAGCAGACATTGTGGAACCCAGTGGGAAGGTACCAAAGAAAAAACTCAATACCAAATTTGTATTATCCATCCATTCACTAATGGACTCCTAGGATAGCCCTGTTTCCTAGCTGCTCTGAGCAGAACAGTACTGAGCATGGATATGCAGGTATCCACCACCATGGGATAGAGAGGCCGTTGGAGTCATGCTCAGGAGTAGCATAGCTGAGCTAAATGATGTTGGGGTTGAATTAGGATTTTGTGATGATATGATGAATTTGTGACATGCATATAGGAACATATCACACCGACGTTTCTTAAGAAGGGAATTTGGAATGCCAACAAACGTGGGAAAGAGCACAGGAATGGCTTGGCCTTCCTCGGTTTCTAGAAAATAGGGGAAATGATGCTCCAATGCTTCTGATGTTTTTCTGGAGAAAAGTAGCATTGCTGTACGTATAGAACGTTGAATGCGTTGACCTGGACAAGATCTGTATAATAACTACAATCAGGATGCTCACTCACATGGGGGGATTTTACATGGCCTCACTCCAAGGCGAAAAGCTAAAGGTAATGGCTGTTGAGAGAGCGAGAATCAGTCTTCTACAGGGACAAGCCCCGTGACAGATTATCCAATGCCAATTGATCAGCCCTAGACATGAGAGCAACACTGAATGGGCTCAGTAGGTTTCCAGAGTCCGGGGTGGGGGGATTGGGAGGAAGGGGGGGGGGTAATCTGTATATGTGGAGGGGAGGGGTGCTTTACTTTCTGTTGCTATGATAAACATCACGACTTAGAGAGAGAAGAATTTATTTGGCTCACAGATTGTGGGGCCAAGGAGCCATGGGACCAGCAAAGTCAGCTCAGAGCAAGAGTGGGCTTGAGGACTGTCCATTCCAAACCCTGGAGATGTCATCCTGGGATGAGAAAGAGTAGGCTCACAGCCCCTTCCCCTGCTTGCATGTCCTGGTGCATGTAACCCTGTCGTCCCCAACACACATACACACAGAGGAGGTCACACAGCCTTATAGTCAGGTTAAACTTCCTTTCCTCTTATAAGGTGATGTCCCGCAGAAGCACCTGGAATTCTTCCTCATGCAAATAAGGCCCTGGCCAATGATCTACAGTTACCCCGAAAGCTCCTACCCATCTACTCACCCCCCAAGGCTTAGTCTTGCCGCGCCCCACCCCCACCGCCACCCTAGTTAAATGAGCTGTCTCACTGAAGTTGTCTCCTGAGAAGTCTGTTTCTTGCTGTACTCACAGCCCCCTGAGGTCTCTTTCACCCCCTGCCATTCCTGTTCCTGTTTCCTGCTTTTCCCCCTCACTTTCTCCCTCTCAGGATCCACCAGTTGCAACCAATGACTAATTGGGCTGTGATGGACAGGGAAGCACAGTCTGAAGGGCAAACCGATAGATTGCAGTCCATCACGGAAGGAGGCTAAGAAACTAAAGTACAGGCCATGGAGGAATCCTACGTACTAGCCTGCTCTCCCTGGTTGCCCAGCTAACCTTCTTATATAACCCAGGCTGATTTGCCTAGGAATGAATGATACTGACCACAAGGGGCTGGACCCTCCTACATCAATTAGAAATTTTTAAAAATACCTCACAGGCATGGCCACAGGCAAATCTGAATGAGTCAGTTTCTCAGCTGAAGTTTCCTCTTTGTGCGTGTGTGTCGTTGACAACTAAAGCTATGGTGTGTGTGTGTAACAATAAGTATAGAGGAAAGGTTCATGAACTTGAGAGAGAGTGAGAGGACACAGGGGGAACTGGAGTGGGGAGATATAAAGATAGGAATGATGAGAATACAGTGCTTGTGTGAAATTCTCAAAGTATAAAACAATTTAAAGAAAGAAAGAAAATTTGTGCCGGGTGTGGTGACACACACCTTTAATCCCCAGGACTTGGGAGGCAGAGGCAGGCGGATTGATGTGAGTTGGAGGCCAGCCTGGTCTACAAAGCAAGTCTAGGATAGCCAAGGCTACATAGAGAAACCTCATCTCGGGCGGGGGGGGCGCGGGAAGACATACAATTTGCTTCTGCATATTAGTTTCAAGCAGCCGCAAATGGTTTAATGGATTTTCAGTGCGAGTTGTCTATTAATGTGGGTAGGAATGATGGCAAGGAAAATTGTCCATTTTGTTCAATTCTGAAATGCACCAGGTATTACAAATGTCTTTAGTATGAAGGACAATATTTGGACTTTAGGTCATGAACATTTTAACACTTATGGCTCACCAACCTCAGAAAAGTGTGCGAAGCGTATTAAAAGTGCACTGCCCATATTTAGCAAACCCTGCTTAATTAGAAATGATGCCTTTGGGGTAGGAAGTATCTCTGTCCTGCATACACTTATTTTCAACCTTCCCCGCTTCACATGCCTATGCTATTTCTTCAGTTTATTTGAGACACAGTCCCACCACATATCCCTGGCTGGCTAGAACTCTCTATGTAGACAAGACTGACCTCAAACTCAGAGAGAGCCACCCGCTTTCCAAGTGCGGGAATTAAAGGCACAAGCCACCACACCTGGCTAAATTTACTCATTTTATTTCTTTAGGAAAACTAACAGTGGTAAAGTCTACCTAGTTCAAGAACAAAAAAAAAGGTAATAAAGGTTCTATCTACCTGGAAAAATAACAGCATCCCAGACAGTCATATACAGGAACCCAAGTGCAGATGTAGGCTGGAAAGAGTTCTAGGTGAGCGGTCCTCACAGCAGCAGCCATTCATGAATGAATGCCCACTTATGCGCCCCATGCATGTCATGACTCCGGATTCAACTGCTTTCCTGTGGTGGCTTCCCTAAGACTGGCTTTTATTTGGTCTCCAGCTTGCAGGTTCCTTCTGGCTTTTGAATCTTACCACCAACTCTGTTACAGTGTGCCACTGCGCATCTAAACTCATATTTCTAAGAAAAGGAAAAACGAGTACTCATTAACTGGCCTGTTTCATCTTTGGTCGGATTTGATAACTCCCTCTCCAGTCAACTATATCCGAGTTATAGAGTGGGTTACAGGCTTGGAAGCATACAGTGCACTGTCCCCTGTACCTTCCACTACAAGGGACAGTAATTAGAGCTACTAGACAAGAAAAAAGGGAGCAAAACTGTCCTCTGCAGTCATGTCCTGCAGTCATGTCCTTCCAAGACACCCACTCAGTCACGTGATTATCGTGACTATATCAGAGCCCTCTGAGACAAATAGCACCATCAGTGGTCAGCACTACCCTGGGAGACAGGAAATCTTTACAGAGTAAAAAGGTAGATTTCAAGCCTGATTATGGAAAATCTCCAAGCTGCTTCTAGCTCATGTTCAAGCACAGGCTTTCCATTGCTGTTCATAATAAACCACCACCAGCCTTCCAAGACAGTGATACAGATCATAGGCTGCTTATAACTAACTGCGAGGGTAAAGGTCAAGCAATTGCAAAGGCTTTAAACTGGCCAAAGGGCGAAAGGGTAAGTGGGTTGCAGTAAATACAGGTAGCACTTCCTTCCAGACCCCAAAGCTAAATGGCAAGCTGCAGGCAATAAATGCTGTTCTTGCCTCTACATAACGGTCCTGGCAGGCACGAAGATAGCAGAGAATCTTTGGTTACCAGACTATTAAGACACTGGACCCCAAAGAATTGGAATTGTCCCAGGAGGAACTTGTCTCCCAGTAGATGTCACACAGCTCTGACAAATATGGGCATTGCCACAACCTAGCCAGGTGTGCTTAGCTGCCCTTTGCGTAAATGGGAGATAACAGCAGTACTTCAAAGGTGGACTTGGGGGGAGCTAGTGGACCTCCTCATTATTTCCTCTTTTTAATGCAGTAATTGCTGGGGGTTGGTCTGGCACTACGTATTGTAATGCTAATTATGCCCCCGCCCCCAAGATCTGGTTGCCACCCAGCCAGGCACATTCTCATATAGGCATGTCTCCTATAAGGCTTGCTTCACCCAATTTAAAATGATTAGTTAATTTTTTTTTTAAAAAAATGCTGAAACTTGGGATTTGGCAGAAGAAAGGCATGTGTAATTTGGGGTTCATAGGCTGGGGGTGTGGGACCATGAGACGAGGGAGGAGGAGGAAGCAAGACAGGATCAGAGGAAAAAGAAAAATGGACTGGCACCATGGGTTAGTGTAGGAAAGGAGCACATGGCCAGATCAGCGTGGATGGAGGAGATGGAGAACATTAGCAAGTGTGTATGGAATTATGGATGGGAGGTGGCGCAGACAGAGATGGGAACAGATGCCTTAGTACGGGGGCTTGGGAGGTAAAAGACAGCTTAGGAAGTAATACCTGCCCTGCACCAGGTGAAGGCTGCTCTAAAAAATACAACAGGTGCCTGTGTCTGTCTTGATTAATAGTGGGTTAGATAACACCACTGTAAGATTCATAGCCTAATAATAAAACACTTATTAGACCATACTTTTAAATTAACCACAACAAGTAATGAAATAAACTCCCTTTGTATGTTTTTTATTATAACTTGCCTCTGAAATTTATACATTAAGCACAGGTGGCTGAGCCTGTTAGGGCTACCAGGGGCCAGGCTTGGACCCTAAAAACTCTGGTATCAACACCACAAAACTACAAGACAAACCGATGACAATAAATCCAGTTAGCTATTTTTCCTTTCTTTCCTTAAATGTGTCTGTCCTTAGTTCTGTGCCACACAGATCGATTCTTTGCCATCTAGTATTAAGGTTAAATGTTTCCTTCTTGTTGGACGCACAGGTGTGGAGCACTGCTTCTGTGTGCCCAAGGTTTATGCCACCTTAGGACAATCGTATCCTTTAATGAAAATCACAAGGAACCAATGCCATGGGCACCCGGCTCTTTATCTCATGATGTGCCTGCCTTGCTGTCCTCCAAGCTGCATCTTATTGTTATTAACATATCTATCTCTATCACTCTCCTCTTCCGTTCGCCTTTTCCAAGAAGCTACTGAGACGGCCATCTTTCCTGCTCTGCTTGTTTTCTCTAACTTCAACAAACTGTCCTTTAGTTCCCTTCTGTGTCATTTCTTAAATTCTCTTAACAACTAGATCAAGAACGTGCATAAAGGAACTCTCTGACCCTGGTGACAGTAGCTCGGAGATAAACAGGTAGATGGCTGGATAATGCACACATACATGTGTCATAAGCATCATATATAGAGATATAGATATGTTTATGATAGGACTTTCCCACCTGCCAGTACAACCTCACATTTCCACGCCGCTCTTCTTTCTTCTCAGTGTTCCACCCCAAGGAGAGCACCACAGACACGTTACGCTCAAAGGCGAAGCAGAATTCAGGTAACTACACCGGTTTCATGGATAGCATGTGTGGTAACTTCTAGCAAAGCAGTGTCATCCACTCAACTGCAGACCCAAGAAAAAGTTTCCCAAAGGTTAAGATTTACAATGGTCTCTTCCTGGACTGAAAAACTCTTATAGCCAGGTGGTGGTGGCACACACCTTTAACCCAGCACTCGGGGAGGCAGAGGCAGGTGGATTGCTGTGAGTTCAAGGCCAGCCTGGTCTGCAAAGTGAGTCCAGGACAGCCAAGGCTACACAGAGAGACCCTGTCTCAAAAAATAAAAAGTAACTAAATAAAAAAAAAAGAAAGAAAAGAAAAGAAAAGCTCTTATAATCACCTAAAGAGAATGATGGCGCCAATTCTCAACAGGAAGTCAGTGCAGTTCTCACAATATCATGATGTTGCCTGTTAATTAAAAATAAAAATCGATCAGTTTTTAAAGCTTCCTACCTGCACCACTCAGTAGAGCTTTTCTCTTACATGCACACTGCCTGAAGCAGGAGTTACTCCTTGTGCAAACAAACTTTGTTTAATTTACCTAAAACTACACTTTACCCATATATGTCTACACAGCACACAGCTATGTGTGTGTGTGTATTTGTAAGTTACAGACATATAGATATACAGACATATAGAGATGTAACAGGTATTATGAGAATCTTCTTCCTTATAAACACCAGGTCTATACTACTCTGGCATGAATTCAAAACGAGCAACAAACATTATCTTAAGACTGAGAAAAGACAAAGGAAACAAACATATCAGATATAGCACATTAAGAACAAAAACCAAACAAACAAAACAAAACAAAAAAAACCTTAGCCAGGTGGTACTGGCACATGCCTTTAATCCCAGCACTCAGGAGGCAAAGGCAGGTGGATCTCTGTGAGGGCAGCCTGGTCTACAGCGTGAGTTCCAGGACAGCCAGGGCTACATAGTGAAACCCTGTCTGGAAAACAAGCAAACAAACAGAACCTTTAAATAGACATTAGCTAGTTCTTCTCTTATCCCAAACCCATCTATTCAAAGTCTCTTTTCCTGATACATAGTAAGCTCCAGGTTAGGTAACGATCAACAGTTGTTGCAACAACCTTACTGACTTAAACATTTACCCATAGCTCACAATTGGATTGGTGGAGAATCTGGACTGAACTCACTCAGCTGAATGATTCATTGCTCAGTGTGGCATCTCCCAATGTTACCTAATCACCCAGCTAGCAGATGGATGGGCTGGAGGGCCCAAGATGGCATTATTAACATGTCTGGTACCTTGGCTGGGAAGTCTGGACACAGCATGCATATAAACAGTAGCTCCAGGATGGCTTCCAGATAGTTGGACCTCTTCTTACCTGGCACCTCAGAGCTTTGGGATGATCAAAGGGACAGCAAGCTGAAGCTACCAGCCTCCTAAAGCCTGTGCCAAGAAACCAACAGAGTGTCACTTCTGTCATGTAAACTGATCAAAGCTATACAAAAAAATGTCTGTGCAGACTCAAGAAGATGTAAGCCCGGCCTCAATGAAGAGGGCTGTCAAAGAAATTTGTGCATATCTATAAATCTGCCATGTGAAGTACTAGAAATATACATTTTGCATCTGTCTGATAAATAAGGAAATAAATGAGTTTCTGCCTAGTTTGTGATATGGCCTTGCAAAGAGATAGAGGACCGACTGAAGTAAGTAAGGAGCACTCATTGTCAGAAAGAATATACAGGCCATAGAAATCACTTTCAGAGTGAAGGGGTAGGAGACTTCTAAACCAAAGCAAGAAGGAAGAGGAAATAAATTATTCTGATACAATGATATCTAGCTACAAAGATCAACAGAAAGAATAAGGCTGGTGCAACAGTAAAAAGAAATTTATTGGATGGTCTTATAGAAGACTATTTTATGTTTCTTTTGTGTATGTGTGCATAATGTTTGTTACATGTATGCACTGGCACATGTCTGTGAGGGTACATGTTCCCTTGTGTACACATATAGGTGGAGGCCTAAAGGTTGGCACTGGGGGGGTCTTCATCAGTCTCTCCCCTCTTTATTTATTGAGGTACAGTCTGTCGCTTGAACCCAGGGCTTGCCAATTCCAGCTAGTCAAGCTAGCCAGCTTGCCCTAGGAATACCCTTGTCATTGTCTTCCAAGTCTTGGGGCTACAGAGGCCTACCACACCTGACTGGCTTTCCTAATTCTGGTGAGTAGGTGTTTGTCCACTGAGCTCTCTCTTCGGCTCTGTTTAGTCTTTTTAGACAGGATTTTGCTGTGTTTCCCAGACTAGCCTCAAATTTATGTTGCTCAGTGTAGTTGGGTTTACAAGTGTGCACCACACCAGGCTCAGAATTCTTCTAAAATTGTGGTGACCTTTACACAGATTGTGTTTCCCACAGGATGATTGTGATATTCCTTATTATAAAGCACATAAATATGTAAATATAATACTCTCCCTCATGGCCTCCTGGCATTATAATTATTAAAAAAAAAAAAAAAAAAAGCTGGGCAGTTATGGTCCTCCCTTCCCCAGGGGATCATTGGCCACTGGACTATGAGGACAAAGGGAGTAGATATGAAGAACGGGGTTTGAACAGACATGAGTACAACAGCTAAGACGTCCAGGAGTCAGCTTCAGAGAGGCAGCTCATTTATTGTTTCATGGGTGAAGTATTTAAGGGTTCTTATGGTTACAAGTGGGAAAGACTGATTGGTCATAACACAGTACCTAGTTATCATATGCGAAGTGAGGGCTGATTGGTCATGACATAGTGCCTAATTATCATATGGGCAGGAAGGGCTGATTGGTCATAACACGGTACCTAGTTATTATATGGGAAGGGAGGGCTGATTGGATATAACACTGTACCTAATTATTGTATGGTCAAGGGGAAGGATCAGGATTCATGTGCTAAATCACTTAGTGCTTGGAGGAGGCTCTGTTCAGGGTCACCCTCCAAGCAAGAACAGTCATCTGTGCCTAGAGATGCTCTCCAGATGAGACCAGGCACAGAAGAGGAAGCCCCCATGAGAAAGGGAGTCCTCCATTTTGTGCGCAGCTTGGAGAGCTATCTGGGCATGGTGGACCGTGACTTTAGTAACAGGGTCTTCTAACAGGTGGTGCTGGTGTATGTCCTTAATCTCAAACCACAGGAGGCAGAACAGACATATCTCTGAGCTCGAGGCCAACCTGGTCTACAGAGTGAAGTCCAGAACAGCCAGGGCTACACAGAGAAGCCCTGTCTCAAAAAGCCGTGTGTGTGTGTTTGACACAATGATTCTGTCTTAATTCTTAAAATCCCCTAACTATTTACACAAAAAACAACAGAGACCTTTTTTTTTTCAAGTAATTGCTTTACATTTTATTTCTGAGAGTTGGCTAAAACTAGATTTGTCTTTGACTCATGGGAATGTATCTTATTCGTCTCTTTCTGTTGGTTGCTGTTTGTTTAAAAGAATGGGGTCTTGCTCAGGCTGGCCTCAAATTCCCAGGCTCAATAAACTCTTGTTAGAGCCTACCAACTAGCCAGAAGCATATACCATCACGTCCAGATTATCTCATTTCTAAATTTTGGACCTTAAAGGTGTTTTCATTTTGAAAATATTTTCTAAATTAACACTAGTAAGTTAAAATACAAATTCTTTCTCTTGAATTCTAAATGCAGAAATTGACATAGCATGTTCAAAGAGAGTTGAGTATGCCAGTTTCTCACATTTTAGAAGGAACACCCACTAAAATGACCAGCGAAGATAGATTAACACCGGGATAAAACACACCTGGAACATCTGCCATGCTGGGGAAGCACGTGAGAAGGTCCAGCCAGGTTACCTCACCAGGGATCTCGTCAACATGAACAAACTTTCTGTCAAAGGATGAGACTGGCTCATAAATCACAGAGATGCACCTTTCCAGGTCTGTCACTGCAGCATGACGGCCACGGTAGAGACCTTTTAAATGAATGGCGTGCGTCGCAATAGAATTTTGCCGATGAAAACAGCCTTTTTTTTTTTTTTTAAAAAGGTGCAAATTAAGAAGCTAATTTTGATTCCTGGACCTGGAGAAATTAAAATACATACCTACACAAAGACTGGTACACACATTTTTACAACAGCTTTTTCTCCTAACAGATTTCTTTTTAACCCATATGCTGTGGGGGATTGTGTGTTTGTGAGGGATGCAGGGGCACATGTGTACATATCAGGCCAGATGGCAGCAGTAAGTATATTCCTCAGTCACTCTCCACCTTAGTTTTGTTTTTTTTTAAGATTTATTTGTTATGTATACAGTGCACATGAGCCACCATGTGGTTGCTGGGAGTTGAACTCAGGACCCCTGGAAGAGCAGCCAGTGCTCTTAACTGCTAAGCCATCTCCACCTCAGCTTCTGAGGCAGGGCCTCTCTCACACCAGGATTCATGGATACAACCTAGACTGACTCACCATCCACCCTCTTGTGCTCCTTCCAAACACTGGGCTTACTAGCATGAACTATAGGGAACCAAGTTCTCAGCATAAAGGAGACTGATTTGCCCCCCGAGGGACAAATGACAAGGAATGAGAGACAGGTGGGAGAGAGCAGGGGAGAGGAGGGCAACAAAGGAGAAAGGGCAGAGAACAGGACAAAGGACTCCACTGACTAGAGGAGACAGATGTGGCCCCTAGGCAAATGGCAGCTTATAACGGTAAGGGGGGAAACTCTGCATTAGAATGAAGTGTTTAATTTTAATTGGGCATGTTAATTAGGTGAGCCAAGTGGGGCTTTTGATTGCTGGACTCCAATGGCTGCATCTTGAAGTCATCTTCAGGAAAGGAAGTGGCGGAAAAAAAGGGGACAGACCTTGGTGGCTAGCTTTAGAAATGCCAATGGAGCCAGGCGGTGGTTGCGCACGCCTTTAATCCCAGCACTCGGGAGGCAGAGGCAGGCGGATCGCTGTGAGTTCGAGGCCAGCCTGGTCTACAAAGTGAGTCCAGGACAGCCAAGGCTACACAGAGAAACCCTGTCTCGAAAAATCAAAAAAAGAAAAAAGAAAGAAAGAAAGAAAGAAATGCCAATGGACAGGACAGGACATTCTCCACAGTTGAGTGGAGAGTGGGGACTGACTTTCACATGAACTCTGGTGCCCCATATTTGACGACATCCCCTTGATGGGGGCCTGGTGGCACTCAGAGGAAGGATAGCAGGCTACCAAGAAGAGACTTGATAACCTATAATCATATTCAGGGAGAGGAAGTCCCCCTCAGTCACAGTCATAGGGGAGGGGAGTAAGGGGAAAATGGAAGGGAGGAAAGAATGGGAGGATACAAGGGAGAGGATAACCATTGAGATGTAATATGAATAAATTAATAAAAAAAGAGAAAGAAATGTAATGGCAACATTTTTTTTTCTTAGCAAAGCAGAGGGAAAGGGGGAGAAGGGCATGGCCTGCCAGAGCCGTGTTTGTCATGCTCTGAGGTCCTTTCATGAACCACTGTGTCCAGCTTTTAATATGACTGCTAGGAATCCCACCTCAGATCCTCAGGGAATTCAACCTTCCTACACCTTTTTTTTTGTTTTACTCAAGCCCTGACTAGACTGGTTAATGTCCACCCACATTGCTGAGAGCCATCTGTTTTACTTGGTCAACCAACTCAAGTGCAATTCATTTCCCAAAATACCCTCAGATGCACCCAGAAACAGCATCTAGCCAAACGGCTGAGCATCTCTTACCCAGTCACGTTGACATATTTACCTAATCACAGTCATCTTCACAAAATGTCATAGTTTGAGGTTTTAGAATTAGATGTATGATACATTTTGAATTAAGTCTTGCAGCCCATAATCAGAAGGCACATTGTCTATTAGCTGGGTTTTCTTGGCTAAAGACTGAAGGTTTCAGGTCCTGGTCAGCTGTGGAAAATGTGCAAATGCCTCCAGGGAGAAGCTAAAATTACCTCCTCAGCAAGGACTATTTTGGGTGTAGTATGGCCAATAGTCAATCACAGGTAGCACTCTGGCTGCAAGCAGTATCTAATCTAGAAGCTACTTAGTCCATTTCTGAATTCTCGTGAGGGCTCCTAAGACGACAAGAGAGAATTAAGTTTCAAAAGGCACACCAAGTTATATGGGATACAAGCTGCCATTGAGGCAAGAGTCTCAGCGTGTCTGTGCAGAGCTCTGAGCCCATTGTCCTTCTCATAACCTGTTTCATGCCAACAGTTGACTTTCCAGGTTTCTCATACCCAAAATCTCTGGCAGCCTAAAAGGCTGCGAGGAACCCAACTTGGTAACTTCATGACAATTTCAATTCCGAAGGAAGCAGAGCTATGGAAAGCACTTTTCTATTCTCCAAGGGACCTGACTCTTCGGTGAACACAACAGACCAAACCTCAGCTACAAAGAGGTGGGGTGAGCTGAGCACATCCTCTGGAGGTTTCTATTGTGGCTTCTTCTCAAAACCAAATTCACAGAAGTACCTGGTGAGCGTGGGGATTGAACCCTCCCAGGAGGTTTGGGAGCTCAAGAGGGACACTAAGAGGGACTGTCCTTTTGGGATAAGAGACTTATTAAAGATTTACTAACTACAGCATGGCAGGGGTTATGAGGAGAGTTCAGGCTCACAAAGCAGAGTACGGGTTCCTTCTCATAGGTATCAAAGAGAGAGGGGGGATTGCTTGTTTGTTTATGTGTTTGTTTGCCAAATAACTGGTAATTAATCTGTGGCACCTGTTTATTGTCCAGCTGTCTCTAATTCCTGGGTCATGGGAGAATGGGGAGGAGAGCTGAGGATGAGGGTCAACGTCTGGTAGCTTGAGGCCTGTAAGTTTCCTTTGGAAAAGCAAAAATCCAGGTGCCTGTCCTTCTCCTGGAATCCAGGCACCTGGGGAGTTCGTTAGAGGGTAACAGATTCATAGACAGGCTCTCTGTAGGGTGTCCATCTGTGTCTGAGGCAGCAATGATCACAGAATCAAATATAAGGGTGGAGGCTGAGAAAGCCACAGATGGCCGTGATCTGAACAGCATCTGCTCTAGGAGCTAACATTTATTTCCTGGAGTCTGGGTACCTGGGGCGCCTGTTAGAGGATTACAGACTCACAGAGGGCTCTTGGCAGGGGTGGGTGGTGTAGGTGGGTGTGTACACACACACACACACACACACACACACACACACACACGCCGCCACCACCACCACCATCAACACCACCACCACCACCATCACCATCACCACCACCATCACCATCACCCCCACCACCACCACCTCCACATCTTGCCATTTCTTTCACAGGAGCTTCGAGGATGGAGAAGAAGCTGCTACCGGTGATGCTGATCTGAGTCGCCCCCACATCAAAGCCTAATGGGGCTGCAGCCATGTCCCAGCCCCATGGTGTCCTCTCTGTCTTCCAGAAATACTCCATGGTACCAGAGTACATAATGGCTTGTCTAGGCAAACTTGGTGGCTGTGTCTGCAGTAGGAGCCTGACCATGTTCAGGGAGTGCCCCATCAACCATGGGACAGGCCACAAAAGCCATCAGTGTGCAGCTTCTTTAAGAGTGTTGATCAGCTTGGGGATCCTTTGTCCTAGTGTGAGGATCAGTTCCCAGGTGGCTTGGTGATTTCTGAAATTCGGTCTCCCTAACTTCCTGTGAGGAAATACCTGACAAAAGCAGTTTAAGGAATGGTTTGTTCGTGCTTTTAGTCTGGGGCATGGTCCACAAAACCAGATCCCCTGGAACTGGAGTTATGGGTGATTGTGAGCCACCATGTGTGTGTGCTGGGGACAAAACCCTGGTTCTCTGCAAAAATCAGTTGCTAAGCACTGAGCAATCTCCCCAGCCCTGTTGGCTATAATTCTTTGTTGTTCCACAGTGAAATGTTTTGTCTCTCTACTGCTTTCAGAAAGTCTTTTGTTTGGGGAGAAGAGGCTCCAGACAGGGTTTCTCTGTGTAGCCTTGGCTGTCCTGAACCCTGGACTTGCTTTGTAGACCAGGCTGACCTCAAACTCACAAAGATCTGCCTGCCTCTGCCTCCCTGAGTGCTAGGATTAAAGGTGTACACCCCGTTGTCCAGCTAGAAATTCTTGTTTATCTTTAGTTTTAAAACTATACATCTCAGTGTCATCTTTTTGGCATTCACCCAATTTGGTCTTGTCTGAGCTTCCTGGATCTGTGATTTGGTACTTGATATTAATATAGAGAGAAGTCTTGGTTGTTATTGTTTCAAGTGTTTCTCCTATTCCTTTCTCCCCTCTGCTTCTGGAGTTCTTCCTGTTACCAGGGAAAAAGAGGTTTCCTGTTTGGGTGCTTAGCATTATTATTAAAAGAACTCCTAAAATGGACTCAGAAGGAATCTCAAAGACAATTTTATTTGAATTTAAGAGAAAAACTACAAGGCACGCAAGCTGTAGATCTTGGCAGCTACCTGGAACAGGGAGATGAAGAGAAGAAAAAAAAAGCAAATATGACTTTTACAATGTAGGTCAGCAAGCAGCTTCATGGTGGAAGGGCAAAGGGGCTAGAGAGAGAGAGAGAGAGAGAGAGAGAGAGAGAGAGAGAGAGAGAGAGAGAGAGAGAGGTGCCAGAGAGATCACACTTGCTCTTTGGATCACTAACCAAAAGAAGATACAAGCTGATGAACTGTGCAGCTGCGCAGTGCCTGCTAGGAGCGTCTGCTGTAAGAGCCTTTTGAGTTACGCAGCCTCAGGTATTTCACTGTAGCAAGAGGAAAACAGACTAATGAAAGATAAGCTTTTTAAACAGATCACCATGAAGGAAATAAATACTAAGGAATTTCAAGCCTGGAGGAATTCTAAGTGGGTGTGTGATGCCACTCTGCAGAACTTATCTCTATCAATATCTAGGGACTAACAGGCTGATTTGCTTTTGTTGTATGAAAAGATGAAAGGCAAGGCAGTGGTAGTGAGTTGGCTCAGGAGGTAAGAGAGCTTGCCGTGCAGTACAGTCCAAGAAACCCATGGTAGAAGGAGAACCAACTCCCAAAAGTCGTTTCCTGATTTACACACACACACACACAGACACGCCTGTGGGAGTGGGACGTGTACACTCATACATACATCTTACACACACAATAATAATAAATGTTAACACTCCCCACAAATAGCAAGGAACAAAACCTTTAAATCGTGATGTATTGTTTCCAATAAAGGAAAAACTAAAATTCATGGGTCTAAAACAATAATCTTACAGTAAAGAAAACAGATTTGTAGAATTAAGTGATTTACCCATTATTCAATGGTGTTCCATAGCATCAAATCTTTAAACACAACCTTGAAAATAACATTTTTATAGGTGGGCATGGTGGTGTATTACTTTAATCCCAGCACTCAGGAGGCAGAGGCAGACAGATCTATCTCTGTGACTTCGAGGCCAGCCTGGTCTACATAGTTCCAGGACAGCTAGAGCTACAGAGTGAGACCCTGTCTCAAACCCACAATGCAAAGTATTGAAATGCCCCAAACTAAAGGGGACAACTCTCAAACCACCGCAGACCATGTCAGAAAAAGAAACACACATACAAAACCACCTTTTTCTATATTGAAAATAATTTGGCAAGGCATGACAGTACTGGAATCCCAGCGCTCAGAAGGCTAAGAAAGTGGCTAGCTTCATCCGAGCCAAAGCTTTTTAAAAAGTCTGAGGCTGGCATGGTGGTACATGCCTTTGATTCCAGCGCTCAGGAGCCAGAGGCAGGTGGATCTCTGCTAGTTCCAGGACTGCCAGGGCAAATAGATACATTCTAAAAAAAAAAAAAAAGAAAGAAAGAAAAGAAAAAAAGAAAAAGAAAAAGAAAGAAAGAAAAGAAAAGGGAAGGAATGGAGGGGAGGAAGTTCGGAGGGAGGGAAAAAGGGAGAGAGGAAATTGGTTTGGAATCCAGCCAAGTACTTGCTCAGCACCCATAGGGCCCTGTGTTCAATGTAAAATCAAACCCAAAAAACGAATACCCCTAAAGCCCTTGAAAGAGAAGTCTTCTCGGAAGAGCAAGCTGTCTTCAAACTTAACTGCAACTTTAGCCTGTGCCTTTCGCCTGCAAAGTCTGATTTTTTTTTTAATGGAACCAGATTCCAGAGCTACACACACTAAATCTATATACACACAAACAATCACACAGACTCACAGACGTGCCTGTGCGAACACACACATTCTATTGAATGGTTCTCTGGAAGAAGATTGTTTTTGTTTTTGGAGATGGGGGGCGTTGTCTTAAGTGAGGGTTTCTATTACTCAGCTGAGGCGTTCCTTCCTCTGATGACTCTAGCTTGTGTCAAGTTGACATATAAAACCTGCCAGTACAGGGGTCTTATTTTGTAGCCCATGCTGGCTTTGAGTTCATGATCTTCCTGTCTCAGCCTCCTTAATGACTGCTAGGATTACAGTTGTGCACCACCACACCTGGCTCCCAATATACATTGTGAAATAGAAATATAATGCTAGAGTAACAAGATGCAAATTTTCTAAGACCTTTGGGCTCATGAAGTGCCGTGCCTACGTTGGTGCTATTGCTCTTGGTATGTGACAGGAATTCGGTGTGTGTGCAATGAACCCTGACAAACATATCTAACAAAAACTTGTGTTTACTTACTTTCAGGCACTATGCCAAAAACTATTTTATCTTTGTTCACCAAGTTAACTAATCCCCATAAAGTCCCTTCAAAAGAGTAATCGTAAGTCCCTATTATGGAGATAAGGAAATGAGGTGTAGAGTTGAATGGTATTGCTCAGTCACCCCCTCACTACACAGTGAACTAAAAACTCAAAGGTGGGCTAGTGAGAGGGCACTTGCTGCCAAACCACATAACCCAAGGGCAGCCCCCCAGGACCCAATGGTGGAAGAATGTTGACTCCCAGAGAGTTGCTCTTTGACCTCCACATATAGCACAAACACCTAAGTACATAAATAACTTGTAAAAACTCAAGATATTTTCAGTTTGAATATGAAATTCGCCCCGCACAGTAGCTTCATGTATTAAGGGCTTGGTAGCTAGTTGATGTGCTGTTGTGAGGAGATCGAAGGTTCCAGTCTAAACAATGCTTTACTCTCTTGATGGATTCATGGTATCATGGTATCAAGAAATCACTGGGAAGCCAGGTGTGGTGGCGCACTCCTTTAATCCCAGTACTCGGAAGGCAGAGGTAAGTGGATCTCTGTGAGTTTGAAGCCAGCCTGGTCTACAAAAGTGAGTCCAGGACAGCCAGGACTGTTACACAGAGAAACCCTATCTTGAAAGAGAAAGAGAGAGAGAGAGAGAGAGAGAGAGAGAGAGAGAGAGAGAGAGAGAAATCTTTGGGAGATAAAGAAGAGAAGGTGAGGCCTACTTGAAGGAAGTCGGAGTCTGAATACGTCTCCGCCTTTCTGCGGCACTCTTTTCTCTATCTCCTGGCCTCCATGATTGTGAAATGCACTGCTCTGACACACTGTAGATAAAACCATGAGTCTTTCCCCTTTACACTGCTTCTGTTGGGATTTGGACAGAGCAACGATAAAACTAATGACTACAGCTGTGTACACATATGTGCCAAACCTGGAAGACGGCTAAGAATAAGTCAGAAATTAGGAGAGTGACAACTCACATGTAGTAAACAAACCATGAAAAGATGAGTAAAGAGATGAAACTTGGGGCTAGAGGACGTAATCTCCCATGGAGAGGCCTTGGGTTTGATTTCCAGGACACACACACACACACACACACACACACACACACACACACACAAAATCTTATTTCTCACAGTAAAACTGGGACACCATGACCAAGGCAACTCTTATAAGGGAAACATTTCATTGGGGCTGGCTCACAGCTGCTGGTGATGCAGAGGAAGACGTGGTGCTGGAGAGGTGGTGTAGAGTTCTACTACCAGATTGGCAAAACGAAAAGAGAATGACAATGGGCCTGGGGTGATCACTCATAACATCAAAGCCCACCCCCAGGCCACACCTCCTAATGGTACCACTCCCTGTGAGCCTACGGGGCCATTTTCACTCAAACCACCACAACCTTGAAGCCTGTTTAATCTTTCACAATTGTTACTAGACTCAAGAAAAACACTTGACGTCATTCAGAGTCACTAAATGCAACCTTTCATAGCAATTCTCGTTGACTTTGTTTTTCTCATTGTAATTTTTCATTAGTAAATTTGTATTGGCTTTGGTGATGCTCAGAAAGCAGTCTCTAAGGACTTGGGGGGTGGGGGTGTGTAGCTCAGTGGTAGAGGGCCTCCCACGCATGAGACCCTGGGTTAGATCCCTAGCATTTCAAGACCAAAAAAAAAAAAAAGCAAAAAGGAGAACAATACTTTGCATATACAAGGGTTTCCACTTTATTGAACACTCAAGTAGATTATTTTTGTCATCCATATAATGCACATCCGGGGCTGGGGAGGATGCAGAACACCACAGACATGTAGTTATAAGGGCTGAATGTTCGTAACAGGTTCAACTGGGCACTTTTTCTCATCTTAAAGGAGCTGTGGCTTTTTCTGAAAGCATTTTGGACCTGAGGTGCTGGCTCAATAACATCTTCCATCTAATCTCCTTTGAAACGGCTCAGATTGCTCAGCATATACGCAGCTGGGGCAAGGAAGGCCATAAAAAACACCGCAAGTCCAACAGCCGATTCCTGGAAGAGAAAAAGCAGTATTGATGAGCTCAGCTTCCTCAACCAGTTACTCCTCACGTAACAAAAGGATTACAGACAGAGGTGCATGGGGTTTAGCAACAAAACCGCTGCTCTTCAGGCTTTTACCCACAAAGCTCTGCGTGTGTGTCCCATCCTCACACGCGCAGCTAAAGATGTTTCTCAGAGGCCGGGGAGATGGCTCATCGGTGAAAACCTTGCTGAGAACCTAACTTTGGTTCCCAGAACCCATGTCAGGCAGGTCACAATCAACTGTAGTAGCTCCAGGTCCAACACCTCTGGCCTCTTCAGATACCTGCACTCACCTACACACACGCGCAAAAACGGTCTGTGAAATTTGTCATGTGGCCTTAAGAAAAATGAGATGACAATTCCTCGCAGCGTGTTCCATTAGCACTCAGCCCAAGTGAATTTTCAGAAAACACACACACACACACACACACACACACACACACACACACACACACACACAGGCTCTCTCCTCCCCACCCTCTTGGACGCCATTCTGTGGGCTCTACCTCACCGTGGGCGACAGCTCTTGGTTGTGTGAGTTTTCTGAGTGGGTGAGGCGACGGCCAGGCTTGGAGAACATGGCGGTGCGATGGCGGAGAAGAAAAGGGCAGAGCCGCAGCACGCGAGACATCCCAGGTCAGGCCAGAAGAGGACCACTGAGGCGCAGCAAACTGGATACCACAAGTGCGAGAGTCGAAAAGCCGTTGGTAGGGCGTGCTCCAGGAAATGGCAGGCAGCGGGTTTGAGCATGCGCATCAACCACACAGGCCCTTTGGATGGAAATGCTTCTTCCCTGCCCCTCAGGGTATATTTTAACTTTGCTTTATTTGGTCGTAAGACTTCTTCCCGGGCTGGAGAGATGGCTCAGCTGTTAAAGGCTAGGCTCACAACCTATAAGACTTCGTCCCTAACTCTAAGTTAATTCTTAACAATGAAACAAACTAAAAAAAGTCATGCATGGTGGACGACACTTGGAAATCCAACATCGGTGGATTCAGGAAGATTGGAAGTCAAGGCCAGACTAGGCTACTTGTAGAGTTGGAGGCCCACCTGAGCTATGTGAGATCCTGTGGCAAGAAAGGAAAGAAGGAAAGAAAGAAGGGGAGAAAAGAGAAGGGAATAAGGAAAGAAAGAGAACAAAAGAACCGGAAGTAGAGAGAAGAATCTGAGAACAGATTTTTAAGCACGGCAATGGTGGCGCATACCTTTAACCTCAGCACTCAGGAGGCACAGGCAAGTGAATCTCCGAGTTTGAGGCCAGCGTGGTCTACGGAGCAAGTTACACAGAGAAACCCTGCGTCAAAAACAAATAAAAAGAAAAGAAAAAGAACAAACTTTTATAGTCTGATAATGATGTTAAAATTACACATGGCATAGAGGATCTGGCTACAAAAGTAAGAATGGGAAAATCTCCAACCACTAAAATAGTATCCCTTGAAGGAAAAAATAGAATATATTGTAAGTTTTGAAATTTAATGTCATAAATATTTTTTGAGATAATGGCTTGTTTGGGGAGTTGTGCCACTCTATACACTTGTGGGGGATGGATAGGAACTATAAGGTACATGGGTATATTAAAACCATATCAGCAAAAAACAGGCCAAATAACTCAGTGGACATACCAGACCAAGGGCAGGGTGTTAATTCCCTCATTTGGACCTCATAAAGAGGTAAATACCTAGTATTGAGAAGGCGGTGACGCCACCAACCTGTCGTGACCACCAGTGTGCGGCAAGGACCTGACAAGAAGAGAGCTGTTCCCGAGACTTCAGCGGGACTTGGTCTCCACTGTGGAGGGCCTACTTGAATTGCCGTCTGCCCTCCTCCAAGGTTCACTTCACCCATTTGTTCATCTGGGGGAGCCAGGCCTGCCCTTTCGTCTCTGTAGCTGAACTCAACTCTATAGCTCAACTTTGACCCTTGAACCACAGGTTGGTTTTGTTAGTTAACCCTCTCCACCCTCACACCTCACCTCCTGCATGTGCTTGCATATGTACATGCACACACTGGCAGGGGTAGGGGGTTCTACTTGCATTTCGGTCAGCCTCCAGGAGAGCTTTTGAAAACTCAACTGGTAACCCTTTGTAGTCATTCTAGAATATACATATATACATACATACATACATACATACATACATACATACATACATACGTAGACAGGCAATAGATGCACTGTATCGTGTGTAATATGTGATCTGAGAGTTAATATTAGTGATTGGGGATGGGGTAAAAGGATGTGTATTTACCTGGGCCTAAGCTGTCAAGGAAAACAGTGGGATCTAGCAAATTGCTGCCAAATGAAACCACCATACCATTTACATTTATGGTTATACAATAAACTTGGACATTTTAGAAAACACAGGCATGATCATCTATGTTTCTGACATGGTGAGCTTACAAGAGTTCTCAATTCAAAGTCACCATTCCTTGGGATTTTTCAATTTTAAAAACATTCACTAGGCTGGGCATGGTGGTACAAGGCTTTAATCCCAACACTTGGGAGGCAGAGGCAAGCGGATCTCTGTGAATTTGAGGCTAGCCTGGTCTACAGAGTGAGTTCCAGGACAGACTATGACTGCTATACAGAGAAACCCTGTCTCTAAACAACAACAACAAAAACCCAAAACATAAAAAGTTCACTCTCACTCGTGTGTGTGTGTGTGTGTGTGTGTGTGTGTGTGTGTGTGTGTGTAGCAGAGGCCAGTAGAGGACATTGGGTCCACTGGAGCTGGAGTTATAGGAGGTTGTGACCACCACCCTCCAACTCTTCCCCCCATATGGGTGCTGGGAACTAAACTGGTCCTTTGAAAGAGCAGTGTGTGCTTTTAGCCACTGGGCCATGTCTTCAGCCCGTGCTTTTGTTTTTGTTTTTTTCAAAGTCATTGTTCCTTGGTTTTCTAGCAGCTAGTAGGCCAACGTAATGCGTTGTAGGCAGGGTTCTATTGCTATAAAGAGGCACCATGACCACAGCAACTCTTAGAAAGGGAAACACTTAATTGGGGCTGATTTACAGTTTCAGAAGTTTAGTCCGTTATCATCATGGTGCGAAGCGTGGCAGGGTGCAGACAGACATGGTGCGGGAGAGGTACCTGAGAGTTCTCCATCCAGATCAAAGGCAACAGGAAGAGAATGAGACACTGGGCCTGGCTGGGGCATCTGAAAGCTTAAAGCCCCACACTGTCTTCATTTGATGTAGCTCAGCTGCACCCACTCCTCACAAGTGCCTGAACTTGTATTATACCCACCCGCAGCAGGTAGCTCATTGCACCGGCATAGTTCAGTGTGGGTGCAGTGCTCCTCAAGGACAGCGTTCCTTCAGGTTTCTCAACATCTTTTGGTGGTTGATGACTTAAATCTTCTGCCTGCGTATAGATCCTTGTTTTTCTGCCCACCTTTATCAAGAAGTATGCCAAGTTCCTGTTAGAAGAGGGAGTCTGGTACCTTGCCTGTTTTATTTGTTCTTTGCAGCCTGCTGGTTGCTACAGATGGGCCTAGTGGTTCACCATGCCACTAGGAAGACCAAGAAAGAGATGGTGTCCGTGTCTGGAGACAACTTGCCAATGACTGGCATGCGAGAGCCTGCTATGCTCAGCTCTCGGGTTCTTCCTTAATAGACACGTTCTCATGAGAAGCTCTTAAGAAGAGCAATCGAGTTTGACAGAAAAGAGGCTTATTTGTATGGATGATTCTGTGTGTGTGTGTGCGCGCGCGCGTGCGCGCATGCACGCGCGCATATTGCTATGCAACTTAAAAGTACAAGTTTCCAGGTCCCTCAATGTCCCCCACACACTTCTCTCTGGACTACGTGCTCAAAGGAATGTCTTTCTACCCTACAGAATAAGTCTACACTCTCAGGAGGAGGCTGTAAGTGAGCGTGAAGGATTTGAGGACAGGAAGGATATGGCAAACTGAAAGAAAGCAAAGCCTGGCAACACAGAACAGCAGTAGTTGCTATGGAACAAAGTTATCGAGGAGCACAGAAAAGGGTGAAACTGTCAGGCTCTGGTGCAGCAAGGTAGCTCAGAGAGAGAGCGTGTGTGAGAGAGAGAGAGAGGGAGAGGGAGAGAAAGGGAGAGAGCATCATGTGTCAGAAGCAGTGGCAAGACCCAGGGCTGTTGAACCATTCCTGCCTCCCTGGGCCATCTTGATAGATGCATACGAGCCTGGGTCCCCAAGGTAATGCACCATCTAGGGGCTGTGTGACCTGGACCCATGATGTCTAGCAACAGGGAGCACCCAGTTAGTCCCCTCTTCACTGTCTTCACCTTTTACCCAACATCCCCAAAGGCCTTGGGGAAAGTGAAGGAAGGAGGGAAGGGAGGCAAGAAGAGAGTAGCTGCAGAGGAAGCCACACCCATTTGAAGAAAGAAGTAGGCTTTGGGGATTGTTTACCGTATTTTTCAGACCATAAGGCACACCCTAATTCCCTACACACACACTTTGGGGGCGGGGTGCATCTTATAGTCTGAACAATATTGTACATAGACTTGCCTTAATTGAATTAAGAAGTTGGCCTGAAGAGATGTCTCCAGCTTTAAAAGTGCTGGCTGCTCTTCCAAATCTGGATTTGATTCCCAGCACCTACAGAGCAGTTTACAATCATCTATAACTCCAGTTTCAGGGGGATCGTAGCTCCTCTTCTGGCCTTCATGGGCACTCCACAAATGTTGTACACAGACATGGAGACAAAGCAAGCACCATAAACCTAAAAAAAGATAATTTTTTAAACCCAAAGCTTGGCCAAGATACAGATCTTGTTACTAAAGGAGAAAGGGCATTTTAAAACCAAGTTGTTGCTTCTGGCTCGGCCTGTTTAGAGCCAGTTTACACTTTAGTATACTTATGTACAGTGGCGAGCAGCTGTGGTGGTTTGAATAAAAATGGCCTCCATAGGCCCATAGGTGCGGCCATGATCATCACAGCAGGAAGCATGGCAGCAGGCAGGCATGGTACTGGAGCAGTAGCTGAGACCTCACAACTTGAAACAATACCCACGAAGCAGAGAGAGAACACTAACTGGAAGTGATGTGGACTTTTTTTGTTTTTCGAGACAGAGTCTCTCTGTGTAGCCTTGGCCATCCTGGACTCACTTTGTAGACCAGGCTGGCCTCGAACTCACAGCGATCCGCCTGCCTCTGCCTCCCGAGTGCTGGGATTAAAGGCGTGCGCCACCACGCCCGGCCCTTGATGTGGACTTTTGAAACTTCAAAGCCTGCCGACAGTGACACGCCTTCTCCAACAAGACTGTGCTTTCTAATCCTTTCCAAACAGTTCTACAACTAGGGACCAAGAATTTGAATATATAAGGCTATGGGGTCCACTCTACTTCAAACCATCACTATATATTTTTATTATATCTTATTTTTATCTTCATCTTTATGCTATATATAAATATTATATATATATATATATATGATACACACACACACACACACACACACACACACACACACTCATGTATTGACAAGAGTCCTGCTATGTAGCCCAGGCTGGCCTTAAACTCACATGAGATTCATCTCCCCAGTCCCCATTTTTACTTTCACTGTTTATTTATGTTAGGTCTCCGAGAGCTTTAGACAATGTAATTTGACCTTACATATTTTCATTGCCCAACTCCTCCTGGACCCACTACCCCCTTTCCCTACCTGCTTAGCTTTATGTCCTCCTCCTCCTTTCTCTCTCACCCTCTCTTTCCCTCCACCCTTCCCTCCCTCTCTCCCTCCCTCCCTTTCTCTCTCCTACCCTTCCTCCCTCCCTCCCTCCCTCTCTCTCCCACTCTTTCTCTCTCCCACCCTTTCTCCCTCTCTCTCTTTCCTTCTCCCTCCCTCCCTCCCTCTCTTTCTCCCTCCCTCTCTCTCTCTCCTTTTTTTCCTCTCCCACCCTTTCTCCCTCCCTCCCTCCTACCCTCCCTTCCTCCCTCCTTCTGTCTCTCCCTCCCTCCCTCCCTCTCTCCCATCAAGTCCAGTGTGTCTGCCCATGCAATCTTGGATGTGTGGCCTTCCACTGGAAGATGGTCAGCTTCTAGGGGCTGCACTCATCTGACTCACACTCTCCAGAGGGCACCTGCTGGGATTTTCAGGTTCTTGTTAAAGAGAAACAAACAAACAAACAAACAAAAAAAGGCCTCAGTGGTCCGTCTGCAAAGGAAAGCTAATGCATGAAGTCCCTTCAGGAATGAAGTTTATTATAATGAAAGACTCTCAAGGCCATGAGCAAGTGCCTCTCAAGGGAGAAGGAAAAGCATCGGAAACACTTTAGTATATGGCGAAGTCTAAGCTTGGTGGAGCGTTAAAGGGAATAAGAGGCTTCCCTTTGAAGCCTGAAAAGAAGCTTCAGTGGGGCTGGGGGTGGGCGGGAGAGAAATGAACCACCACCAAGAAATAAGAGGGTGGAACAGTGGAGCAGCTTCAGAAAACAGCCGATAGAACACCCAGCTGGCCTCATGGCAAGTCTCAGAGGAGGCCCCAGAACAAAGGAAAGGTCTAACTTGTATAACCAGTCAAGGGGCGGCAGAAGTTTCACATCACTTGGATTAGTTCAAGATAGCAGAAGTGAAGCCGGGCGTGGTGGCGCACGCCTTTAATCCCAGCACTCGGGAGGCAGAGGCAGGCAGATCACTGTGAGTTCGAGGCCAGCCTGGTCTACAGAGCAAGTCCAGGATGGCTAAGATAACAGAGAGAAACCCTGTCTCAAAAAAAGATAGCAGAAGTGACAAATAGTACAGAGGAGGCGGAGCTGTAAAGTCACAGCCAAGGGAGGTGTGGCCCCATCCAGGCTATGAGATCTGGCCTAAACGTGGAGGCTGGTGTGTCCTGGAACAAGGCTGGTCCAGGCTCATGTAAGATGGAGGTAGAAACAGAGAAGTGGGCCAGCCCTAGATAAGGTAAAGGGTGGGAGGCCCTGCCTAGAACCATGGCCTTCTTCTTTTTTGTTTTGTTTTGTTTTGTTTTGTTTTGTTTTGTTTTTTCAAGACAGGGTTTCTCTGTGTAGCCTTGGCCATCCTGGACTCACTTTGTAGACCAGGCTGGCCTCGAACTCACAGCGATCCGCCTGCCTCTGCCTCCCGAGTGCTGGGATTAAAGACATGCGCCACCACGCCCAGCTGAACCATGGCCTTCTTAAGAGTCCTTCACATATGCTTTCCTTTTTTTGGGCACGCTGCTTTGTTTTGTGTAGCCAGGAGGGATGGTAGAAGTCCGTTCTTCCTCTGCAGTGGTTTCTTTTGTAAACTATCTTTCTAAAAAATGTTTCTTTTTTTTTATGTGCACCACTGTAAGGATCCCCGTGGAGGCCAGAAGGGAGTCAGAGCACACACACACACACACACACACACACACACACACACAAACCTGGGGTAGAGTTAGAGGCAATTGTGCACCTTCTGAGGTGGGTGCTAGGAACTGAACTCGTGTCCTCTGCAAGAAAGAGAAGTACCCTTAAGCACTGGGCCATTTCTCCAGCGCCTCATATGCCATCATGCCCATCCTGATCTCCTTCCTTATGGATGCTGGGGGCAGCAGCGTGCTCCTGCAGCCTAGCTAGTAAGGAGGGTGGGCAGAGGGATGCCTGAGCCCAGGAATTCAGAGCCATTCAGGGCAATATAGTAGAATCCAGTCTTTAAGAAACAAATAAACAATCAAAATTGAAGCAAGACAAAAAGACAACAACAACAACAAAAAAAAAAGAAGCAAAAACAACAACCACCACCAAAAACAAAACAAAACAAAACAAACAAACAAACAAAAAAAAAAACCCAAAAAACAAAAAACCAATGACCTGAAATTGAGAAAGAGTTCAGAGAAACGCAGCTGAATTCATACTAATTCTGGGAAGTTTGAAACATGCTGATGGGAGAATCAGGCATTTTAAATCAAGCATTTTAAGTCTTTCTCTGTAACAACAGACTTAAATTACTTTTGACAGTGTCAGTAAATCTGACTCCAAATTCAGCAGCAACACATTTAAACTCCCAGCCACCCACCCCCACCCCAGGAGACAGCTCTTTTAGCTGCTCAAATTACAGGTACAAACCTTCCTCAGTTTAATTTCTCCAAGTCACAAAAGACCCGCACTGTTAACTCAGATCGCTACAATTTTCAATAAAGGGCTTAGTGGGCCCGGAGTCAGTATATTCCCAGTGACCCACAATGCAGGCCTTCCTTCTGCAGTTACATAAAAGGGCCTAATTAGAGCTCTAGATCCATGCATACAGTGAATATGAAAGATGCCCTCACCCACTCACCTTTTTTCTAATGTGACTTAAAAAAAAAAAAAAAAAAAAGTGTTTCTCTAAAAAAGCTGATGTTAGGTTTCAAGAAAATTATGTAACAACATTAACGCTGAACCACCTCATGTCCAAATATATTGAACTGTGACCGCTAGAAAAGGACCTTTCCTTTCTGCTCAAGGACCAAGTGTCTTTGAGGAAGGAAGTGCCTCCCTTTGTCTCAGTTTGTGTCTGCCTTTGCAACTGCATGACCTCAAGGACAGAGAGACTCCAATAGGCACGAGCCGGAAGGGCAGACGAGTTGTAAGGGTGGGGAGCATTCTCCTTATGTAACTGGTAGCATCAGGAGCCCACTTTTGAGTTGCAGGCATGATGGTAATATAAAAAGACCCAAGAGATGCTGTGGTCCATTATTACAAAGGCTCTCAAGGCAGAAGGGCCCTCAGGCAGTTTAAAAGACAATCTTGGTGTCCCATATTCTTTTTCTTTTGGGGTGTGCAGATTAGAAAAATTTTTTTCTTTAAAAAATAAACTATAAAAGCAGTTTTCATTTTCATATGTCACCTTCTGTTTCAAAAGCGACACTCATCGTCTCTTATGAACTACATCCAGACTTTTGGATTCTATTTGAGACTGCCACGTAGCTGAGGAGGGCCTGGCACTTGCCATCCTCCTGTGCTACTGAGTATTCTAACGATGCACTTCTGCTCTTCAGTTTGGGTATCAGACTGTTGAAGTAAAGCCCCAAGAGAATGGAATTTTACTGGGAGGCACAAACTGAGAGAAGGAAAAGGCTAGAAGCATGCTTCCGGCAGAGAGCTTATCTGCCAGAAAGACACCTCACACAGTCCTGACACTTGTCAGACCACCTGGCAGAAGAGATAGCAGCTACGACAAGGCGGTGGGTGTGCCCACACTTTGACCAGGGCCACTTGCATAGAGGTACCTCTTGTCGCCTTTGTAAACCTAAACATGAGCCAAGACACTGAAGATGGACTTGGGACACACTGGGCCTTTTTGTTCCCCTTCCCTCTGCAGTCACAGCAAATGACTCTCCTTTTCCTGTCATCTGCTGTTTCTTTGTCTCCTTAAATTGGCCTAATTGAGGATGGGTGGCCTGGGTAGTGAGGCTTGCCAGGGCCCAGGCTAAAACACCAACAACTCTTGCAACACTGCCTCCGTGTCCAACTTGGAAAGAAACTGACAAGGGATCCAAGTTCAGTTTCCCCAGTGAAAATACCACAGCTTTTTTGTTTTACTTTTTTAAAAATTAATTTATTCGAGCCGGGCGTGGTGGCGCACACCTTTAATCCCAGCACTCGGGAGGCAGAGGCAGGTGGATCGCTGTGAGTTTGAGGCCAGCCTGGTCTACAAAGTGAGTCCAGGATGGCCAAGGCTACACAGAGAAACCCTGTCTCGAAAAACCAAAAAAAAAAAAAAAATTAATTTATTCATATTACATCTCAGTGGTTATCCCATCCCTTGTATCCTCCCATTCTTCCCTCCCTCCCATTTTCCCCTTACTCCCCTCCCCTATGACTGTAACTGAGGGGGACCTCCTCCCCCTGTATATGCTCATAGGGTATCAAGTCTCTTCTTGGTAGCCTGCTATCCTTCCTCTGAGTGCCACCAGGTCTCCCCATCCAGGGGACATGGTCAAATACGGGGCATCAGAGTTCATGTGAAAGTCAGACCTCACTCTCCACTCAACTGTGGAGAATGTCCTGTCCATTGGCTAGACCTGGGTAGGGGTTCGAAGTTTACTGTACGTATTGTCCTTGTCTGGTGCCATAGTTTGAGCAGGACCCCTGGGCCCAAATCTGCCTATCATAATGTTCTTCTTGTAGGTTTCTAGGACCCTCTGGATCCTTCTACTTTGCCATTCTCCCATGCTTCTCTCATGTAGAGTCTCAATAGGATGTCCTCCCCTCTGTCCCAGTTTCCTGGTAAGTGAAGATTTTCATGGGACATGCCCCTTGGGCTAGTGAATACCACAGCTTTAAACCCATGGTATTGATGTTCTTTGTTTCCACCCTCCTAGTTTTGCCTTGCATGTACTTGCTGCACAGTCATATCTACTGACCTTCGTGAGAATAAGTCTCTATACCCAACAGGGAATCGCTTGTATCACCAATCATCTGAGCATTCTTTTTGCTGTGTTCAGTGGAAATCAGGCTGACAGCCTGACCCTCTGTGTGCCAAGCCACAGGCCACGGGTTGCCAGCTCTAAACTTTGGGACCCATTGATGCCTGGCTCTAACTTTCAATGTCTGAGCTGATGTTAACAGTTCCCTCAGCTTTTAGCCACTCTGGGTAACTGGGCAGGTCCCTGGGACTCTTCCAGCAGCTAGGGCTAGAAGCTTTTTGCGCCTCTAGCCTTCTGCAGTTTCTGGCTCTGCAGTCCTTCACTTTCCATGGTCCCCCACCCCTCCTTGGTATGCCTTCTTAGCACTAGCCCAGTCTCGGTGTTTCCTCCACCTCAGCTCCCTGCTGCTCTCTGAACCCTTCTGCTGCCCCCTAGCGGCTGCTTCTGGCTGTGCCTGCAGCTGGCAAGCCCAGAGAATTTTCTGCTCTTTGGTGCAGCCAGCTCCTTCTGCCCCAGCTACACCACAAGCAGGCAATGAAGCCATTCACGAAGGCTTTCCAGAGACCTACGGCTGCAACACCAGCTATGATGGATGGAGAAGATGCTGCGATGCTGGAAGCGCCTGAAGGGGAGGGAATCGCCTGCGGTCCTTGCAGGCAAGGTTACCTGAAGCTGTCAAAGGCAGGGTAAAGTCTCAGAGCCACCACAGCAGTGAGTGAAAGAGAGTTTCCCAAAGCCAAGCTGTCATTTCGTAGGAGGACATGACCGTTGTGGCAGTTTCTGGGGGCTCGAAAGAAATCTCTGCTTGGCATCTGTGGCAGGACTGAAGTGTCTGGGAAACCTCAGCGACGTGTAAAACAGAGAAAGCGGTCACAATGACAAGCTGTTCCGAGAACCAGGTGTCTGAGGGTTTGCCGCGTTCTGTTGCAGTTGCTGCCACCCATACGCGCCTTTGGGGGCAGCCACAATCTTGTTCACTGTTGTCCTAGACTCAAGGACCATGGCCCACAACCGCAGCAGTTACACTTAGTTCCCAGTCCTCTCTGATTTGGGGCTATTGGGTCAAGCTCCTAGGCAATAAGCTGCTGTTGCCTGAAGGGTTTGACAGCTGTCAGTCAAATGGCTAACCAGCTAGGCTATAACATCTTTAATCATTTAAAGGGACAAACACATTAAAGAATAACTTTGGCAAAGACTCAATATGAAATTACCTTAGTTCTCAGATAAACTGCCTAATGATAACTAAATACCAGCTAAGCACCTTTATTTAGGGAGGGTTGAGCTTCCTGGTCTGTATTAGAAATGACTGTCATCTTTCCTAAGCTGAACTGTTTTTCTCTTTTCACTCCCACCAGCAGTATAGAAAAAAAATTCAAAGTTCATAGCCTAATCAACCCTCACACGGAAAACTGTTGGGTGGTGGTTGTTATTGCTTTGTTTGTTTCATTGTAGCACAGGTTGGCCTTGAGCTCAACTCCCCGATTGAGTTTTGTTTTGGTTTTTTTTGGAGGCAGCATTTCTCTATGTAGCTTTGGCTGTCCTGGACTCACTTTGTAGACCAGGATGGCTTCCAACTCACAGAGATCAGCCTGTTTATGCCTCTTAAGAGTGCTCGGAGTGGGCTAGAGAGAGATGGCTCAGAAGTTAAGATCACTGACTGCTCCTCTAAAGGTCATGAGTTCAATTCCCAGCAACCACATGGTGGCTCACAACCATCTATAATGAAATCTGGTACTCTCTTCTAGCCTGCAGGCAGAATGCTGTATACATAATAAATAAATAAATCTTTAAAAAATAAAAAAAAAAGAGTGCTGGGAGTACCAGCATGTGCCATCACACCTGACTCGAGAGTTTTTTTTTTTTTTGTTTTGTTTTGGTTTTTTTTGGTTTTTTTGGTTTTTCGAGACAGGGTTTCTCTGTGTAGCCTTGGCCATCCTGGACTCACTTTGTAGATCCGCCTGCCTCTGCCTCCTGAGTGCTGGGATTAAAGGCGTGCGCTACCACGCCAGGCTAGAGTTATTTTTAATGTTTATTTTGTGTTTGTGAGTGTGTGTGTTGCTCCACATGTCATAGTGTAGGTTGTAGATGTGGGAGTCGGAGGACAACTTATGGGGAGTCAGTTCCCTCTTTCTACCATATGTGTTCTTGGGATGGAACTCAGATGTTGGGCACATCAGGTTTTCAGGCTTAGTGGCAAGCATCTTTACCTCCTGAGTCATCTTGCCTGTCAAATGGTCTTGTTTTGTTAACTCAATCTGAGTCATCAGTATTAACATGTCTCAAATTTGTACTTCCTTTATATATGTTTGAGCCCCTCTTCATTTCTCTTGTTTGGAATTCTTCATTTGCTCAAGTCTTTCATCATTTTCCATTTTCAGGAGGATTGTGTGTGCTGGGGACTGACTCTAGAGTCTTCATAGATGCTAGAGAACTGTTCTACTGACCTGGACGCTCAGCTCTCCTTTGCCTATAAGTTATAAATACTTCTGTGTATTGTGTGCCTTGTCTTTTGATACGCCTATATAGTTGAGGATCTAGATTTAACTATTTATAAACAAGAGTTCACTGTGTAGCCCAGGCTGGCTTGAAACCCCTGCTGCCTCCACCTCCTGAATACTGGGATTACAGGTATTTTGTTTGTTTGTTTTTCAGACAAGGTCTCGGTTTGCTCTGACTGGTCATGAATTTAGTACAGACTGCAGATTAGATTTGAACTCCTGAATTCCTGATCCTCTTGCCTCCACATCTGAGTTTGGGATTATGGTCACTAACACTTTGAAGTTCACATTTAAATAGAGTTGCATCTGTGAACCTTACATTTAAGTTTTTTTTGGTTTTTTTTTTTTTTTTTTTTGTCCCTTTCATTAAAAAACAAACAAACAAACAAACAAAAAAACAGGCCTGAGCAGGGTGTGATGGCACACGCCTTTAATCCTAGCACTCGGGAGGCAGAGGCAGGTGGATTGCTGTGAGTTTGAGGCCAGCCTGGTCTACAAAGTGAGTCTAGGACAGCCAAGATAACAGAGAAACCCTGTCTCGAAAAACCAAAATTACAAAAATCAAAACAGGCTCGCAATACTAGAACTTGGGAGACATAAGCAGGATAATCAAGAATTCAAGATCATGTTGGCTACAGAGTTTGAGACCTTGGCTACATGAGACCCTAGCTCAAAAAAATGAATCTTTTCTACCCTGACTCAATTAAGATAGTCTCCAATATTATTTTCTAGAAGCTTTATTAATCTTATTACTTATTAACTTAATAATTAGTCAACATTAATTTATTACCCACTATACCATTAATTACTGTCCTGGACACTTAAATAATTTAAAAGATTTATTCACTTATTTTTATGTGCATGGGAGTTTGGCCTGCACGTACATATGTGCATGCTTGCTGTCATGAAGGTTAAACAGGACATCATCCGGTCCCCTGGACCTGGAATTACAAGTGTTTGTGAGCTGCTGTGTGGGTGCTAGGAATCCAGGCAAGCCCTTTGGAAAAGCAGCCAGCGCTCTTAACTGCTGAGCCATCTCTCAGCGCTTTATACTTTGACAAACATATTTCAGTTCTTCTCCTCAGCTGGACTCCAGGAAGTTTTTATAAAAAAAAAATGTGTGGAAGCAGTATTGTATGCAAAGCAATTGGAGGAGATAAAATCGGCCTTTCTCTGAGACAGTCAAAAATAAAAGAACAACTGGTCCCATTGTATACTTCAGGAAGGCTTGAGAAGGAGCTCCAGTGGAAGGCTATGAGCGATAGAACAGCAAGCACACAGGAAGAAATGCTAGAGCTTGGGCTGCTAAGATGCTCAGTGAGTAAAAGGGTTTCTGGCCAACCCTGACAACCAAAGCCACATTCCTAGGACCCACATAGTAGAGGGAGAGCACTGATTCCCTCGGTTCGTCTGTTAATCTCCCCATACACACTGGGGCATACACATACCCACATACATATGGACACACACACACACACACACACACAAAATTGAAACACTTGAGTGACAGAAACTGGAATTCATAGACGTAAATGTCTCAGGTTTTAGCTTTGGTGATCGTGTGTGAGATTCTGAGGAGGAAAAAAGAGGAAAAGAAAGCGGAGAAGGGGGCTGGAGAGATGGCTCGGAGGTTAAGAGCACCGCCTGCTCTTCCAAAGGTCCTGAGTTCAATTCCCAGCAACCACATGGTGGCTCATAACCATCTGTAATGTGATATGGCGCCCTCTTCTGGCTTGCAGGAGCACTGTATATGTAATAATAAATAAATCTTTAAAAAAAATAAATAAATAAAACGGAGAAGGAAAAGGAGGAACCGGCTGTGAATTCATACCGGCAGTCAAGAGAACCGCACTACTTTTATCCACTTCCAAGTAACTGAAGATAACATGAGGAGTTGGGACACATAATGGCTTCTAAAAACATAGAGAAATGGGGCTGGTTTAGATTCAGAGACGTCTAAGCACAAGTGTTCCACGTTGTCCTGGTTTCTGTGTTTCTGTCTCTGCCCTTCTTTCCTAATGTGTATGCCTTCTCTGCTTAGTTGAGGAAACCAATTATCATTGTCTTTTAAGGTCATAATTACAGAGAAATACAGCAAGAGGAAGTTCTTCCTTAGAGAAGGGTTTTTTTCAGAAGAGGTTCTGCTTGGCCCAGTTGTCTTACATGCTCATCTAACACGGACTCTTGTGTTTTCACTTAAGTCTGAATTGTAAACTCCACAGGCTCATGTTTTAAGTAGTCGGTCCCTGTTGGGGTGCTATTCCGGGAACTGGTGGAAACCTCAGGAAGCAGGCCATAGCTGGAGGAAGACGGTCCCTGGAAGCTCACCTTTGAAGGTTACACCCGGTCCCCAGTCTCTTCCTGTCTCTGCTTCCTATCTACCATGAAGCAAGTGCGCATAAGTCTCTGCCATCACATTGTGCCTCACCACAGGGTCAGAATCCATAAAACCAAAGATTGCTTGTGGGGACCCGTGCCAAATTCTGCCATGTCAGAAATCCTGTGCTTAGGCTGTATGCTGTGACCTTCGAGTTCCTGACCTTTACCTCACCACAAGGGCTTGAGTTCTAGGCTATCCTTGGACTATTTACCTTTGAAAGAAGTAGAGAAGTCTCAACTTGGAACCACCCAGAGGATCTAGGAAGTTCTTACAGGGAACTACTCAGAGAAGAGAACTAGGAAGTTCTATAGGGAGTGATTTAGGCTATTGCATTCTAGCCCGGGGGCTAGGGTGAGTGAGATAAGAATAGATCCTATTGACCTTGCTCTATATATGTTCCTGCTAGTCGGCAATAAAGTGAATCTTGATCAGAAATTTCCTGACTTGATTCGTTATTTCTCGCGTCTCTGTATCCTACATTTAATCCTCACTCCCTCTTTCAGGTGAACCCTGATTCAATTGTTCTAGCCGGCTGGGACCCAACAATTGCTGATGGAAACTCTTCTACTGTGACCTAAAATAAGTCCTTTTTAATGTTTATGGTTAAGTAAAAGCAAGTTAGTGATTGCTCGTTTTACAGACTTTTAAATTTTTTATTTTATGTGTAAAAGTGTTGTCTGAATGTGTCTGTGCACCACACACATGCCTGAAGCTGCCAGAGGCCAGAAGAGGGCATCAGATACCCTAGAACTGGCGTTACAGCCAGTTGTGAGCTGCAACGTGAGTACTGGAAATTGAGCCTGGGTCCTCTGAAAAAGCAGCCAACACTCCTAACTGCTGAGCCATCTCTCTATGCCCGAATGAATGTTCAAGGGATATAGACAAAGCTGAAACAATGGAAAATAGAGGTGGAGGCCTGGCTGTAGATAATGTGCAGTTATAGACTAGAGTCACAGTGGGGAGGGGGGCTAGGAGGTAGGCACAAAGGATTACCCATCTGCTCCAACTAGATGGACCAGTTTTCCTCAACATTTCTTTTTTCCATTCACCATTTGTCTATTGCTCACAGCTGTGTAGCTAGTTGATGACACTCATCGGCTATAGAGGAATCCCTCCCTGCTTTGTGGCAGGGGTTTTTTGGGTGTATTTTCGTGCAAACAAAGCCCTTTTTATTCATTTTTGTTGCTGTAGCTGTTGCACAGCACGGTGTCAGGATTGGTGACTCTGATGGCCAGCTCCACAGCTTTTTCCATGATGGTTTTGAGTTCCCAAAGTAAACACTGTAAAATTTGCTGTACACCAGGAGCTCTTCCAGTTCCTTCACGCTGTGAATCAGAAACTTCCAGAAGCCAGTGAGCATTCATTGCCCAGTTTTCTTGTTGTCCCATAACCAGTGCCAGGCATCAGGATCCGGCCCTTGAATCTGCACACATCCCATCGTCAGTGCCTCTCAGTTTCTGTCAGCTGTACTTACCTGGCACATTGGTCAACAGGGTGAGCTTCTGGCTCCTGTTTTTGATGAGCTTATGCTTTATCAGAGATCTGAGGGAAGCCACAATGTCTCATAGCAGCCCCTCATAGGCAGGGCCAGAAGAGGGAAGGAACAGTGGTGCAAACAGAATATCCTTTCCAACGATAGTTATGGTCTTTGAGTAGTCTCCATGCCGTCAAAGGCCAAAATACAGGCAATATATAGGGTGCAAGAGGAAAGGGTAAACTAATAAATCCAGGAAGAGCTCTTTTTTGTGTGTGTGGCGGGGAGGGAGTTAATGAATCAACACAAGGAAAATATAGTCTATTCAAAAAATGTTCCCAAAAAGCCAGGAAAATATTCAAAGAAATAAAAGTTCTTCTATTGGAAGTTGACAAAAAACAATTTATGCCCTTTCACTGAATACCAAGGCTCTAAAACAATAAAGATCAAGATTTCTTTTAAAAACAGGGGCTAGGAGCCAGGTGAGGTGGCGAACTCCTATAATCCCAGCATTCAGGGAGACAAAGGCAGGTGGATCTCTGTGAGTTCAAGGCCAACTTGGTCTACAAAGCCAGTCCAGGACAGTCAAGGCTACACAGAGAAATCCTGTCTCAAAAACAAAACCACCACCACCACAACAATAACAACAAAAGCTCATATCAAAATAGAACAAAACAAAAAACCAGGGGCTAGGGAGACAGTGGGTTGTATGCTTGCCATGCAACTGAATTACGATAACTCTCCAGAGCCCACATAAAGCTGCAGTGTCTTCATCTGTAATCTCAGTGTTACCTTGGAGAGATGGGAGACAGAGATGAGAGACTCCTTGTAAGCTTACAGGCCAGCTGGACAAAAATAAATACAGAAAAAGAGACCTTATCTCAAAGTGAAAAGGGAAGACCAATTCCTGAGTTTGTCCTCTGCCCTGCACACACACACACACACACACACACACACACACACACACACCATATAGTCAACAAAACAAACTAGAACACATGTCAAAGGGCTGAGATCCTTTTTTTTTTTTTAACAAAAAACAGAAAGCAAACCAGAAACCAAACTCATGAGAAAACTTCATTGCTCTTATCCTTTGAAGCTTGGCATTCTTACCTGAGCCATGCCCATTTTGCCCTGTACACAGTATACCAGTCGCAGAAAAAAAAAAAAAAAAAAAGACTTGCCATAGAGAGCTAAATCTATGGAACCTCAAGAGCAAGCTTCAAATCCACCTCCCAGAGAACTGGAAAAGGATACATTTATTGAATCAAGTTCCACTTGACTATCACGTGGTGCATCAGAAATGTTGCATAGTCTCCACGGACTTGTTGCAAGACATCAAGGAAAGTGGATTACTGGGCCTGATGTTACACCTTTGTAATCCCATCGCTCTAGAGGTGGAACTAGGAAGAGCAAGAGTTCAAGGTCAGCAATCGGAAATTTAGCTTAGGCTACAAACAGGTCTCAATACACCCTCCCTCCCGGCTCTCCCCACCACCACCACCACCACCACACACACACCCTAAGTTGAGAAAGGAAAAGTGCTAAGAGCTAGTTAAATCTTTAAAAGACTATTCTTGAACTAAGACCTAAAATAGGTTAAATCAAGTCAGTTTATTTGGGAACTAAGGGCAGGCGCTTTTGTTCAGAGATACTTTCAAAATGACCATTAAAATGGGTCAAAAAAGATGGATCGGTGATTTAGGGCACTTGCTGCTTTTGCAGAGGACCTGGGTTCCGTTCCCAGCACCACCCACAGTGGCTCCACAACCATCCAGAACTCCAGTTCAGGGGATCCAGTGGGCACATACACGCAGGCAAAACATCCATACACATAAAAATCAATCTAACACCACCCAAAAGAAGTGTTAACAGAAAACTTGCTTCGGAAAGATTGGCCAAAGACGGAAACCGCAAATTCCTAAAGGACACAGCCTGGATTCTAGTCCTGGCTTGCCCGCTTCCTTGGCTGTAAAACAGTGATAACTCCTGTTCCAACTACCTCAAAGGGCAGCTCTGGCATCCACACAGAAACCATGTACTTCACCGTGTTTCGAAAAGTGTAGACACTTCATAAATGCAAATCGTTCTTTTTTTATCTGCATCGGTAGAATTATGGCAGAATCATAAACAAGGGCTGTTTATGGAGGAGATCTGTCTCTCCCGTGGGGGCACTGTGAGCGCCATCAGCCTAGTTCTTTGTTGAAACTTTTCAGCGTCTTTTTTTCCCAACTACCAAGTAACTAGCAAGGTACCACCTACGAAAGTACCAGGAGGACAAAATATATTAAGACATTCTTAACAAAAAAATCAAAACAAAACAAACACACCCAAACGTAAAGTCGGTCAGAAAGGAGTTTTCCTCTGGACCGCAGTTTTTTTTGAGACAAGCATCTCATGCCAACACCCGGTGGATGGCGGCCGCCGAAAGGAAACCAATCAGTGGACCTGGCCTTCTCCTGCTTGTGATGATGATTCCATTCAGATACAATGACCAATACAATACAAATCCGGGGGAATGTGCAAGATGCTGCAATAAGTACCCTGCGCCCCTCCGCACCTCCCTCAGGCCGACAGACAGAAGAATGCGCGCGCACTCGCCTCTTGGCCTGAGCCCCTGGGAACGCGCCTCCCTAGCGTGCCCCTCCCCCGCAGCCCGGCGCGCCGACGTCGGGACACGTGACAGGGGCGCGCAGACAGCGGGGGCGGGCGGGGCCGTCGGGCTCCGCAGAGCGGCGCACGCGCGCCAGGCCCCCGCCGAGGTGAGCCCCTCCTGCTCCCGGTCGGAGTCAAAATGGCGACGGGGGGAACCTGGAGCGGTCCCGGAGCCTAAGCCACTGACAGGAGAGGGGAGGGCGGCGGCGGCGGCGGCTAGAGGAGAATGGCCGCGGGGGCTGGCGCCAGTGCGGACGGCGGCGCTGGGGGCGGCGGAGGCGACGGCAGCGGTCCCAGCGGCAGCCGCGGCGGGAGGAGCCTCCGAGGTGAGTGTCCCTCCGGTGTCTGAAGCTAAGGAGCCGTCTCGCTGTCCGGCGCGGCGCGGCGCTAGGCGTCGGGCTGAGGAAGGAGCCGTGGCTGGGCGTGGTGGCGCCTCGGCTGAGGCCGGGACGCCGCGGGGGTTGCCGAGGCGCTGGCCAGCCGACCGTCTAAGGGCCCTGCGCGCCGGCGCGGGACGGGTCGGTCCCCGCGCCCGGAGGGGCGGGCCGGACAGAGCGCCGCCGACCCGGCGGGGACAGAGGCGGGGCGCTCGGAGCAGTAGGGCGTCCCGCCCACCCCGCTCCAAGGTGGCCTCCGGGACGGGCTCCGAACACCCGGCTCGGAGGGGCGGGACCCGCCGCACCCTGGACTCGAGAACCCGCTCCCGGCGGGGGACGCTTGCTTACGGGGTGCGGGGTCGCAGGTGGGCGTGGGGCCGGAGGGAGGGCCAGAACTGGGGGGCGCGGGGGGGGGGGAAAGCAGGCCTGGGGCGGGTCACTCCCCGCGATCGTCCGGCGGGGCGGGGGATGTGCTCTCTGGGAGGACTGGAACTGGCGTTGAGCTTTGACAGGTAGGTGGGGAGACAATGCCGGAGGAGCATTTGATGGAGAAGCGGAGGCAGAGCTCCCTGGAGTACTTGGCGAAAGGCGTGCCTTCCCGTGTGCTCTGCTGTTAACTCCCTTTACACGAACTCACACTCACTCTCTCACTCTGAGGGTGAGAACTTTCTCACCGTCTTAGGGAGAAACTCAGCTTTGAACTACCACAGCGCCTCTTAACACCAGCCCGCATAATAAGTACTCTGGAGTAGGCCTAATTGACAGAGCAGTCTTGGCTCTCTTTCCCAGTGCCTTGTTTTTCTCAGCGAAAGCATCTTACTGTGCTGAGCAAGGAAGAAACCTTTTTGCAGATAATTAGCTTTTCCAGCAAATGGCACCTTTTGTTTCTTGAGTGCTCTCTATTTCTTCTAAAAGGTTACGCATACTGCCTTCTTTGTAAATCTGGAAGGAAGACTTGAAGTTATTATGAACCAACCTTGCATCCTTAACAGTAAGCAGCTGTGAGTGCACTTGCCTTGGAATCTTGGAGTCAGAAAGACCTTTAGAGAGTTGATGTGTTTTAAAGTGGGGAAAGTGGACTCAAAAAGTGAGATGCCGTGGGTCATAATTTAGCTGGGGAGGGCCTCAACTGGGATCTGCATGCCTAGAGAGAGAACTCTTCACTTAGTGCACGGCCTCCTCTTCGTGGATTTGCTTTCCCCGCCACTAGGTCTTTGCATGGTAAAAGTTGAAAGCAGAAACGAGTATCTCTCTGAACCTGGTAGCTACCTTAAAATAACTGCTGAAGAGGACTCTCTCCCCCCCCCCCCCTATTTAATAAAAACTGAGTAACATTTCATTTGACGTTTTCTTAGAGCCATGACTAGGTTTTCATCAAATTATATAGCCTGGCATTCTTGCATGGGTTCAGTAAAGCCCAAGGGTCAGTATTTTGTTCTGTAAAACCCAACTCCTATAGCGAGATGATGGGCATCTCAAGAAGTTCTTTGTATCTGAATCTAACTTTAGGGTTTAAAAACACTGCTTTGCCAGGTTACACTGCCTAGTTCCCTTCTCACCTTGGGTTGGGCTACAGAATTTTATTTATAGTGTGTCACAGGTCGACTTTCAGAAATACAATAGAATCACAGAAATACAATAGAATTGAGTGATTATGTCATCATATTTTAGTCACTGAGCTCAAATTACACAGTGATTATTGAACGTCTGCTTTGTGTTTACGTTATTTCAGAGCTGAGGGTGGGAAGAAATGTAACATAAAATAGAGTTTGCTTCGAGGTTCTTATTGGGAAAAGATGCACTCGCATGAGTCTAGAATCCAATCTAGTGAGTTCTACGGATGGAAAGAATGCGGTGGGGGTTCAGGATAAAGGAAGTTTAGTGGGGCTTTAAGGGTTTAGATAACTTCCTGGGCCACCCTGAACTTCAACTGGCCAATGACTTTATATTTACAGAGAAGTTGGAGCAGATGCTTTATGTGTGTGTGTGTGTGTGTGTGTGTGTGTGTGTGTGTGGTGGTGGTGGGGAGGCAAGTGTATAAATTGAAGAAGGGGAATAGAAGGAAACAAAAGGAGCAGACAGCAGAGTTTCCTGGGAAGATATTTTCCATAGGAAACATTAGACAGCCAGAAGATTATCTCTGTAGAAGGATTTGAGTGCCAAATTGTGATTTGGATTTTTCTTTTGTGCAAGTTATAACAAACTGTTAAAGGTGTTATAAGCTGTTGTGCATAGGTTGAGTTCAAATAAGGCAAGAATAAAATGAGGCAAGAAGACAGTAGCTAGCCATTTTATTACCTGACTCAGTCAGATGAGTTTTTAAACTAGAATAGTTTTTCTGCCATCCAAATAGTAAGATTACAGAGGTGTGCCACCACACCCAGCAAAATTTATCTCAAGAAATGTTTTTCCTGTAGGGTTGGAAATCAAACTACTGAGCTGGGTTAAGGTAAAGTCAGTAAGAAGGGTTACCTAGCACGTATGTGTGTGTTTGTACACTTAACTGTGGTAAAATATATGTAATAAAATTTACTTTTGATATTTGTACAATTCTGTACACTTTTACATTGCTGTACGTCATTACCACTGCCATCTGCAGAGTTACTTCTTAAATTCTATACATATGTAAATATGTATATTTAAATTTGTTTGTGTGTGTGATGTGTGTCTCATTGTCTCTGCATGCGTGTGAGTGCAAATGCTTGTGGAGGCTAGAGGCTTCTTATCTCTCTGGAATGTAGAGTCACAGGCAGTTGTGAGCACCTGATATTGATACTGGGAATCAGGCTCAGATCCTTTGGAAGAGCAACACATGCTTTTAAGCACTGAGCCATCTCTAGCCCTAAAAAAAGTTATTTTTACTATATTTCATTTATTGATACTGCATATATATATGCATGCAGTCGAAGGTCATAGGTGAAAGTCAGAGAACGGTTGTGGGAGTTGGTCATTTCCTTCCATGGTGTGGGTCTCAGGCATGGGAAACCAGGATAGCAGCTTGTGCCTGATGAAGGATTTTGCTGGCCCAGTAGTCAGAATTCGTTTTTCCCTAGTGTTGAAAATTGAACTCAGGGCTCCATGTATTCTAAGTTTGGTTTCTGCTACAAAGCAACACAGCCTCATCTGAGGAATTGAGTTCTTTCAACTTCCCAATCTGAAAGTCTGTACTCTTTAAGCACTGACATAGTTCATCTCCGCAGCTGAGATCCATTATTCTACTCTGTGTCTGTGACTTTTGACTAAGTGAAAGTGTAATCATAGAGTCAAAAACAGAGTTTTTGTCTTTTGTAACTGGTTGGTGGTCCATTCATGTTGCACAGTGTCAGAATTTCCTTCCTTTTTTTGAGGCTGAAGAATTCATTCTAAGTATATATTATACATTTTGTGTATTTATCTGTCCATGGACCACCTGAGTTGCTTGACCACTATGTAAAATGCTGCTGTGAACATGGTGTAAAATTACCTGTTCAAGGCATTTCTTTAGTTTATTTTGGGTATTTATCAAGCCAAGGGAAGTTTATATTCCCACCAGTAATGCACAAAGATTGTGTTCTGGGGTGTGTCTGAGAAGGGTACCCCCCTCATTTAAGCCTTCCTAAAGAGTGGGATGTGGTATTGTTGTGTTCTAACTTACACTTATTTAATGGTTAGTGATAAATATCTTTTCCTGTACTGAGTTGGCATTTGCCCTCTCATCTGCCCCTTTGGGCTTTTTGAGAGAGATGCCCTGAGTAACATCAAAATGCTTAGCTTTCCTAGTTCTGGAGTTATAGGCATAGATTGCCATGCTCAGCTCCTTTGCCTGTTTGTTAAACCAAGTCCTGTTTGGCTGTTGAGTTGTAGGAGTTCTTTGGTTTTTCTGAATATTGATCTCTTATCAGGCGTGTGAGTTTGTAAAATTGCAGTTCCTTTGTTCATGCATGTTTGTGTGTTCATGCACATTTGGATGTGGGTGCTAGCGTGCTGTGGACATCCCACCCTACCTGTATGGAGGTCAGAGAACAGCTTGGCAGGTGTTAGTTTTTTCCTTTCAGCTTGTGGTGGGGATGTGGGAGAGATTGAACTCAAACTCTGCTCAGGCTTGACACCTACAGCAGAATGCAAATGTTTTCTACTTATCTATGTTGTCTTTTTTCCCTTTGACATAAAACAAACAAACAAACTTGCTTATTTGTTGGTTTTTAGAGACCAGGTCATGTTGTGTGGCCAGGTTGGCCTTTGAACTAGTGACCTTCTTTCTGTGACCCAAGCTTTGGGATTGCAGGCATGTACCACCACACCCAGAAAAAACTTAAAAAAGAATTTTTTCTGTGGTGTTCGGGTGAAAGCCCAGTGGCCTTCTGCCACTACTAAGCTATACCTCTAGTCTATCAAAAAGTTTTTAACTATGGTGACGTAAGACCTGTTTACCTAGTTTTTCTTTTGGTTGTTTTGTGCTTTTGATTTCATATATGGAAATCATTGCCAAATCCAGTGTCATGAAGGTTTTCTCATTTTGCTTTCTAGTAAGAGTTTTATAGTTGTAGAGACTATTTGTCTTTTTTAAGTATAGCTGTCCAGTTTTCCTGGTACTATTTGTTTAAGAATACTGTCCAAATCACTGGCTTTGGCACCTTAATGGAAATTGTTTGAGGGATTGGGTGTGTAGTTTAGTTGTAGAGAGTGCTTAGCATGTACAAGGCTAGAGGAAGGAGAAGGGAGGAAGCAAGGAGTAAGATAGGATGATCATTGAACCACAAGCACTAGCTTTTGCTTGGGGCTTTCTGTAGGTCGCTTTATGTTGGTGCCAGGCTGTTTTAATGACTGCTTTGTAGTTAAATTTTAAACCAACAAACAAGCGACCTCTGCATTGTTTTTGTTTTTGCTTGGTTTTTAATGATTGTTTTGCAGTGGGATCCTTTGAGATGCCATAGAAATTTTAGGATGGATTTTTCTAATAAAAACTATTGGAATTTTGTTCTATTACATATGAGAATTGCTTTGGGTAGTATTAGCTTTTTTGCACTTATTGTATGTATGTGATTATATGTTTAAGATTGTGCGTGCACACCTGTGGGAGTCTGTGTCCGTGTTCTGGGTATCCAACATAGGTCCTCAGGTGGTAGTAATAACTTTTACTCTCCGTGACCCTATCTTAACATTTTAACAACGTTAAATCTTTCATTTGATTTTCAACAGTGTTCTTCCTTCCCTTCTTTTTCTCTCCCTCCCCTTGTTTTCCTCCTCTTCTTTTCTTTTCTCTGACAGGGTCTCCTGTACTCCAAACTGGCCCAGAACCCCTGGTTATCTGTGTCTAGCCTGGCAGGTGCTAGAGTTACAGGTTTTCTCGGGGGCCATGCTTGTTTCAGCTGTGTCTTGTGCTTCAGCACGTGTACTAATGACACCAGTGCTTTCAGTAGAGGTTTTCAATTTTCAATGTCAAAGTCTCTCAGGTTGATATTTATTTCTAAGAATTTTATTCTTTTTGATGCTGTCATAAATAGAATTGTTAATGTTCTCCTTATTTTTATGTTTGTTGTTTTGGGTTTTTGGTGGTGGGGCTTTTTGTTGTTGGCTTGTTTTTTTTTTTTTTTTGTTTGTTTGTTTGTTTTTGTTTTGTTTTGTTTGTTTGGTTTTATGTTGAGATGGGGCTTTCCCATGTAGTCCTTACTGTAGGTCAGTCCAGGCTGGCCTTGAACTTGTGGTATGATCCTCCTGCCTTTATCTCCCTAGTACAGAGATTATAGGTCTGAACCACCGTACCAGACTCATTTTGGATTGTTTAATGTTAGTTTATTAAAATACATCTCACTTTTATTGGTTTTGGTGTGTGTGTAGCTTTGTTCTTTTTATTCTAGCAGGATTTGGGGTGGGGTACTGAGAATTTTTTCTACACATAAGATGGAATCATCTAGCCAGGCTGTGGTGCCTCACACCTTTAGTCCCAGCAATCGGGAGGCAGAGGCAGGTGGATCCCTGTGAGTTCGAGGCCAGCCTGGTCTACAATGTGAGTCCAGGACAGCCAAAGCTACACAGAAAAACCCTGTCTGGAAAAACAAAAATACAAACAAACAAACAAAAAGAGATGGAATCATCTACAGCAGTCAGTTTGAATGCTTTTATTATTTGTCGTAGTGCTCATCTAGGATTCTTTATGCTTGTATTGCTGGAAGTGGTGAAAGTGGACCTACTTAGGTTGTAGTTCTTTGGAGAGGTTTTCAGTCTTTTACCATTGAGTGATACACACACAGGGAGAGAAAAAAAACCAGATAAACAGGGTCTCATGTAGCCCAGGCTCCACTGTGATTAATGCTAGCACACGTTTTTTGTATACTGCATTTTATTATGTTGAGATGGTTTTCTTATATTCTGGATTTATTGAGTATTTTAGCTAGTATATTTTTTTTTTAAGTTGTGGGTTCCGCAAGAGTTTCTAGCCTTATGGATGAGAAAAATTGTGGTGATGTTGGCAGAATGATATGGCAGTCTTGGGTTTATACACATGCTTGCTTTTGTTTTGAGCCAGGGTCTTGCTATGTACTGGAACTCCCTGTGTAGCCCAGCTGGCCTGTACTTGTAACTATTGAAGTGCCCCTGCCTCAGCCTCTCAAGTGCTGGAATTATAGGTACAAGCCACTATATCAGGCTTATTTGTGAAACATTAAAAACATTTTTATGTGTGTTTGTGCTGTTAAAAAACAGACTTTGGGCATCATGCCTCTGTTTACAGTCTGACTACTGTTTAGAGTCTTAGCATTTTGTTTTGTTTTTGATGACATCACACTATGTACCTAGACTGTTGAACTCACGGCCACAAGTGAGGCCCTGTTTTCAGCCTCCCTGGCAGCTGCACACCATCGTACCAGACTCCCATTACTTTATGGTCTCAAGTAAGCTATCTAATCTGTGAAGGTTAACTTTCTCTCTTGCCATACAAGAAATAGGGACCAGCAAGATGGCTTAGCAGGTAAAGACACTTGCTAAGCATGATGACTATGATTCTGATTCCTGGGATCCTTGTGGTGGAAGAAGAGAACTGAGCCCCACAAGCTGACCTCTGACCCCAACATGTACCCTAAAGTGCAGGAATATACACAAACATACATATATACATACACACACCTATATACAGATATACATACACACATACATATATATTTAAATAGTGCTGGATGTGGTGGTACACATGTTTAAGTCCAGCACTTGAGAGTCAGAGACAGGCAAATATCTGTAACTTCCAAGCTAGCCAAAGTCTACATAGTGAGTTACTGGCCAGCCAAGGCTACATAGTGAGATCCTGTCTCAAAAAACAAAACAGACAAAAAAGTATAGAATTGTCTTGCCTAGGTTCTTTAAAATCCACACAAAGTGGATTTAAATCCTATTCTTTTCCACTCCACCCCCTCAATCTCTGACTATTTTTATATTTTTAAAATATTTTTAATTAGGTGTTGGGGTATGGGGGATTACGTCCATATGAATGCAGGTGCCTACCTAAGAGGCCACAGGTGTCAGATCCTGCTGGAGCTACAGGTGATTGAGAGCCACCTACACACACTTAACCACTGAGGCATCTCTCCAGCCCTTGGCTATTCTTGATAATATTTCCACTATCAGTCTCCTAGAAACCCTAATTGTAGTATCTTTTCTACTTTAAAAATAAAAAAGTCTGTTAACCTCATTTTGCCTTGTGGGATAAAGGTCAAACTCAAAAAAAAAAAAAAAAAAAAAAAAAGGTGCAGGATGTGTCCAATCTTCTACTTCCCATCACTCCAGCTGAGCCAAGCTGGTTCTTATTTCCTGTGCTTCTGCCTGTGGTTTTCATGTGTTTATCTGAGAGCTTAGAGTTTCCTTATTCTTTGTCATCAACTCTGTTAGCTGCCCATCGTCTATCTCCTTTTCTGACAAATCTATTTTTATTCATAAATATATTACACAAAGAGATCATTCATTACCAACTCCAGGGTTAGATTTTGGCTAGTCTAAAGCAATAGTTGCATTCCCTTGTAAACTGTTATCTGTCCCAGTCAGGTTGTACTGAAGGAGACAGACTATTTCTGGGAAAAATGGTTCTTCTTTCCCTTTGTGATCAAGACCAAAATAATATGAGGCTCCTGTTGCTGCTGTCAGTTGTCCTGTAACCATGGGATAAAACATTCCCTGAAGATGTCAGAAGGAGTCTGAATCCTTGGTGGCATCATTTAGTTATGTCATGCACTGGACCTTCCCTATTACAGGATTTCTCATGACAGATACATTTCTTAATTATTTATTTATGTAAGTATGTGCTTTGACCACATGTTACGTACTGTGTGTGTGTGCATAGGCCAGAAGAGGGCTTTGCATCTCTGGAACGGAGTTGGCTAGCTACTAGATGGGTGCCGAGAACCAAGCCTGGCTGCTCTAGAAAAGCAACAAGTGCTCTTAACCACTGAGCTGTTTCTTCAGTCACAAATTTCTAATTTAAACCAGCTCTTTGGAATTAAAAATGTCACACTGCACTCAGGAGGCAGAGACAGGCAGATCTCTGTAAGTTCAAGGCCAGCCTGGTCTACAAATCAAGTCCAGAACAGCCAGTGCTATACAGAGAAACCCTGTTTCAAACAACAACAACAATTCTGATTGGAACAGTGCTCTTTATTATGAAGGTCTAGTTATGTTACCTTTACCAACAGTTATCTACTCTATTGGCACTTTAGACCTCTCTCCCATCCATATCACAGCATATTGTAAGCACTCACTTGGTGTGTCTGACTATAAATCAAAGTATAAAGAATGTAACAAAGTGTCTGTTCATAATAGACATCCAACATGGTGACTGCATTATTGCTGTGTAAGCAAATTTAAAATAAATCTAAGGTGTATTCTGATCTTTAAGTAAAGGTAAAATGGAAAATTTAGACTAGATATTGTTTGCTGCTTCCTCTCCCCCAAAAAAAACAAAAACAAAAACAAGGTTTCTCTGTGTAGCCCTGACTGCCCTGGAACTTTCTCTGTAGATCAAGCTGGCCTCTGAGATATGCCTGCCTCTGCCTCCTAAGTGCTGAAATTAAAAGAATGCACCACCATCCAGTGATGACTCTTAATTATTACCTGGAATTTATTGTTTGAGACAAATCACTCTGTAATTGAGACTTGTCTTGAACTCATAACAATACTTTCACCATAGTTCTCTAAGTGCTGGAATTAACTTAGATAGAAAAATGTGGATTGTGGGACTAGAGAGATGGCTCAGCAGTTAAAAGCAAATACAAAAGGATCAGAGTTTGATTCCCAGCACCCATATCAGACAGCTTACCACCACCTGTAACTCCAGTACCTGGGATCTGATGCCCTATTATGGCCTTTGCAGACACGCATATTCACATGCACACATCCACACACAGATACACATATGTACATAATTATTTAAAATTAAAATAAATCTTAGGAAAAGAAGTATCTCATGTCTCTTAAAAAAGAAAATGTGTTCTTATCTTCTTATCTTGTCATAGTCTCTTATGGAAGGAGCAATATTAGATTATACTGTTATAATGCTATTCTTTTCCTTTTTTAAAGAGGGACGCATATGCCAGAACTAACTTCAAGTATATTGTGTGTCCATGTGCTTGCACACATGAATGTATATTAAGCCCAGAGGACAGCTTCAGGAGTCAGCTTTCTTGTTTTTGAGGCAGTCTTTTATTAGTTGGGATCTCAACAATTAGGCTAGATTGGCCATCCAGTCCTAAGCATGTGCCTGGCTCTGCCTCTTTAATGTTAGGATTAGCACACCTGGCTTTCTGGAGCATGAAGTCAGATCCTTTCTGACTGAGCCATCTCCCCAGTCCCTATTGTGTCCTTTTTTTTTTTTTTTTTTTTTTTTTTTTTTTTTTTAAGTATTAAAAAAAAGCCATACTATTTACATATACTTATAAAGCACAATGTAATATTTTGATTTTTACATACATTGGATAGTATATATTTAGGAATTTGATTTAGATCTGTTCTAGCTAGGATTCATTTCTGAATTGTGCTTAGGGAATTTTATTATATGCTTCATAAGACTTAAATATTCCTTATCTTTCCCCAAAAAAAACCTTTTTTTTTTTTTTTTTTTCCAGACAGGGTTTCTCTGTGTAATACCCCTGGCTATCCTGGTAGATCAGGCTGGCCTCGAACTCACAGCAATCCGCCCACCTCTACCTCCCTGAGTACTAGGATTAAAGCTGTGTGCCACCACACCCAGCTCACAGGTATTTCTTAGTGTAGGGCATGGAGTTCTTTGGTTTTTATATATATATATATATTTATTTATATGATGTGTCAAGATCAGAGGGCAACTTGCTGGAGTCAGTTCGTTCCTTCTACCATGTAGATCCTGGGCATCAAGCGTGAGCTGTCAGTGTAGTGGCAAGTGCCTTTACCTGCTGAGCCATCTTGTTAGCCATTTTCTCATTCTTGAAAAAGAAAAGGCCTGCCACTTAATTCAAGCAATACTACTAGTGTTATTTGTTTGTTACACATCCCATGTCATTATCCACATCATGCTAGAAATTGAACTATGGGCTTCATACATGCCAGGCAAGCATTCTACCACTGAGCTAAATTCTCAGGCCAGTATTAGTTTTAAGACAAAAAAAATCAAAAAGAAGGAGCTGGAGAGATGACTCAGAAGTTAAGAGCACTGATTGTTCTTGCAGAGCACCCAGGTTCAGTTCCCAGCAACCACATGGCAGTCATAACCATCTATAACTCCAATTCCAGGAGATCTGATGCCCCCTTCTGCCTTCCACAGGCCCCTGCATGCAAGTGGTGCACATACATACTCAGGAACACAACATATACACACAAAAAATAGTAAATCAATATTAACAAACCACTCTTTATAGTGAAGTGCATGGGTGTGTGAGTGTGTGTGTGTGTGTGTGTGTGTGTGTGTGTGTGTGTGTGTGTATGTGTGTATGCATGCATGCGTGCACAGTGCCTGTGTGATGGATCACTTAGGTCACATCCTGCTTCTCTGCACTTCCTTCCCAAGCCTTGTTCTTGCTTGGATCTTCACACGCTTTCTTTGCTATTTGGAGCATTATTTGATCATGTCTCCCTTTCTCATCTCCACTAAGAATAGAGGAAAGTTCATACTTCTAACTGCTGAACTTACATTATCCCCTCAGATGTCACTTTCTTAGCAACCTTATAAAGCGGACTTTTTCATTATCACTTTAAAAAATTAAAAGCTTTGCCCAAGACTGTGCAGTTTATAAATGGCAGAGCTAGATCCAAATCAGCCAGCTTGGCTCCAGAGGTCCTTATCTTCACTGATCTACACTTCTCTTGCCTGTTTATGGTTGTGTTCTGCTTGACCACTAGGCACTTTGCAACAAAAATTTTGCTTCTATGTTCCTTTTATATTTCCAAGTGCTTATGTCCAGAAAGTATTTAGTTGAATGATAATCTTCTTACTTGGTTTTGACAATCCTAGGGCTTGAACCCAGGGCCTCATACACAAACTAGTTAAGTACCTTATCATTAGGAGATCTGGATGTATGGGGGGGGGTGTATATGCACATATACATGTGTCCAAAAAGTATATTTATTTGAGAGCAGAGAGGGAGTTGGGAGTGTCCATGGTTGAGACAGCATCTTCCTCTGTAGCCAAGACTAGTTTCAAACTCTGAAGCTGAGGATGACCTTGAACTTACGATCCTCCAGCCTCCACCTCTCAGGTGCTGGCATATGCCATGCCAGGTCTATGTGGTGTTAGGTTTAAATCCAGAACTTTGTGCATGCTAAGTAAGCACTCTGCCTCCATTCCCAGTTCTCTATTAACTTTTTAATGGAAATAATTTGTGTATATATAGAATTCTTTTTAAATGCATTTCATATTTAATTTATGTGCGTGGAGGGGGTTCGGTACTAGGGATCAAACCAGAGCCTTGTGTAATGCTAAACAAACCCTGCCACTACAAGAACAATGATACCATCATTTTCTTACTCCACAGTTCTTCCTGTTTCACCTCTTTAGCAGTGCTTTATATTGCCACTCATATTCCTATTTTTAAGTATTTGTTTTATTTTTAATTCTGTGTATGGATAAGTGCACATGCATGCAGGTGCCTTTGGAGGTCAGAGATATCAGCTCTCGCAGAGCTGATACAGGTGGTTGTGAGCCAGCTGACATGAGTGCTGGAACCAAACTCCAATCCTCTGCAAGAGCAGCACACATTCTAAACCATCAAGCCCCATCATATTTGTATTTTTAAATTACATTTAATTTCAGTCAGTATAAGATCTGCCATTTTAAGTTTTTAAGTGTATGATGCATTGACTTAGGTACGTTGTTGTACTGCATATTTCTAAAGCTTAATTTCCTTGCTTATCTAAAACTTTAGTTTCTGTTGGCTAATAAACTTCATTTCTTTCAGTCCCACCACTGATAGCCACTGTGATTCTGTGACTTGAATTAGTCACTAGTCAATCTGGGTAGTGACCAAACCTACATGGATACCTCATATAAGTGAGTTTATGCAATATTTCTCTTTATATATAGCTGTATTGCTTCACTTAGCATGATTCATACATGTTGCCAAATGGTTTGTGCTTTAAGGCCAAATAATATTCCACTTGACAAAAATGTACTACATTTTCTTTGTCATTTATCTGTTGATGGACACTCACCTTGTTAACACATTTTAGTTCTTAAGCTAGCTATCCCACCATCCCCAAGTCACCTTCTCTATACTTTGATTTAATACTGGAAAAAAAAAAAAAAAAAAACACATCAAGATTTCTTTTTATTGCAAATTTTTGAAAATCAGAAAATCAAATTACCATAATGACTGCACTGTAATTGAGCTACCTACTTTTACCCCACAGCTGCACAAGAGCACTTGAGACTTGTTGCCATTTATTTGGGTTAAATCAAAATCTAGAACTATATTGAAGTGTTTCCATTTACATTCAAACTACATAGTTACTGGTGACAAGAAAGAGGTCCTAAGAGCACAAGGTTGGGGAAGTTACTAGAAGACAGATGCATCATAGAACTCAGCCTATGCATCTTATTTAACATTAATTCTGTTCACTCTTTTGTAGTATAGAGTAACTTTCTTAGCTTACTTCATGAAATTCCAGCAAGAAAAAAAGTGTAAGGTTATGTCATACATACCATTCCATGTTCTAGCATCCTTGGGAAGGGCGCCAGCCATGACCTACATAACAATTACAGGTATATCTGAGCAACACACTCCTCATTTTTCTCTTCTCCCTGAGACCAGTGCTTCTTAGTTCATTCTTTCAAGCCAGGAGTATCTGCTGCTTAGGAGATGGGAATTTTGACACCACTGTCTCCTCACAGATGCAACTGTCCATTCTGCTTTCGCTGTAGAGAATACTGTCTCTGGTCTACCTTCTGCCCAGGGCCCAAGTCAGACCTTCTAGTAGATAGGTAGAGAACTTATCTCTAAGGTTCAGAGGTTAATGAGGGTCCTTTATTAACATTTTTCAGTTCAAGCCTGAACTGAAGAGTAATATTTTGTAGGAAAACAGGAAGAATTAGGAGATCAGAGTGGGGTTTAAGTATTTGTGATAGACTAGTCAAAACTTCAAAGTTATTCCAGAGTAGCCTGAGGAAAAATTGGGTTGTCTTGAAAAATACTAAATCTTCTACTCCAGGAAGTGATGGTGGTGCATAAGCCTGATTTGTTCATAAGCTGACCTGTGTTTTGAAATGCCTGTATCTTCATTTCTTGGTGTTTAGAGACAGCCAGAGAAAGACCAATCACCTTCTAATTCCATGCCATAATCTTTCTCTCAGTATTCACTTGTGCTCTGTGTGTCATTTTTGTATATGAAATTGGCCTTCTTTTTTTTTTTTTTTTTTTCAAATCTCTAACATTACCTAGGCACGTATTCTATATACGTGGTTGGTTTTTTGTTGTTGTTGTTGTTTTGGTTTTTGTTTTGTTTTGTTTTTTTACTAATCACAGGGAGACAAAAGGAATTAGTAAAAACTGAAGGAAATTCAAAACTGAAAATGGAATTCTTCATAGGTGCCCCGTCTCCTCAGTTGTTCTGTGGGTCATTCCTGACTGCAGTCTTCATTCTTTTTTTTTTTTTTTAAATTAATTTATTCTTGTTACATCTCAATGTTTATCCCATCCCTTGTATCCTCCCATTCCTTTCCCCCCCCCCCCCCCCCCATTTTCCCATTATTCCCCTCCCCTATGACTTGTCCTGAGGGGGATTACCTCCCCCTGTATATTCTCATAGGGTATCAAGTCTCTTCTTGGCTACCTGCTGTCCTTCCTCTGAGTGCCACCAGGTCTCCCCCTCCAGGGGACATGGTCAAATGTGAGGCACCAGAGTACGTGAGAAAGTCATATCACACTCTCCACTCAACTGTGGAGAATATTCTGACCATTGGCTAGATCTGGGAAGGGGTTTAAAGTTTACCTCCTGTATTGTCCTTGGCTGGTGCCTTAGTTTGAGCGGGACCCCTGGGCCCGCAGTCTTCATTCTGAGCACGTCATTTATTAAGAAGCGTTCATTACCACCTAGGCATTCTTAAGGTCCTCGGCATATATAGTTAATGAAGTAAGGCACAGTTCTAATCCTGTGAGGACTTAGTCCACTGAGGGCTTAGAGGGGGGAGAAGCACTGCAGCTGAAGTCTGTAAACTTCCTGGCAGCAGAGGAGAGGAATGCTCTCTCAGTTTTAAGTGAACCTCACTTAAATGCCATTTCTTCCCTGTAGCCTGTTCTGGCCGCACCCAGCATGATTCATGTTTTCCATACTTTCCTTGTCTCCTCGCGCCCAGCACATAGCTTTCTGTTCATGTTTCTCTTCCCCGTTCTTTACAGAGTAGATTAGTTTCAAGGTCTCAGCTGAAACATCACAATTTTAAAAATGGGCAAAGAGGGCCAGCAAGATGGCTCAGTGGACAGCAAACCTCATGGCCTGCGCTGGATCCCTGCAACACACGTGCCAGGGAATGCTCAGCCCCACACGTAACACAGGCAAAATAAATATTTTTAAATGGGCAAAGAACATAAATCAGTACATGAATTAATAATATCGAGAGATTAAGCTTCATTTATAATAAAAATATTAAAAGATAACAGGCTCATTTTACTCACTCAGAGTGTAAAGATTAGGAATTATGTTTAGCATTTTAGACATTTTTTTGGGACGTTGATTAGGAGTCTAAATTGCACATTTTCTGACAGTATCTCCTCATTCCTAACCCCCTCCTCCCCCCATTCCTCTCCCCTCCCCCTTTCTGTTTTTAGACAAAGCCTCACTGTGTAACCCCGGTTGTAGAGACTAGACTAGCCTTGAACATATCTGCCTCTGCCTCAAGTGGAATTAAAAGCATGTGCCACCATGCACATACACAGTGCAGCACTCTGTAGATTTTTAGAAAGCAAAGTATGGTTTTGTATGTGGCTTTGTTTCTTCAACCCTGATATATTTTGAAATAAAATTAGCTATTTACAGAACTGTCTGTGAGATACCCTATTTAAAATTTTAACTTATGCCAGGCATGGAGTCATATGATTGAACCCCAGTGTAAAAATCAGAGGATCACACATCTGAGGGCAGCTGAACTTTACACAGGGAGATCCTGTCTCCCAAAATAATAATTTTTTCAAAATCTAGGAGAGGAAGAATTGGGTTACTACAAGTAGTCTTTGGGGGCGAGAGGCGGGCACAATGAATTGCCTTCTTGTATACTGTTCGGTTTATTTGGAAACAGTTTTAAGCAACAGATTATTCTTATAATTGAGTAGGGAATGGTTCTGATGAAGTGAAGGGAGAAGAGACATTGAGCAGATACACTCTTTAATGCTGGGATTCATTTACATAGCCGTTGAGGCTCTCTTGTCTCAGCAGAGTGAACTGGCACTACAAGCTCTAACAGTAGACAGAAGCACTTCATTAAACCCAAGGACAGCCTGCAATAGACACACTGTAGCTTTACGTTTTAATATACATCTGAATATAATACTTTTTAAGGTTGAGCTTTAATAAATAATTTTTGTATCACATAATCATATTTAAAAATTATTCCTAGTAATGTAGTTGTATATTTCTCTCAAAGATTTACTGTTTTGAGGTCCATCCCCCTCTCCCCCTTGAGCTGTGATTTCATTGTACCCTTGGCCAACCTGAAAATCCTGATTGTCCTGCCACTCCCTCCCAAATGTTAAGATTACAGCCATGTCCCGCTATGCCCTGCTGGCTTGATCTCTTCTAGCCCTATTAAGAATGATCTTAAGCTTAGTTGTGTAGGGGTTAAGTTGTTTTTAGGTCTAGATAGATGTTTTTAAGTTGATAGCAATGAGATATGACAGATACTGATTTACATTCAGAATTGTAAATAGGAAAGATGTTTTCTCCAAGGTTGCCAAATACAAATAGGCAAAACACTATTAATGTTACATTTATATAATCCCTAATTGTTTCATGGCCTTCTTGCTGTATGTAGTTTGTTGTATATATGCGTAATAATATAAATGTATATGAAAAGTAAAACAATAATAAAAGAAAAATATAAAAAAAATAATTATATGGGGCCTGGCACGGTAACACACGCCTGTAATCCCAGCACTCAGGAGGCAGAGGCAGGTGGATCTCTGAGTTCAAGGCCAGCCTGGTCTACAAAGCAAGTTCAGGACAGCCAAGGCTACACAGAGAAACCCTGTCTAGGAAAAAAACAAAAAATGAATGAGCCGGGACTCAAGAAATGGCTTTATGGATAAAGTGCTTGCTGCATTTGTGTAGGGACCTAAATGTAGGTCCCCAAACCTAATAAAAGCTAGGTATGATGGCAGACATTTTGAGAAATGTGGCTTGCTTACCAACCAGTCTAGCCAAAATGGCTAGACCTTTACTCAAAAAATAAGATGTAGAAGGGGCTGAAGAGACGACTCCATGGTTAAGAGCACTCTGTCTACTTTTCTGGAGGATTGAGTTCAATTTCCTGCATCCATACGACAGCTAACAACTGCCTCTATTTCCATTTGAGAGGACCCTACACCCTCTTTTGGACTCCATGGTCATGGACATACATACATGCACCCACACACAAAATTAACAAATTAAGCAAAAGTAGAGTCATAAAGGAATACTCCCAATGTCAACTTCTTCTGGTGTCTACACATACATGCACAGATGAGTGTCTGCATGTTCTTGTACTCACACAGTTCTTTTTAAAAATTAAAAGAGAATGATTTATACAACTTTCCCAGCATCCATTCCCTAGGTTGTTGATGACAGTGTTCATGTCACTGAGTAGCCTGGGTTGTCCTAAAACTCTTGCCTATGTGACTCTTTGAATATTATCTTTTTAAAAAAATAATCTAGGCCCAGTGTGGTGACACACATCTTTAATCCTAAGGAGGCAAAGGCAGGTTGATCTCTGTGAGTTGGTGTAGCAAGCTCCAGCCAGCCAACACTATATAATGAGACCCAGTCTCAAAAAATAATAATTTTAAGAGCTAACAAATTTCAGACCACACAATTAATTTGAGAAATATTTCATAACTAGAAAAACCAAGAACACTAAGAATATATTATTTCATTTTAGGAGGAGAAGTCAGCCAAAAATTCAAATACCACCCACTCCCCCAAATTAAAATAAGTTTCTTCTGTAAAGCCAAAATTCTAAGAACCAGACTCACCTCATATCTCTGCATTCATTTCCCTCATCCTCTGGTTTGGAAAAAAAAAAAAAAAACTTAAAATTACACTTACAAGAATGTTGCATAGTTAAGTGGGATGTTATGTACATTTATGTTGTTTTTAAAAATGCATTTTTAATAGAGTAAGTCAAGTATCAGCAGATTGACAGCTGTTTTCAATTAAATAGGCTGTGTGTGTGTGTGTGTGTGTGTGTGTGTGTGTGTGTGTGTATGTTTTTGTTTTGTTTTTAAGTTCATGTAAGCTTAATAAGATTCTCTTAAAACTGGATGTGGTAAGCTGGTCATGGTGGTGCAAGCCTTTAACCCTAGCACTCAGTGAGGCAGAGGCAGGCAGGCTGATTGTTATGAGTTTGAGGCTAGCCTGGTCTACAAAGCCAAGGCTTCAGAGAGAAACCCTATCTCAAAAAGGGGGCGGGGGGAGCTTGGTGTGATAGCACATTCATGTTATTCTAACACTTTAGGAGCTGAAGGCACAGGGAATTCTTGAGCTCAAGAGTTTGAGACCAGCCTTAGAAACATAGTAAGACCGTGTCTCAAAGTAGGAAGTGAGTGGGTGCTTTTTGCTTTTCACATTTATAGACAAAGTTTTGGGGCTCCTTTTTTGTTCAGTGGAAAGTGGACAAGGGAAAAAACCTACCTTCCTCCCTTCTTCCCCCTTTCCCCCTCTTTCTTTGAGGCAGGGTCTCGGGTAGACTAGACTGACCTTACAGCCATTTTGTACTCAAGAATGGCCTTGACCACCTGGTCCTCGTGGGTCTATGTCCCAAGTGCTGAAGCTACAGGCTTGTGCCACCACAGCTAGTTTATGCAGTGCGAGGAGTTGAACCCAGGCCTTCATGTATGTTAGGCAAGCACTCTACCAACTAACTGAGCTACACCCTCAGCTCCCTTTTCTTTTCCTCCTTTTCTTGACTATTCTTATATATGATTTTGAGCAATTTAACAAGTCCACACTGTTTTATACTTTGCAGTCCTAGAGTATTGACATCATTTTAAGATACGATGGCAGATCTTGACACAACCTGGGGTTGGTTTGTTTGTTTGTATGTTTGTTTTTTGAGACAAGGTTTCTCTCTATGTAGCTGTTGACTGTCCTGGAACTCAAGTTCTGGAAATAAAATATTGACCACCATACTTGGCAATACTGCTTGCGTTAAAAAGAAGAAGAAAAAAAAAAGTAAAGGAAAAGTGAATTTGGCATATATCTGACTTCAAAAGAATCATGACATTTTTAACAGCAGTCTTCAGCACTTTAAACTGGTTATAACCCATAAGTGCTTATTTTGTTGGTAGAACTAAGATTGAAACAGTTTAATATGTAATCATTCAGTAATTTAATTCTGTAATTTTAATTTTCAAAACTGGAGAATAAGCTGATAGCTGTAATTCTGGCACTCAAGAGGCAGAGTTAGGCAGATCGTGGTACGTTGGGTGCCAGCCAGAGCTACTCAATGAGAAAAATAAACAAGGTGAGAGATGACTCAGCCAAGGCAAGCATGAGGACCTGAGCTCAGATCCTCAGCACCCACATAAGCCATGTCCCTGCAAATAAATCTCTGGGGAGGTGAAGGCAGAAAAATCACCAGCCTCACTGACTGAGCAGGTGAACTCCATATTCAGTGAGAGGCCCTGCATTTAAAAATTAATAATAATAATAATAATAATAATAATAATAATAATAATAATAATAATAATAATAATAATAAAATAGCAGGACATAGTGGCCCACACCTTTAATTCCAGAACTAGGGAAGAAGAGGCAGGTGGATCTCTGTGAGTTCCAGGCCAGCCTGGTATACATAGTTTCAGAACAGCCAGGGCTACATAGAAAGATCTGTCTCTGAAAAGGAAAAGGAGGAGGAGGAGAAGAAGAAGAAGGAAGAAGAAAAAAGAACTTGAAGAAGATACCCATTGTCAACCTCTGTCTTCTTCATGCATCCACACAGTGCATGCTTCCTATATACATGTGTACACATACCAAAAAAGAGAGCATGTAAAAAATAGAATAAGCACACTAATTGCTAACTTGTAGCAATTGTAAGTAAAAATATATTTAGGTGCTAGGGTGTGAGATATGAGTTACTCAACAACTTCAGCACTGTAAGAATAAAACTTAAAAAAGGGGTTTGGAGTTATATACATGTAAAATGATTATGGTAAAGGATAAACTAGGATAGAGAGCACATAAAGATAATAACTAGTCATTTTTGGAAATACTTCATTTGTAGCTTTAGTATTGAGGCAGATAGTCAATTAGCTAAGCTGAGCTTGTTGGTGCAACCTGTAATCACAACATGCAGAGGGCTGAGGCAGGAAGATTGAGAGCTACAGCCCAGCCCTGCCTACACAGCATTGTGAAAAGAAAGTAAAGAAACTGCCAGAAGCAGACAGAATTGTGTTTTAAGGTCTTAAGATCCAGTATAAATAACATGTGATGATACTTAAAAGGAACAAAATTGTGTCTGATGCATTGACCTGAACTCATGAATTCTTAAAGTGTGTTTCAAGTATTTCACTGGCCACCTTTAAAGGACAGTGAGAAAACTAGTAAAACTTAGTAAGCATGGGCAAAGAATAATTTATTTGGCCCCTTCTATATAAATTGTAGAACTGACCAAATGAATTATTGACAAGTTCTACAGAATTCTTCCAGCTAATGATTAAAGGAGGAAAATAGGTTTTGCAAACTCTAACAAATTAATGACTCTGGTTAGTGATTACTGTTAAAGGTTGAGAATTAAGTAGAAATTTTGTACCAACTGAAATACATTTCGTGATTGTTCTGCTTTGCTTCCTGTTGCTGTGATAAACACTGTAAATAAAAGCAACTTGGGGTGGAAAGGAATGATTTCATCATACAGCTTACAGCCTATCATTGAGGGAAGCCAAGGCAAGAACTCAAGGTGAAAACTAAAACAGAGACCACCAAGGAACACTGCTTACTGCCTTGATTCCCTGCCTGCTCAGTCATTTTTCTTATATAGCCTCAGGCCTCCCATATCAATCTACAATCAAGAAAATGCCCATAGGCCCATCTGAAAAGAGCAGTTCCTCAGTAGAGATTCCCTTCTCCCAAGTCAACATCAGGTTGACAAAAACTATGACAGTTGCTCATGAGGCAGTCTAAGCTAAGTAAATACACACATATGCTCATGTAGTAATGACACTGAGGGCTGAATGGGTAAAGAACTTATATACACAAGCCTCAAGCTTGAGTTCACATCTCCTTATAGCACAAACATTTCTAATCCCAGTATGCCCCAACTGGGAGGTGAAGGTGGAGACAGGAGAATCTATGATGGAAGCGTGCAGGGCAGCTAGCCTGGTTTACACAACAAAACGAGGGAAAACCCTGTCTCAAATAAGATGGAAGGGGAGGACCAGCACCAGACACGACAATTGTCTGTCTTACACACATGTGCTTTGGTAAACCAGTGCCCACACTCTCTCTCACACACATAATGAACACACTCAAACAGAAGAATGATACAGAATTTGACCCCATCTTTAGATATGTCAGTTCATTGTAAACGAAGCCAGAGGACCATTATATTAAATCTCACTGAAGTGATTTATTTGGCAAAATCTAAACTGAGACACTGTTAAATAAATCTCATTTCTTTTGTTTTTCTGGGGGTTTTGGTGGGGGGGTGGGGGGATGTTGTTGGTGTTGTTTTGGGTTTCTTTGTTTTGTTTTGTTTGCTTGTTGTTTGTTTTTTGAGACTGGGTTTCTTCGTGTACCCTTGGCTGTCCTGGAAACTAGCTTTGTAGACTAGGTTGGCCTCAAACTTAGATCTGCCTCTGCTTTAGCCCCAAGAGTGCTGGGCCTAAAAGTGTGTGCCCCCGCCTAGCTATAGCCTCATTTCTTAATAAACATCAAAAAATTACATGGAGGAAATGGAGACATGGGAGGAGATTTGAGGTCCAATGGGTATCCTTCCACTCACAGTATGTGGGCCATATTTAGACCCTAATTCAAACTAAGAAAATGTGAATTTATGTGAATAGTGTCTGTTTTTATTAAGAAATTACTGTTGTTTTAGGTGAGGATACTGTAGTTGTTTTATAACCTTCCTTTTAGAGATTTTATATATATAGGATTTACAAATGAAATAATATGCTCTCTGAGAGCATGTCAAAATAAATTCAGATTGGAGAAGGAGAAGATTTAGTTAGAGTTGATTTGACATTGCTATAATTTAATGTTGAAATTTACTAATGGAAATAGTCTTAATACTTTTGTCTATATGTGTACAAATTCTTCCTACAGAAATTGAAAAAAAAATCCCCTGCAAAAGAGGAAGGACTGCCGGGCGTGGTGGCGCACGCCTTTAATCCCAGCACTCGGGAGGCAGAGGCAGGTGGATCGCTGTGAGTTCGAGGCCAGCCTGGTCTACAAAGTGAGTCCAGGATAGCCAAGGCTACACAGAGAAACCCTGTCTCGAAAAACCAAAAAAAAAAAAAAAAAAAAAAAGAGGAAGGACTGAGAATAATCATCTGCGTCTGAATGCTAAGAGATGTGGTATTTGCAATTTGTTAATCCACAACCAGGAAACTTGATTGTTTGTGGGTAGTTAAAGTACTGGAAAGATTGTAATCAGTCCATTTGGGCCTGGGGAGATAGCTCAGTGGATAAACTGCATGCCTTGCAAGCATTTGAACTTGAGATTTGGATTCCCTGCACCCCACATGAAAAGCTGAGTGTGATCGTCCTTTTAATCCCAAGAATGGTGAGATAGAAGGCAGAGTCAGGTGGATACCTGGAGCCCAGTAGCCAGCCATCCTACCTACCCTTCTTGGAGAAGTTCTGGACCTGTGAAAACCCCTGTCTCAAATCAAAGGTGGAAGGCACTAAGACATGACACCTGAGATTGTCCTTTAATCTATACACCACACGCACGCACACACACGCACGCATCCACATTACCTCACATAGGAGATTCACCCACCCACACAAGCCTATCGCGATCAGTCCCTTTAACCTCAAGTGGGTGATAAAATGCAGGCTTCAGCAGCATAAAGATAGAGGACTAAAAAAGCAATGTGCTAGATGTGGAAAACATAAGACAACAGTCAAAAAGACTGTTTGGATTGAAGCCTTTTGAGGTACCTAATGCACACTATATTAGAGTCACTATGCCTGGAATCCAGCCTTGGCTTTGCCATTTTACTCTATTAACTTTGAGTAAGATAGTTGTAATGGCTGTTTGTTTGTTTGTTTATGTTATTGTTGTTTTGGGTCTTGTTTGTTTTTTTTCTTTTTTTGTTTTGTTTTTTGTTTGTTTGTTTTTTCGAGACAGGACTTCTCTTTATAATCCTGACAGCCCTGGACTCAACTTTGTAGACCAGATTGGCCGCGAACTCACAGAAATCCACTTGTATCTGCCTCCCAGAGTGCTAGGATTACAGGCATGCACCACCACGCCCAGTTATAATGGCTGGTTTTAACTGTCAGGTTGACACAATCTAAAATGACCTGGGAAGAGAGTCTCAAGAGGGACAGTCGAGATCAGATTGGCCTGTGGCTATATCTGTGAGATATTATCTTGATTGTATTAATTGATATGGAAAGGTCTAGCTTAAAAGTGGTCAGTGTGCCATTCCCTGGGTTTGGGCCCTGAATTGTATACAAGCCAAGGAAGCAAGCTGAGCAGTGAGCATGCAAGCATCTCTTCTCTTTCTGTTTTGGCTATGGATGTAAGCAGTTGCTTCAAGTTCCTGTTTTGATTCCCACACAATGATGGATTGTCACCCAGAATAGTAAGCCAAATAGAGCCTTTCCCCTTTAAAGATGCCTTTGTCAGGATATTTTATCATAGCAACAGAGCCAAAACTAAAATAACAGCTTAACCTCAACATCTTCATTCAAAGAATAAAAAATGGTGCCTGTTCTGTCTACATGAAGAACTTTTTTTGAAAAGTAAACGCTTTAATGCATGAGAATTCTGCATCCATATTCTGGTGTGCAATAATCCCACTGCAATCATGAAAAGAAAATTTTAATTGGAGAGAATGTTTTTAAAAACAATGAACTTGTGTCATTGCTTTTCTATATTAATGTTTTTCATTTTCTACATAATATAAAATACATAATTACCATTCTAATCATTTAAGTATATAGTTTATGACATTAAGTAACTCACATACCCATCTCTAAATCACTCTCATTTTCCACAAATAAAAATCTGCTCATTAAACCCTAATTCCACAACCCCTAGCAACCACCATTCTAGTTTCTGCCTTTGAATTTGATTATGCTACATATAAGTGTAATCATGCACTATTTGTCCTTTTGTGACAAGTTTACTTCACTTACCACAATACTTTCAGTTTTTCAATGCTTTAGCGTGGGTCAGAATCTCCTATTTTAAAATTCATTGAGAAACTTACTGCAGCTGGATGTGGTGGCACACACCTTTGATCTTAACATTCAGAGGGTAGGTCTGAATTCAACATGAGCCTCGTCTACATTTGTCATAAAGGGCTACATAATGAGATCCTTTCTTGAGAGAGAGAGAGAGAGAGAGAGAGAGAGAGAGAGAGAGAGAGAAAGGAGGAGGAGGAGAAAAGGAAGAAGAGAAGGAGGAAGAGGAAAAAGGAAAAAAAACTTAGATATTTCTGAGGATTGAGCCCAAGCCCTCACACACATGAGATGGCCACTGAGCTCTTATCTTAAGACCACTTCTCATTACATAAGACACCCTATTTTACGTATACTTCACATTTTGTTTATTCTTGAGTTGCATTCACCCTTTGCTGTTGTGAAAATTGATGCTTTGAACATAGGTGCATAAATACCTGACTGAGTCCTTGTTATCACCTTTTATAGAGTAGACTCCCACAAGTGGGATTGTGGGATCATTTGATAATTCTATGGTTTTTGTTTGTTTGTTTGTGTGTGTGTGTGTGTGTGTGTGTGTGTGTGTGTGTGTTTGTTTTTGAGACAGGGTTTCTTTGTGTAACGTTGGCTGTGCTGGAACTCATTCTTTGTAGAACACCCTGGCCTCGAACTCACAGATTCACCTTGCCTCTTCCTCCCAAGTCCTGGGATTAAAGGCATGTACCATCATTACCTGGTGATAATTCTGTACTTAATACTTGAGGAAACGATACTTTTAAAACTAATGATCAAGGAATATGGATCCCAAGAAACAATTGTGAGTCTGAAAAGACTAAGTCATTCTTATTACTACCTGTCAGCAAGTCTTTGCTTACTTAGTGTTTATTTTTTTTTAAAGCTTACTCAGTTATATTTAACTTAATGCCTCATAAGTTCCAGCTACTTTCCTACATGAAGAGGATTTAATGTTGACTAAATGAAGGAATGGACCTTGTGGAATTTATAGGATACTGCCTACGAGAGCTAGCAAGAAAAGAAATGTAATATTTCAAGTAAAAAAAGAACTGTGAAGAAAAATTGAAGAGAAGGGCTAGGGTATGAGTACTGGGATAGAGTGTTATTTTTATAGGAACTAATAAATTAGCCTTCTGAGAAAGTGACGTTTTAGCAGAAACTTGAATAAGAGTATAAACCATATGAAAACCGTGTGGGAAAGTGTTCCAGGCAAAGGGAATATGGTAAGAATAATAAGTGCTCTTTTCGGAAACACCTTGGTCTCAGTCAGTCTCCAGTCCCATATGAAGAGGCAAAACAAACAAACAAACAAATAAAACACATGCAAACTAAAGACGGGAATTGTGAGTTGTGAGATGCTACAAGGTATGGGTTTTTTGTTGTTTGTGTTGTTGTTCTTGTTTGTTTTTTGCCGTGGATATTATTTCTTGGCATATGCACATGTGTAGTACACCCACAGGCACGTTATTTTCTGTTCAGAGAAGGCAGCATAAAACAACTAATCAAGAAAATCTGGGTTTCCAAAATTGATCTCTAAAAACCTTATCTGATGAAATACTTTAATAGCCAACATAACTTACTGGCATTGAACATGACAATAATACAGGTAGTGTGCAGGCACATACGGATCTCATGACAGCCTGTGCTTCACTAGACTCTGGGCAAAAATTCAGTTATGTCAGAAATGGTTTTGAATTTCAAGAAATGGATATGATTGCGGCTTATACTCTTCATGTATCTTTTAAAAATACTATTTATGAATAAATACTAAACTAAAAGTAAATTATCCTGTGAGAGTGCTATACTAAAATATGTTTGTGTTTAGAAGTTGAAACATAAATATTAGGAAACTTTAATTTGTTAAGGCAGGGTATCCCTTTATAGTTCAGGCAGGTCTTAACCTCACAGTTTTCTGGTCTTGCTCTCCACTCGACCTGGGGATTACAGGTATCTGTCACATGATTAGCTTCCCACTGTGCCTGTTTTAAGAACTAGTTAACACAAAATCAGTGAGGATGAGGAAAACTTAAAGATACTTCCAATAATGCTGATAAGGTTAAGAATTTTATCTGACAGGATCAAAGAGATGGTCCAGTGGATAAGAGCATTTGTTGCTCTTGCAGAGGACTTGGGTGAATACCCATATGGTAGCTTATAATCATCCTTAACTCAGCTTTCAGAAGATTCAGTACCCTCTTCTGTTCTTTTTGGACACCAGGCATCCATGTGGTGTACATTGATACACATAAGCAAGAGACTCATGTACATAAAATAAGTACACTTTTAAAAAAAAGAATTTCATGTTTTCTACCTCTTAGTTTTCCTAAGAGGCCTTCCTTGTGGCTGTCCTTTTAAGAGGCTCTTTCATACCTAAAGTTTCACAAAAGTGGATCATCATTAAACCTACTATTTCTAAAAGGCATCATACGTAAGATTTATTCCAACTGTAGATTTCAGAGGCAAAAGACTAAATCTTCATTTGTCATGTCAGACATTCTGTAGATAACAGATGCTCTGGTGGGCAGAGCTCTTTATCCTGGGATAGCCATTATTAAGCTATTATACAGAATTTGCAACCCCTTTTCACTGGAAATTTAAGTAATAGCCTCCCACCTTATGTTTATTTGCATCCCCTTAGCCTCAACATATGAGTAAAATTTAAATTTTAGTACTGAATTATCTCCAGGTCTTAATCATTATCACATTCTCATTTGGAAGAACTTAATTTATAATGCTATTCATAATACCCAACAGTTTGAATTTGAACTGTCCTGATGATGGTGACTGCATGGGGTAAAGGACCTTTGCTCGCATATCTGTTTTCATGTTTCTGTTTCCTTTGTTCTCTTCCCTGTGTGCAGCCATAATCTCAAATTTCTATCAGGGTCACCTCCCAAGCTTGTTTGTTTGTTTGGAGACAAAGTCTCACTGTATAGCCCTGGCTGTTTTGGACTGTCCTCAGACTCAGAGATCTGCTTGCCTCTGCATCCCAAGTGCTGCAGTTAAAGGAATGCACCACTGTGTTCTGCTGTTGTTTTGGTTTTTTTTAAAGATGGGGTCACTGTGTAATCCTGGATGGCCTAGAACTACTATGAATATCACCTTTGGCCTCGTACCCTTGTATTTTTAATATTTGTTAATAATCTGCAGTCTGAATGATTACTAGTGGAGTTTATGAGAAAATTTTCACTTAAGCTCTTTTCATTGTTTTCTCTGAGGTCAGCTACACTTCTCCCTGAGTTCACATGTGGACTCAGATTTTTCACCACTTTTCCTAGTTATTCAGAGCTGTCTTCTGTGCATTACTAAACAGTAGAAAAATCACTGTTCTTACCTAGAACAGAGATTTCATTTGTTCAGGCAAATATATTACTGGCTCATAAACAAATGTTACAGATGACATCCATTGCCTTTTCTGACAGTTGACTCGTTAAGCTCTCCAAGCTGTCTTACAGGGCTTCATAATTGTTCTTCACTCTCAGCTTACAGCTCTTTTTCTTTTGTTTTATCAGGAAACCTTCCTTGCTCCTTCCAAAGGCATCTCAGTGTGGGGGATATAGCTAATAGAAGAGGGTTTGATATTGGAGGTGACAGGGCTGAGGCTACCTGGCTACCATGGATACCACTGTTCTAACCCCTGCTTTCTCAGTTACTCCTGCCAAAGAGGACAGTAAGGAGGATAAGCAAGCAGTATATGGGGGCAGGCACGCATAGAATTGTAGGTCGGGATAAATCACAGTGAGTATTAACTGAGTAAAGCTCACCAAATCTTCACAGTGCAGTCAAGTCTATTGTTTACCTCCTAGAAATTGATCTTTAGTCTTGGTGAACTTTTTGAGACTACTTAAACGTTTCCAACATACACTTAACCTTTCCACATCCATACCGGAAATCTTGGATCCTCAAATGACATTCTTCGTACACTAAGCTACAGTTTTCTAGCAGCAGTATATATTTCCTTAATTCTTTAAACGATCTTGTGTTGTAAGTGGTATTAGCCTTATTTTAGAAGGAAAACTAGGTCCTTACTAACACTTTTCTGGACATTAGCAAGACTGCTCTTAAGTCCTTCAGCATTAGTGTCTTCTACCTTCAGAGCATCCAGTAATCTTCATAAAACACAAATGTAATGTATCATGGTGCAGCCTTCTTCCTACTCTGCACCAGGAGCTAGCTTGTTGTGTTCTGGGTAAAACCTTTACACCACCTACCATCTGAGCCCTTTACCTAAGCCTTACTAGTGTCATAATGTGAACTCCATGGGACTTAGTCTTAGACAGTAGTTATCAACATTCATAGTAATAACTAGCATTTATCACTCAAGATTTCATAACTACTTTAGGTTCTGTGGAGTATGATAAGGATTCTAAGATGAATGAGCAGAGAACCCTATCAGTGAGCTTACAGTTTGGTGGGAATTTAATTAATTTATGCAATTATGCCACAGTATGAATCCAGAAATGGAAACTGGGAGTGGGACGGATTGCAACAGGAGGTTTCCCTGTATACTTACCATGTTTCCTTACCCAGAATGACTTTTCCTTTAAAAAAAAACAAAAAATTTGATACACTTCTATTAATTCTTGAACTCAGATGATGAATGGATGAGTAGATGGATGAATAGATTATGAAGCAATAAAAAATGTTGGTTCAGTGCCCGGTAATAGTGGTGCACACCTGTAATCTCTGCACTCAGGGAGGCAGAGGCAAGCAGATCTCTTGTGAGCTCAAGGCCAGGCTGGTCTACAAAGGAAGTATAGGACAGCCAGGGCTCCACAGAGAAACCCTGTCTCAAAAAACAAACAAAAAGGAAAATAACATTTTAGAAACCTCATCTCAGCCTTCTTATAGGTTCAGAAACTAAGGCCTATCAAAGTTAAGAGGAACTTCCCGAGCGTGGTGGTGCAAGCCTTTAATCCTAGCCCTCGGGAGGCAGAGGCAGGTGGATTGCTGGGAGTTTGAGGCCAGCCTGGTCTACGAAGTGAGTCCAGGACAGGCAAGACTACACAGAGAAACCCTGTCTCAACCCCTCCCCCCCAAAAGTTAAGAGGAACTTGTCTCATGTATGTGATAATCAGTGACAGAATTCAGCCCCTGCTAACGTAATCGGCTATCATTCTGGCTTCTGATAAAAGCAGTAAAAAATGGTTTTGTAGCTGTAATCAGCATTTTTTTTTCCAGGCTGCATTTTGAAATTCATTTCTTTGGTGCTCTGTAGGGCAGTAAGACTCCATTAGGTTATGCTGAATACTTCCTCCTCACAGTATACATAACACTTTGAAGGAACCGAAAAGTCCTGAGGTAAAGGAACAACCTCTGGCTGTCTTTAACCCTGCATTTTCCAAATTTGAGGGAAACTCTTTGGAAAATGTTAACTTAGACTTTGTTTGGTGGGTGTGGAGGATTGTTTGTTCATTCTGTGTGAGTTTTCCCACCCCACTGGTGTGTTGAACAGTTAGCATTTCTTGATTGGGACCGATGATGCTGGTTAACAGAAAACACTTCCCAAAATGGTGACTTTAGAAAAGGAACTTATCAGCTTTCTAGGCTTGTTGCATCCATCTTCTGGGCCTCCCCAGCCCTGTAAGCCTTGCCTTTCCTTTCCTCTCACATCATCCAAAAACTCGATTGTATCCTGTTGCCTGTGGAAGACAGTCAAGGCTTGCCTGGAAAGAAAATAATCCCTGAGAGATTAAAATTCGGATCATTTCTCATTTCTAGAATCTAAGGGCAACAAAGTAGGTTAATAATTAAGTAATAAGATACTGTGTACCATTTGGGGCTAGGTTGTTGACTACCTGGAAAGTAGGAAAATTCTTCCTTGAATTTTAAGAATTTTAAGAATTTTAATTATGGGTTTAGTGGTAAAACTGCAAAGCCAGGGTTACCCTGAGGATTTAAAACTGCTGCAGGACACAGGGTAGAAGACTTCAGGTTATATCTGATCCCAGGTCATTTATCATTTCTTTCCAAAACTTGTTTTAGTTTAGAGCTCTTGTAGGAGATTTCATTATTCGTAAATTTTAAAATGGACTTTGTTGGAAGAATTTACCTTTTTAAAACCATTTGATAGCTGAGCGTGGTGGCGCACGCCTTTAATCCCAGCACTGGGGAGGCAGAGGCAGACAGATCTCTGAGTTCGAGGCCAGCCTGGTCTACAAAGCGAGTTCCAGGACAGCTAGAGAGAGCTGTTACACAGAGAAACCCTGTCTTGAAAAAAACAAAGCAAAACAAACAAAAATTTTAATGTTTACAAGGTATTAAACATTTTAGCATCCTTTCTTTGTAGTTCTTACAGAATGCACTGAGATATGTCTAAGACTGTCCATGGTTGTCTAACCAAATATCCTGTGTGTCAGAGTAAGCTTCAAAATTGCACTCTCGCTTTTCTCATAGTTCTGTAGGCATGGAGAAGCTGTGCATACACAAGTAGATGGTTTGGCTGGACTGACTTCTCCTTTACCTGTATCTGCGTCTAGTTAGAACATCCCAGCCTTACACTGAACCCTGGAACAAGATGTCCATATGCACATGTATATGTATATGGAAATGTTTGTCTGTGCCTGTATAAACAGATATATAAAAGATGAGAGGAAAACACACATTCTTTTTGTGCTTTCTTTTGTTTTTTCCTCCATTTGTGAGACAGGATGTCACTAGCCCAGATGGGCTGGCCTGAAACCTGAGACTCTCCTGCCTTAGACTCTCAAGGGCTAAGATTATAGACATGTGCCACCATGCACAGCTAATGCTGGTTTTTCTTAAATGAGAATTTCTGAGGTTATACCACCAGGTTTCCTATGAAAGTGTGTGTATAATTTTCTATTTTATTGTTAAACATTTCATCCTTTTAAAAAAAAAAAAATTCATCCGTAGTCTGAATTTAGATTACCTGCTAGCTCATTTATCCTAACAATTCTAATAATTTTAAATTGTGTTTTATTCAACTATTACCTTTGTAGTAAGATAAGTTTTATATATCTGAATGGCCTTCAGAGTTAGAAGTATTCTTACTTACCTTGTTCCCTAGCTTTGTGTCTCCTCTAAGCATGTATCTCCACTTTTCAGCTCTGAGAATTAATTTCTTACCTCAGAATTTAATGTGTAATCATTAAAAATTAGCTATTGTTGTAACTGACCTGTACATGTTAAAGTTACAGTGTTAGGTAATAGAAGACATTGTTTTTATTTGGGGGTTTATGGGAAAGATATACCAAGACATTGGTTGTTGACTGGGTTTGGTGATGTGAGCCTGTTGTCTTAACTACTTGGGAAGCAGAGGCAGGAGGATGGCAAGATCAAGGACAACCTGGACAACTTAGCCATACTGTGTCTCAAAATTTTTAAAAAAGTGGTGTTTGGATATTATATATTTATAAGATTCTCAAAATTAAGAGAAAAGCCCAAACAGAATATGGCTTTTTCTTTGTCTTACTATATTTAAACAGAACAAGTAATTTACAAGCGCTAGGAGCTTATCATTTGCTTTTCTTTATCTCTCTTTTGTAAAGTGTTCGAGTGTACAGATTAAAGATGAACTCAAGCAGTTTTACCTTAGAACAGAAACACAAGGGCCAGTCCCCTCAGGATTTGCAGATACTGTTCACAACCTCTTCCATGTGGATTGTTAGTTTATGATGTGGCCTCCTGACTGTTATCCCCACACCTCTCTGGAACCTTTGCTCTAGTACAAACTTTTTCTTTGTTCTGAAATGCTCTTCTTATATCTATGTATGATGTTTCTTCTTTTTAGTGCATAATGTTATGCTTAAAATGGAAAGTCAAACAGATTCCTAGCTCAAAACTTAGATTTTTCTTTTTTTCTTTTTCTTTTTTTTTTTTTTTTTTTTTTTTTTTTTTTTTTTTTTTTTTTTGTTTGTTTTTGGAGACAGTGTTTCTCTGTTTTAGTCTTGGCTGTCCTGGACTTGTAGACCAGACTGGCCTCTGACTCACCAATGCAGGGATTAAAGGTGTGCATGATCACTGCCCAGCAAACCCAAAAGTATGTGTAAGCTTGACAGTGTATTATTTGCAAAACAGTGCAGTTTAAAGTAGCTTTTTTTTTTTTTTTTAAATAAACTGTGTGGTTTAAGAAACATTTGAAACAGTAAATAACTTATTTTTGTTTCCATCAAGAAATGGATGAAAAGAGGCTGCTGGATCCAGGGTTGAAGGTTCATAAAGGCCTCTGGGATTACACTCTGAAGAACCAGCAGATGGAATGCCGGAGTGACTGAAGAAAATGGGTGCTAATGCATCTAACTATCCTCATTCATGTTCCCCAAGGGTAGGGGGAAATGCACAGGCCCAGCAGACTTTCATAGGTAACTTTGCATTTCTTTAATTTTATTTTCTGTTGTGACTGTAAATAGAATTGTGTTAACAGTTATCTTTGTAGATGAGAAGAGTGCTGAGCCATAAAAAAATCAATTACAGTATCTAGGTTCCATGTCCTCATCCCTATGTTAATCTGGCTTGTTATAAATGGAGCTTTAGAGTGGCTGAAGAAAAAACATTTCAGTTTTATATATAATAGTCTTAGTCTGTAATTTGTAAATTGCTTCCCATTTCCTAAAAAGTCATGACTGAGGCCTTGATGTTCTCACTTGCTAAAAACCAGAGGCATTTTTAAAATGTCAAATACATTTTGTTTCTATTTCTTTTTTTTTTTTCTTTCTTTCTTTCTTCCTCCTTACCTTCCTTCTTATTAAAAATTGTTACAGAATGTGTGTGTGTTTGTGTGTGTGTGTGTGTGTGTGTGTGTGTGTGTGTTTACTCATGGCACATGTGTAAAAGTCAAAGGACAACTTGGGAGAGTCAGTTCTCCCCTAATCCCCATGTGAGTCCAAGGAATCAAATTATGGACAGAGGTTTGGTGGCAAGGGACTTTTCCCACTGAACCATCTTTCTGGCCCTTTAAATTTTGGGTTATTTTATTTTATTTGTGTGTGTGTGTTACATGCACGTATGTGCAGGTATCACTTGCTTGTGTATACATGGCAGAGTTTAACATCAGGCATCTTTTCAATCACATTCCACAACACCTTATTTAGCTTTTTTTTTTTTTTTTTTTTTTTTAATGTATATGAGTCTGTGCCTGATAATATGTTTGTGTGACAAGTGCCTTTAGAGTCCAAAAGGATGTTGGATCCTCTGGAACTGGAATTACAGGTGGTCATGAGCTGCCTGATGTAGAGGCTGGTAACCCAACCAAGGATCGCTATAAGAAGAGTGATGCTAAGCTAGTGCAGTGGTGCACACCTCTAATCCCAGTACTCAGGGAGGCAGAGGCAGGCGAATCTCTGTGAGTTCAAGGCCAGCCTCTTCTACAAAGTGAGTCTAGAACAGCCGGGGCTACACAGAAACAAGAAAAGATCTGCCAGTCAACCTGGAGCTCATGTTTTACCTACACTGGTTGGCCAGGGATCCCCTAGGATCTGCCTGTCTCCAGCTTCCCAACACTGTACCATTGTGTGTAACTTACGCTAATGGATGCGTATCTGAACTTAGATCATCATGCTTGCAACCATCTTCCCTCCCCACTTCCCCAAATACACATACGCACACACACATGCACACACAGTACATACACATACACTCACAAATGCACACATAGCACACACTCACATAAATACGCACACAGTACATACACATACACTCACATACAAATGCACACGTGGCACACACAAACACACATAAATACGCACACAGTACATACACACACACTCACATACAAATGCACACGTGGCGCACACTCACATAAATACGCACACAGTACATACACACACACTCACATACAAATGCACACGTGGCACACACAAACACTCACACATAAATACGCACACACACACACAAACATACACTCACACACAGCCTTTCTTGAGTTCTCCAGCACAGTCTGTTACCATATTCTTGACCTCCAGCCTCAGCCCCTAAAGTGCTGCGGTTACAAGTTCGCATTACAGTGCTCAGCCCTCTCTCTCAATACAAAAATTAGTTCATTTTTATTTAGGAATATTTTACTTATTTAGGAATGTGTTGGTAAAAATTTTAGGCTTGAAATATGTTAAGGTTCAAAGTGAATATTAAAAAATCATGATTTGCTTAATTTTCTTCTTAGGAACATCATCCTATTCTCAGCAAGGCTATGGTTGTGAATCAAAGTTGTATAGCCTTGACCATGGCCATGAGAAACCACAAGACAAAAAAAAGAGAACCTCTGGCCTTGCCACCCTCAAAAAGAAGTTTATTAAACGCCGAAAATCAAATAGGTCAGCTGATCACGCCAAGCAGATGCGAGAACTCCTCTCCGGGTGGGATGTTAGAGACGTCAGTGCACTAGTGGAAGAGTACGAGGGGACTTCAGCCTTGAAGGAGCTTTCTCTGCAAGCCAGTTTGGCTAGACCAGAAGCGCGGACCCTGCAGAAGGATATGGCCGGCCTTTATGAGTACAAGTACTGCACTGACGTGGACTTAATATTTCAAGAGACTTGCTTTCCTGTTCATCGCGCCATTTTGGCAGCAAGGTGTCCATTTTTTAAAACACTGCTTTCTTCCTCACCTGAGTATGGGGCAGAGATAATAATGGACATCAGTACAGCTGGTATTGACATGCCCATGTTTTCTGCCTTGTTACACTACCTTTATACGGGAGAGCTTGGCATGGAGGACTCAAGGTTTCAGAATGTCGATATCCTTGTTCAGCTGAGTGAAGAATTTGGAACACCAAATTCGCTTGATGTAGATATGCGTGGACTCTTTGATTACATGTGTTACTATGATGTTGTCCTTAGTTTTTCTTCAGATTCTGAACTAGTTGAAGCTTTTGGTGGAAATCAGAATTGTTTAGATGAAGAGCTCAAAGCCCACAAGGCTATCATTTCCGCACGGTCCCCATTTTTCCGAAATTTATTACAAAGGAGAATACGGACTGGTGAAGAAATCACAGACCGAACTTTGAGAACTCCCACAAGAATTATTTTAGATGAGTCCATTATACCAAAAAAATATGCAAAAGTGATATTACACTGTATGTATACCGATGTGGTGGACCTCTCTGTTTTACACTGTAGCCCCTCTGTGGGGAGTCTCAGTGAAGTTCAGGCTCTCGTCGCAGGGAAGCCAAACATGACCAGGGCAGAAGAAGCCATGGAACTCTACCACATAGCACTGTTCTTGGAATTTAACATGCTTGCACAAGGTATGAATCCTGACTTTAAATTTTATTTCTAAAATTATATTTTTGTCTATCAAATTGAAAACATAACTACTTTAATTCTATGATAACAGTGTCTAAAATATGCAGGGTTAGTTTTTCCTCAGTCTGCAATTAGGAATTCTAAGACAACTTCAGGGTCAGTATTAATGTAGCTCTTCATTTAATACTAAAATCAAGCATTTAGTACTGATGATAAAGAAGACACTGCAGCCTCACTCTTCCTTAATGTAAGTAAGATGATGGTATGGGAATATATGATTAGCTACCTACGCTGTCTCTGTCTGAGTTTGAACCAGCCCATTTTCCCAGATTTCAAGTTTAGATTCCTATGTTTACATTTAACACCTTGTTGATTCTTAATTTAATTAGAATAAATTCATTGTAAAAATAAAAGGTAGGACACATTTAAATATAAATTTATTTGAATTAAGTCTCTGATTTACATTTTAAAATAATTTTTATCTTTCAGGCTCAACTTGTACATCAAACATTAGCTTGTAAAGCACTTAGTGCCAGACCTGCAAACCCTTTTCATTTGTTATAAACAGTCTATATCTATCCATCTGTAGATACATCCATATCTAGATATACCATTTTCTATTTTGTTGTTAATGTAAAAGTATGACCTAATGTTTGTTATTAGGCTTATAGTTATTACAGCAGTATTTTCTAACCCACTGCCAATCAATAAAAGACACAGATAGCTATTGTATTTTAGAATAGCCTTGGTTCACCTGGGTCAGGGCAGATATCAGTCCCCTAAACTACCTTCCATACAATCCATAAATACTAGTTAATGTTCACATCTCCTCCATCCATGTGGATCTGGCCATGTGTTCTCCCCACATAACCCATCGTGGCGGTTCCATTTTTTCCCCTCCAGTGTCTGACCTTCCTCTTCCCAAGATCCTTCTCTCCCCAAGCCCTCGAACTCTTACCATTCCTACCTCCTTCTTCCCCTGCCCAGATACTGGCTTTCTCTATTAGTCAAACAGGGAGGCAGGGTTAAACAGCAGTTCTTGGGGTACGTGACAGTCTGCAGTTAGAATCTCTGGGGGCAAGCAATTAATAAATACAAAGCACCAGACCATACTTCAACATTATTTATTAGACACAGGTATATCATATTTCTTTTGTGTTCTAAGCAAGTGAATATACGAATGTTGTGTTAAAAAAAAAAAGTATACATCTCCCAGGCACATGCCTTTAATCCTATCAAGAGGCAGGCAAATCTCTGAGTTCAAGGCCAGCTTGGTCTCCAGAGTGAATTCCAGGATAGCCAAGGTTTCACAGAGAAACCTGTGTCAGAAAACCAAGAAAAAAGGAGGAGGAGAAGGAAGAAGAGAAGGAGTAGTATGTCTGTTGGTAAATGTCAGAATCCCTAACATTTCAGAGTTGGAAAGAGACCTTTCTTACTACAAAGGGAAAGTGTATATTTAGCTTTCTGTGGCCATAAAGTAAAATGAAACCAGCTATATGACCCAGTATTACTAGAGATACTTAATTTTGCTAGTGTATGTCACTAACAGAATTTTTCATTTTTTTAATTCATTCATTTATTTATTCACTTTACGTCTCAATCATAGCCCCCTTCCTCCTCTCCTCCTGGCCCCACCCTCCCTCCCTCTTCCCCCTATCTCCCTCCCTTACCCCTCAGAAAAGAGAAGCCTCCCTCTAGTCCACCAGTCTTTCACTTGCTTGATTAGAGTTACACCAAGGTATTTTATATTATGCGTGGCTATCATGAAGGGTGTTCTTTCCCTAATTCCTTTCTCAAAATGTTTGTCGTTTATATGCAGAAGGGCTACTGGTTTGTTTTTTGCTTTGTTTTGTTTTTAATTGTATCTAGCCATTTTGCTGAAGGTGTTCATATGCTGTAGGAGTCCTCTGGTAGAATTTGAGGGGTCACTTATGTATACTATCATCATCTGCAAACAGAGGAATTTTAACTTCTTTCTTTCCAATTTGTTATCCCCTTGATCTCCTTTAGTTGTCTTATTGCTCTAGCTAGAACTTCAACTACTATATTGAAGAAATATGGAGAGAGTGAGCAGCCTTGTCTTGTCCCTGATTTTAGTGGAATTGCTTTGAGTTTCTCTCAACTTAATTTGATGTTGGCTATCAGCTCGCTGTATATAGCCTTTATTATACTTAGGTATGGGCCTTGTATCCCTGATCTCTCCAAGAAAAGTTTTGGAGGTGTTGGATTTTGTTAAACTTTTTCTACATCTAATAAGATGATCATGTGATTTTTTTTTTCTTTCAGTTGGTTTGTATGGTAGATTAATTTGATGGATTTTTATATGTTGAACCATCCCTGCATCCTTGAGATGAAGTTTACTTGATCATGGTGGATTATGTATTTGATGTGTTCTTGGATTCTGTTTGCAAGTATTTTATTGAGTATTTTCACATAAATGCTCAGAGGGAAATTGGTCTGAAGTTCTTTCTTTGTTGAATCTTTGTGTGGTTTAGGTATCAGGGTGACTATGGCCTCATAGAATGAGTTTGGCAATGTTCCTTCTGTTTGTTTTGTGGAATTGTTTGAGGCGTATTGGTATTATCTCTTCTTTGAAAGTCTGGTAGAATTCTGCACCCTGGGCTTTTTTTGTTTAGGAGACTTTTGATGACTGCTTCTATTTTCTTAGTAGTTATAAAACTATTTACATGACCTTGGTTTAACTCTGGTAAGTGAAATCTATCAAGAAAATCATCCATTTTTTTTAGATTTTCCAATGTTGTGAAATACGGGCTTTTGAAGTAAGAGCTGTTGTTATGTACCCCCTCTTCATTTCTGATTTTGTTAATTTGGGTATTCTTTCTCTGCCTTTTAGTTAGTTTAGCTAGGGGCTTGTCTATCTTGTTGATTTTCTCAAAGAATCAGCTCTTGGTTTCATTGATTCTTTGTAATCTCTTTGTTTCTAAGTTACTGATTTCAGCCCTGAGTTTAATTATTTCCTGCCATCTTGGGTGGTTTGCTTCCTTTTGTTCTAGAGCTTTTAGGTGTACTTTTAAATTGCTAGTATGAGAACTCTCCAATTTCTTTATAAGGCACCGAGGGCTATGAACTTTCTCCTTAGCACTACTTTCATTGTGTCCCATAAATTTGGGTATGTTGTGCCTTCATTTTCATTGAATCCTAGAAAGTCTTTCATTTCTTTATTTCTTCCCAGTGATCATTGAGTTGAGAGGTTTCAGTTTCCATGAATTTATAGGTTTCCTCTTGTTTCTGTTGGTGGTGGATTTTTCCTTTGATAAGTATGAAGTGTCCTTCCCCGTTTTTTTTTTTTTTTTTTTTTTTTTAATTTTAGTTAAAAGTCTGTTATATTAGATTTTTGAATGGCTATTCCAGCTTGCTTCTTGTGTCCCTTTGCTTGGAAAACCTTTTTCCAGCCCCTTACTCTGAGATAATGTCTATCTTTGTTGCCGAGGTGTGTGTCTTGTATGCAGCAGAATGATGGATCCTGTTTTTGCATCCATTCTGTCAGCCTGTGTCTTTTTACTGGGGAGTTGAGTCCATTGGTGCTTAGAGAGATTAATGACTAATGATTGTTGATTCTGTTGTTTAGGTGGTGGTGGTGGTGGTGGTGGCGGCGGCGGCAGCGTATATGTGTATGGTGTTTATGTGCTTCCTTTCTTTTGGTTTTGCTGCTGTAGGATTATTTATTTCCTCCCTGGGGTAGAGGCTAGATTTGTGGATAGATAGATATTGTTTAATTTTGGTTTTGTCATGGAATATCTTGTTTTCTCCATCTATGGTGGTCAAAAATTTTGCTGAATATAGTAATTGGGGCTGACATCTGTGGTTTCTTAGGTCTGTAAGACATCTGCCCAGGCCTTTCTGGCTTTTAGAGTCTCTGTTGAGAAATCAGGTGTAATTATGATTGGTTTGCCTTTATATGTGACTTGGCCTTTTTCCATTGTAGCTTTTAATAGTCTTTCTTTGTTCTATACACTTAGTCTTTTGATTACTATGTGGTGAGAGGATTTTCTTTTCTGGTCTAATCTATTTGGTGTTCTGCAAGCTTCTTGTATGGTTATAGGCATCTCTTTCTTTAGGTTGGGCAAGTTTTCTATGATTTTGTTAAAAATATTCTCTGGGTCTTGGAGCTTAGAGCCACCTTCTTCTATTCCTATTATTCTTAGGTTTAGTCTTTTCATGGTATCCTAGATTCCTTGCATGTTTTGTGTCAAGAACTCTTTAGATTTAACATTTTCTTTGACGCCTATCAATTTTAATTGTATCTTCTATACCTCAGATTCTCTCTTCCATCTCTTGACTTCTGTTGCTGATGCTTATGTCTGTAGTTCCTATTCTCTTCCCTAAGTTTTCTACTCCAGGATTGCCTCAGTTTGTGTTTTCTTTATTGCTTCTATTTCCATTTTCATGTCTTGGACCGTTTTATTTATTTTCTTCACTTGTTTAATTGTATTGTCCTGTATTTCATTGGAGGGGTTTATTCATTTCCTTCATCTGTTTGGTTGAATTTTCTTGTATTTCTTGTTCAAAATATTTATTTTTATTTTATGTACATTGACTGCATGTATGTGTGAGAGTGTCAGATCTCCTGGAACAAAAGTTACAGACAGTTGTGAGCTACCATGTGGGTGCTGGGGATTGGACTTGGGCCCTCTGAAAGAGCAGTTGGTACTTTTAACCGCTGGACCATCTCTCCAGCCCCCAAATTTTCTTGTATTTCTTTAAGGGTTTATTCATACCCTCTTTTAATGCCTCTGTCATCTTTATAAGGTTGGATTTTAGGTCATCTTCTTTTGCTTCAGCTGTGTCAGGATGCCCAGAGCTTGCTGTAGTAGGATGGCTGGGCTCTGGTGATGCCACATTGCCCTGGTGCTTGTTGATTGTGTTCTGATGCTGGCCTTTCACCATCTGGGTGTCCCTGGTGTTGGGTGGATGTTCCTGATGCTGATAGGACTCCTCAGGGAGGCAGGTAGAGCCTTGGGCCTGATAGTAGCTCTCAGGACAAAGCAGACTGCTTGCTTCTGCTAGCTGGATGTTCCTCTGCAGGCCTAGATGACCATGGAACTGGCAGGGCTCCTCCAAAGGGGAAGTTATGGAGCTCTGTGGGCAGTGTGTCCTGGCAGGCAGGAGAAAAGCTGGGTAGCCTCTTATAATGGCTCTTCCCTATGGCTGGTAGGTGTCCTCTAGAGGGCTACTAAAAGCTGCCAGCTAGAAGAGAAAGTGGCAGTTTCAGTAAGGAAAAATCAACATGGTTTTCTATTTTGAAAAGTACATCGGTAGATCAACCAATCAATAGGACTTTGAAAAATATTTTTAAAGCCCTATAGGTATTAATGTTAATGATATTAGAATCAGGCATTGATAAGAGAACTAAAATTACTTTTTAGTTTTAGTAAAATCTTTCATATTTTAACATTGTCTTTCAGTAACAGGCTAGTTTTTGTTTCTGCTGCCACAGCCAGAAGGTCATTAAACTGGTTTTTGGTTGTTTTGATTTTGGGGGAGGAGAGTTGAGACAGGGTTTCTCTGTAGAGGCATGCTGTCCTGGACTGTCTCTGTAGACTACGCTGACCTCAAACTCACAGAGATCTGCATGCCTCTGCCTCCCTGAGTGCTGGGATTCCAGGTGTGTACCACCATGCCCAACTATTACACTGTTTTTATTAGTTTAAAATAATAATCATTATGTTAATAGCTGACTATTTAGATGCCAGTTCATGGGGACAATATCAGAAATGACCTAGTAGCTTGACCTACCATTCCTTTATTCTATAAAGCCAAATTTGTGAGAAAATACTAATACAGAGAAACATTGAAGTTTGCCACAGCGCCAAAAAGGTATGACAAATCTTTTCTCAAATTGTTTTTAGATTTTGACAAGTTTGCATAATAAAATCCAAATGTGCTTCTTATATATATTTACCTGTTATTAAAAGTGAGTGCATACCTTAATGTAGTTATTATTTTACTTTTAAATAAAAAGTAAAATTGCAAACTAGCTCTTAACATCTTTAGTGGTACTTCATTACCTGTCCTGGAATGCTTTTATTTTCTTGGGTGAGTTAATTTTCTTTTGTCATTTACATAGAACCTGCATTTAATGCAGTACATTTAAAGATCTAAAATGTCCCTTCTCTTTTCTCAATCTGGCTAAACAAGAACTCTTGTCCCGTCTCATTCACAATACATGACAAGCATGGTTTTTACTTTAGCTTCATGCTCTTTGTGGGACCTTTGATTCATAGTAGTCCTTTTATACCCTCAACATAGCCTTACCTCATTTCTACGAGGAGGACAGTTCTAGGTCGCTTGTGGAAGAATTTCATGTGTTAAAGCTTAAAGCTCAGGTCTGGAGCCAAGTGGACTAGCTTTGAATCCTCTACGGCATCTTTACATGTTTGACCCTAAGTGAGTTATATAACTCTAGTTCCCTGTCTTACTGAGTTAAAAAATAATAATAATAACCCTACTAAGTATGATTCTAAGGATTAAGGATATATGTTAATTGATCTGAGCAGCACTTGATATGCAATAAGCATTCAGTAAATGTTAGCTGCTAATCTTTCTGACGGGCATCTTTATTGCTAGAGTCATCTTTTTCTTCTTTCCTTCTACCCTAGGCTAAGGCTAGCATTCTACTGCTGAGCTTCAACAGTCTTTTCTAAAAATAATTTTACTAATTAAGCCCAATACTAAATACATCTCATAGATTTATAAACAGTTGGTTTTAAGATCTTTTAAATAATTTTATCCAATTTTAAGTTGGCTTCTATCTCTTACCATTGTATTTATCAAACTGTTATGTATCAGTCCATCCATGACTTTCCAGTTAGTTCTGCACACCAATGACACCTATACTCAGGCATCTATTGTATAAGTCTGAATTTTTTCTGTGCATCTCTCATAGTTCTAGATATATACCATCTTAAGAGAGGATTTAGTTTGAATTTTTATTTTATTTCATTTATTTTATGTATGATTGTTTTGCCTGTGTGTATGTATATGCACTGTGTACATGTTTGGGTCTAAGAAGGACAGAAGAGAACACTGGATCCTCCAGAACTGAAATAACAGATGGTTGTGATTTGATAATTAAACCCAGGTCTTCTGGAAGAGCAGCCAGGGCTCTTAACCTCTGAGACATCTCCAGCCCCCAGCCCCCCCACCCCCACTGCCACCGTCTGTATTGTTTTGTGATTTAAATAGAATGCTCAGTTAAGAAAGACTGTTGGTCAGATTGAAGGTAAAATCGTGATTTGCTTAATTTTCTTCTTAGGAACATATTCTCAGAGCTTGAGAAACTGAGACAAGTATGTTCTAAGTGTAGAACACTTAGCCAGTGTATATACGGCTCTGTGTTCAGTCCCTATTACTCCAACAGGCAAAACTCTGAATTCAACTCTTAAAAGAGCAGAGAGCTGGACAGTGGTGGCACACATCTTGAAAAACCAAGCGGGGAATAAACAGAAATGGAAGGGGTAATAGGGTTGAGAGGTAAACTTGAAGAAATCCAGAATGAAAAAAAAAACAACAGAGAAAAACCAGAGTATAAATATCTACTATTCCTGCATCCCCACTCAGGAAACTACTAAAGATGTGATTAACCAGGTGCTAAAGTAAACTGAGAATGGGGAGATGGGATTAGGAAATGGTATTCAATGCAGGAGCAAAGCAAAGTGCAGCCTAGGTACCAGTCAAGTTACGGTTAGGGTTAGGGAGGGGAAAGAATGTATCTGATCTAGATTGGACCAGAACAGAAATCCCTAAGAAATCTAGATGACCAGTTACTTAATGGTTGAACAGAAAGTAGCAAATTACATTGAGATTTTATGACACTTTTAGTGCATTTATGAAAAATTGGGAATAAATTCAGACAATGAAGTAAATGTGTAAATAAGTTAATATCCAAGAAAAATTTAATTCCAGCAAATTTGCTAACAAAAGCAAATACAATTCTAGTACAGAGCTTGGCTCAGCATTAAGTAATATTTAAATATTTGTTATAATAGAAACACTAACATTAGTTTAATAAAAGTTAGAATACATGGAAGTACACAGCACAAGAAAGCTAAAGAATTAATTGGGAGCAGGACTGGATATTATAGGGGTTTCTTTTTTAGGGTAAACATTTTATTAGTATTCACTCTTAAATTACAAACATAAAGCTTGATTACAAAACTACTTTTTACCTTTATTACATTTATGTTTGTGTATGTGTATATAGGCATTCATGTGTCACACCAAGCAGGTGGATGGAGATCAAGCTGTGGAAGTTGGTTTTATCATGTGGATCCTCAGAACCAAATTCAGATCCATCAAGCTTGGTGGCAAATGCCTTTACCCACCCCCATCTTCCCAGCCCCCCTCCCATTTTTTTTTCTTTTTGGTTTTTTGTGACAGGGTTTCTCTGTGTAGCCTTGGCTGCCCTGGACTCACTCTGTAGACCAGGCTGGCCTCAAACTCACATTGATTCTCCTGCCTCTGCCTCCCAAGCACTGAATGAAATTAAAGGCATGTGCTGCCACACCTGGCTCAAAAGTAATTTTTAAATTAAAGATATAACATCAGTACCTATTAGACCCAGAGTGCTGAGAAAAGGCCACAGTCCTTAAAAATAATAAGAATTCATTATTTATAAAGATTATTGTTTTGCTGCTATATGAATGTGAAGATTCTTTTTTCATTGTTTTTTGCCTGTTTTGTTTTGTTGGTTTTTTTTTTTTTTTTTTTTAAGACAGAACCTAATATAGTCTGGGCTCTTTTCATATTTATTAATTAACTGAGGATGGCCTTGAACATCTGATCCTTCAGCTTCTACCTCCCAAATTGCTGGGATTATAGCATGTGCCACCACACCTGCTGTTTTTGTGGTGCTGAGAATAGGAGCACATGTGCATGCCAGGCAACAACTCTGCCAACCATGTTCTTGACTTTATTATGAAGATTAGTTACAAATGTGAGATCATGATTTTAATTTTGGTTTACTTGAACTAATTTGGTCATCCTAACAGCCTTGCGTTTGATGGGTGCAGACACTAATAACTAGCTTGTGGTGATAAAATTGTAAGTAACTCATTTCTTCTGACCCTTATGCCCAGGAATTTGGGCATAGTGGAAGAGGGGATGTAATATGAGAACCAGTTTTACAGGTCTTGTAGGAGGTGGTGCCCCAAGTAGGCAGACTGTGCTCGTTACTGAAGCATCAGCTTTAAGGAGCATCTGTTATGAGTCCATTCTTACTGAAACCAGGAAACTACTTAGAATTGTTAGCCCAGCCAGGAAGTTTAAAGATCGTTAGGGGCAGGCCTTGAGTAGGTTGCTGCCCCAGATTCCGGAGTCTAGAGCATTTAGTTAGAGGACAGAGGCGTCTGTTGTGTTTCAGTTATTCTTTTGGAAAAGGCTGCTTTGCTGTATGGGTCATTGGAGCTTTTTGGCTTTCTAGCACTAGAGGGTATTGTTGTCGTTTGTTGTTTGTTTTTATGTATGAGTTGTTTTTATGTATATGTTGTTTAATTTTAATTTTATGTTATCTGCTGAATATACACCTGTACGCCAGAAGAGGACATTAGATCCCTTTATAGATCGTCATGAGCCACCATGTGGTTGCTGGGAATTGAGCTCAGTACCTCTGGGAGAGCAGCTGCTGTCCTGCTGTCCTGCACTTCTCTCTATAGATCAGGCTGGCCTTGAACTCAGAGATATACCCGCCTCTGCCTCCCAAGAGCAGGGATTAAAGCTATGTGCCGCACTGCCAGGTTACTCTAGAGTCTTAATAGAGGGAAGAGACCACCTCCCAGAAGAAAATTCAGGAAAGGCTTCTTGAGGCTTCTTTCAGTGTTTGGGTTTCAACATGTGACCTAGACCTTTCAGGTTAGAAGTACAGAAAGCAGAAGCTATTGAGAATGCTTTCTGGAAGCAGGGTGGAGCGATAATGTCTACCGAAAAAAGAGAAAGGGTACTGTCATCACTGTACTGCCACAGAGCAGGAACTGTCATGGCCCAGTTTTCAGGACAGCTGAGTGCTCACTTCACAGCCTTCTCTGATCTTGCCTGTGCTGAGCCTAGACACAAGCCCTCCCAACAATGCTGTAAACTAACACAAAGCCTTTTCAGATAAATCTTTTTTCTTCTGAAGGCACCTGGAATTGTTCTGTGGTCACCACACAGGAAGCCTGATTGATAGCAGTGCCTATACTAAAAACAAAGTGAGCATATAAAATTAAATTTTCCAAATAGATTACTAACTTGGAAGAAGCCAGAAAGGACAAGTATTTTACCACTGTGGCATTTTACAGTACATACCAGTGGCATATGCTGGCCAGTGGTTCCAACATGGCAAGAACAGAAGTGAAAGTACTGCCCCACCTTTTGAAGAAAAATCCACGTTTTAGAAGTGTGATGTCTTTATCATTCACTTTAACAACCCACACACCCACTATTGTCCTTGACTTACGAATATTGTTGCCCTCCAAACAAAATAGCCCAGAAGTACTACCAATCCCTCTGTGTCTTTCAATGTCAGACATTGAACTGCAGACCTTAAATTTTTTATCTGGATCAAAAATACATTTTCAGCCTTTGGAAAATAAAATTTATTTATAGTCTTCATTTTCAAATTAACTGTATGTTAAAAATCTTAACAAACAAGCTACCAAAATCATTCACCTAATTTTTTTTCCCCTTAGCAACTTGGCCAGCTTCCAAGAGTATATGTGCCTGCAAGCATACAAAGAGGCAGACTCATTGTCCCCACATTCATTTCTCCTCTTTCCATTGCCCTGCATATTGGCACTTTTCCTCTTGTTACAGCTTAGTGAAGCTGAAAGTTCATTTTACTTCTGTTTGTAATTGTTCTCTCTAAAGCAGATGAGTCTGACCATAGTTTTAAGAGAATGGTGAACTAAGAAGACCGTTTTCAGCAGATCAGCGCAGTCAGTTAAACATGAGACACGAAGAATTACTTTTAGTTTCAGGAGTGGCAGTTCACATGACTGAGATGATGTATATCTAATCAAGGACAGCTATCGTTTATAATGGATTCTACTGCAAGTTTGAATAGCATTCTGAAATACAGCATTTGCTTACATATCTTAAACAGTTCTTAGTACAGACGACAGACGTCCCTCTATTCTCTGCTATTGCCTTTATCCAGGGTGCCTTTGCCTTTTGTCACTGAATCTCCAAACACTGCCCTAACCTTTAAGAACAATCTTGGTGCTTTGTGCCCTGTTTTATATTGGCCCACTCCAGGTAAAAAATATTTTCTATTTTTAAAGAACTTTCAAACATTTGTTAAGTGCTTCCATTTTCTAAATGCCTGCATAGCTGTCTCATTTCCTCTTGTTACATATTATATGTTCCCTAAAGAGAAAATGAAAATATTGATATTTTTTAAAAAAAAGAAAATATTGACATTATTTAAATTACCCCAAGAGCCTAGAATAGTAATTCACCTTCTTAAAAAGATTTATTTATTTTGTGTAGGTGAATGCTCTATCTGCATGTACACCTGCGTGCCAGAAGAGGGCCCAGTATGGATGGTTGTGAGCCACCATATGGTTGCTGGGAACTAAACTCAAGACCTCTGGAAGAGCAGCAGTACTTTTAACTGCTGAGCCATCTCTCCAGCTCTGGTACTTCACTCTTAGCAGATTCTTAACTATGTACTGTGAATTTTTTTCTTAAACTTGTTTTTACTATTTTTGTGTGTGTACCTACACATGTATAGTACATGTGTCTGTTGGCCACAGAGACAAGAAGAGGGTGTTGGATCCCCTGAACTTAGAGTCACGGTTGATTATGAGCTTTCTGGGAAGCAAACCCAGGTCTTCGGGAAGAGCAGCAGCAGATACTCTTAACCGCCGAGCCTCTAAATTATTCTGAATATCTAATGAGAGCCAACTAATCTTTTTTTTCCTTTGGATTAAAAAAAAAATGTGGATAGGCATTTTGCCTTATATGTTTGTGCACCACATGCATGCTATGCCCACAGAGACTAAAAGAGGGGATAGAACCCCCTGGAACTGGAGTTACAGAAGATTGTTGTTTTTGTTTTTGTTTTTTTAACAATATCAATCATTAGATTTTACCAGTGAAGACTTGGGATACTAGGATGAACGCCTGCTAATTCAGAGAAGCAGAGAAAGCACCCAGCTGACCTTCTTCCTCAGCAGTTGTCCCAAACCTTCCCCACACGGTCTCAAAAACCTCTCAAGCTGACTATTTCTCCTTTTTACTTCCTGTGCATCTTTCTTATCTGTCCTCCTGACTTCCTCTTACTCTCTATGGTTTCTTTTCTATGTTCACTCTCTGTCAACTGGTTGCTTGCTCCACCTTTTGACCCATTGTTGACCTTATTTCATCCTGTTTACAATATGCAGAAAGAAAGCTCTTGGATTAAAGGTGTGTGCTAAAGCTGAGTCACACTATAACTAGAAACAGGTTTTTTCAGTAAGCAATACAATCTCGGGGTTCACAATCTGACCAAATACCCTGCAATAGATTGTAAACTTCCATGTGGGGTTCTAGGAATTGAACTCAGGTCTTCTGGAAGAACAACTGAGTCATCTCTCCAGCCTCTATATAATCATTTCTTATGAAAAGGGAGCTAAGCAGTGAGCCTAGGGCATATGATAGGGTCCAGTGATGAGTGCATGGCTTGCCTAGTGCTCCCGAGGCCTCAGAACACTTCACTCCAGTGTAGAAGATAAAAAGGAAGTGCTGTTTAGAAAAGCAGATTCATATATCGTCTAAACAGTGAGACTGTCATCTGATTCATTAGTTTAAGCAACATGTCAAATTGATTGATCATCTCTTCACTTGATAGCCTAAGGATAGAAAGTAGAATATTATTGGAATTTAAAATATCCTTGAAGTCAGTCAGTGCTATTCATCATCTGAACCAAAAAGTTTAATCCAAGAGCAAACTTTGAGACAGTATCTTACTACAGCCCCAATGCCCTGGAATTCTGTTTAGACCAAGCTAGCTTTGAACTCAGGGATCTGCTTGCTTCTGCCTCCTAAGTGCTGGAATTAAAGGTGTGTGTATGTGTGGGGCTCCTAAGAGCAACCTTAACCTTTTTAGCTTATTTATAATGTAGATCAAAGAACTAATTATGTTTTTAGAATTCAGCAATACATTATTTACAGTAATGATAGTAACGCACATTTGTAACCAGTTGTACTAAATGTCACCATAACTTGGAAATTCATTCTAAATTGTCTTGTTTTATTTAAGGAAAATAAAGTTGTAAGCAGTTGCCAATACTTGTTTGTTTTCTATTGAAAATGGAATGTTTATTTTTCCTTATTTATATATTTAAGACAATAATGAATATTATGAATTACTGTAAGACTTTTTTTTTTTTTTTTTTTGGTTTTTCAACACAGGGTTTCTCTGTGACATTTTTAATATAAGTGTGTATCTGATACTCATAGCCATAAATGTTTAATGTATATGCAATTCATTTGCAACAGAGCCCATTAAATGTCTGTTTAAAATTATATGGCATTTAATCAGAAGTCCTTCTTCAATAATAAACAAAACCTGTCTATGTATAATAATGACGTTTTGAGGATTGGTGGAGGGAAGGATATTTGCAACAGACTGGTAAATATTGCAGAATCTCATTTTGCCTTGAGTTGTTGAGAGATCTGTTCACTACTTTTTGCGTATTACCATTTCAAAGTGAAGCATAAAATTTAAAAACATCCATTAACCAGAACTTTTGGTGTTAGTCATAAAATAAAGAGCATAAACTATCTTCACATCTTAAATTAACACTTAATGACAACATTGCTATTCAAGATTGTAACAAGAGAAAGATAATGTTCAGGTGTCAAGGCACTGGGTTGTTTTCCTTCATCTTTAAAATCCTGTGGAGTTTGCGCAGGCTCAGTGGTGAGTGTGTGATAAAGTGGTTGGTAAACATGAACTTTGAACTTAGACCTGGATTCCAATTCTAACTCTAGCACACACTAACTATAAAATTCATCCAAGGTTGCTCAGCCTCAGATCATTTTTCCCTTTTCATAGAAACATAGGTACCAGCTTAGCTTATAGTGGATAGGCTTCACAATTTTAAAACTGACTTGTGTTGAAGGTGTAATCCCAGCACGCAGAAGGCAGAAGCAGGCTAATCTCTGAGTTCAGTGCCAGCCTGGTCTATATAGAGAACTCCAAGCCAACTGAGGCTACAGACGTCTCAAAGATAGAAAGGAGGGAGGGAGGAAGCTATTTAATATAAATAAAATAGTATTGAGGAGAGTGCCTAAAGGACCAGGATGGGGATGACAAAATTAAGCTACACTAATAATAGCATTTCACTGTCAATGTATAAAAGACACCTTTTTGAGGAATCATCACTTAGCTTTGAACCTATGTAATAGCTGAGAAGGTAAATGCTGGAGTTATTCTTTCCCAAGGCTGCTTCCACAGACGAAACATGGGTTTCAGATCAGGGACTCACTGAGTACCATTATCCACTCAAGCTTCTGTGTCTTTTCACTTTAAAAGACTTCCAGAGGGATCCTTGGTGACACTTACCAGTCAACGTATATAATAATTTTGTGCCTTTTGAACCTTGAGTTTTATTTTAAAAGCAGTTTACACTAATTGTTAAATAGGAGGAGAGTGGCAAACAAACATGACCCAAAGCATATTTTCATCACTACTGTTGCTTTCTCCATCTCTGGAGAGATGGTCTATGAACAGCTTCATGGCTTTCTTGGCAGATCTTTACATTAAGTCCATGTTTCATGTGTGGTCTTCCTCTGCTCTGTAAGGAGCATCATGCTCTATCTCTCACTCTGCTCTGTCATACTTAATAAACCTTGAGAAAATTTTGTCGGTACATTTTTTTTAAGACTTATTTATGTGTATGAGTTTTGTGTCTGTAATGTACACCTGCACACCAGAAAGGGCAATCAGATCCCATGAGAAATAGTTGTTAGAGGGCTGGAGAGATGGCTCAGAGGTTAAAAGCACTGATTGCTCTTCCAGAGATCCTGAGTTCAATTCTCAGCAACCTCTTGGTGGCTCACACCATCTATAATGTGATCTTGATGCCCTCTTCTGGTGTGCAGGTGTACATGCAGGCATAATAAATCTTTAAAAAAGAAAAAAAAAGAAAGAAATGCTTTCATATGGTTCCTGGGATTTGAACCCCAGAGCTCTGCAAGAGTAGCCAATGCTCTTAACTGCTGAGCCATCTCTCCAGCCTATATTATTTATTTTTAACAAATTTTCAAGTTACTTTTGAAGTAAACAGAAAATTAATGCACTATTGGTTAGAGTCAAATAAAACAAGTAATACCAAAGATGTTTAAGAACTTGTAGTCTCTCTTCATAGTGATAACTACCACTAACAAAAATGCTATTTGTGGATGTCTCCAAGTGTGTTTATAGAACTGCTAAAGCATTCAGTGATGATAAGTTGGCCAGAAAAACAGCTTCAAACACTTACCTAATATAGACTGACATGGTTCTAGTCTCACTAAATATGTTTCTGTGAAGGAGATGACTTTGATATATTAAGATTTTAAGAGCTGAAATGATAGCTCAGTTGGTAAATTGTTGCTGTGCAAGTATTATGACCTGAGTTTGATTCCAGAATCCACGTAAAAAGCTAAGCATGGTGATAATGCATTTGCAATCCAGCACTGGAGAGGGAGAACCTCTCTTTCATAGAACTCTACAAGTTCCACCTAATGTTTGGCTGTTAGTCTCTGCATCTGTTTTCGTTAGTTGCTCAGAGAAGCTTCTCAGGTTACAATTATGCTAGGCACCTGTCTCAAAGTATAGCAGAATATCATTAGTAGTGTAAAGGATAGGTCGCTCTCATGGCATGGGCCAGTCATTGGTTGGCAGTTCCCTCAATTTCTGTCCCATCTTTACTCCTGCACATCTTGTTGGTAGCAGAAATTGTGGCTTGGAAATTTTGTGGCTGGGTCGATATCCCAGTCCCTCCAATGGAAGACTTTTCTTGTTACAGGAGATGGCCATTGTGTGTGCCCAGCTGTAGCTACTATTTCTGTTCCCTTTATAGAAGTCTCTGACTAGCTCTTGTGACACTGCCTTTTTGCCCTTTAAAGCCGTCAGTAATCCTGTGCTTGGTTCTGAATTAGAATATATCAGTAGAAGCCAGGCGCTGTGGCACACGCCTGTGATCCCAGCACTCGGTGAGGCAGAGGCAGGCAGAATTCTCTGTGAGTTTGAAGACAGCCTGGTCTACAAAGAGTCCAGGACAGCCAAGGCTATGCAGAGAAACTCTGTCTCGAAAAAACAAAAAAGAAGTATATCAGTAAAGCAGGAACACTTAGCCTGGTGATGATGGTGCTGCAGGCCTTTAGTCCCTGTACCCGGGAGGCAGAGGCAGGCAGATCAAGGCCTGGTCTACAGAGTGAATTCTAGGATAGTCAGAACTATACAGAGGTGGAGGGGCAGGGGACAAACAAAAAACAGAACTAAAAACACAACAACCCAGAAACATTCAACTTTGTTTTGAGTTTATTGTTTGTTTTGCCAAACTGATTGACTTGCCTCATCATTCCTAAGAGAATTACTAACTTAGATATAGTCTGAGAAGAAAAATAGCTCAAGTAGAAGAAAGGAATGGGGTTGCTCAAGGCAGAGTAAAGTACGAGGCGCATCTAGGCTGACAGTGTGTTTGCTAAGGTGCTCAGAGACTGAGCAAGACAAGTAGACACTATGTAGGTGGCCCTTAGTAGTCCCCATTTTTTGTTATTGGCATGTATTAACCCTTTCTTAAATGTGATTGTGACCTGGATGGCCTAGGCATAGATGATGGAATATTATTCTTTGAGGACTCCATCTTGGTAGAATACATTGCCACACTTCCCTTTGCTGAATTTGAAGAAGTAAGCTGTTGTGTGGTAAGATGTAGCAAGATTGGAGTGTGATCCTCAGCCAATAGCCAGCAAGAAACTCGGCCCATAGACATGTAGCCACTTAAATTTTTGTTCTGCTGTGTCTTAATCTAAATTTCTTCTATAAACTGGGTCCTGGGATAAAGACTTGCTTATAGATAGTTTATTCTTCAAAGTTCCTATAGACAATAGGAATGTGTAATTATGAAGGGCTATGTGGAATGAGAGAGTCAATATAATTCCATGTTCTGAGGTGATCGCTGCTCTGACCAACTGCACATAATACAGCTAGAACCCTCTGAAGAACAGTAGAGATAGAATGTCCTCAAGGCAGAAAAAGGCCATTTATCCTCCACCATTCATGTTGGAAAAGTATTCTTGTGGTTTGCATATGTATACGCATCAGATTCCTGGAGGTGCCTACTCCAGGATATCATTATTTCTGTAGCAGAAAGAAAAATGTACAGAGCAAAGTCTGTGTCTGGTAGACTTTTGAAACTGGCTCACTGTAATTGAAGGCAGAGAGAATGTGAGGTAGGTACAGGGATGCTAAATTCAGTTTCTGTGATGCTTATCAGTTTGTGTGGTTGGTAACGTCAATTCAGCATTGGTGACATGGCCTCTACAAAAGATTTAGTTTAGGAAAGATGGTAGAATTAGCCAGGGTCCAGCTGCCAAAACTGGGAGCTCCTTTTTGTTATCAGAACTAAACTTTACATTGTTGTGAGGAAGTTGAGAAAGCAAAGGAATAGTATGGATGGGGTTGTAGACCCAGAAGCCAAGCTCAGCCAGCACTGAAGTGCAGCTGTGAAGAGAAACTTAGGAAGAATGGCTGTCCATGCATTTAGTGGTAGCCATGGAGCCAGTGATTGCCAATAGAGTTGCAAGGGGTAAGAGCTGATCTTAAACCAGGGAAGAAGCAAGCACAAGCCAGTCCTCATGAGTGTGTTTTCATCCACCTTTCTTTGTACATTGCTTTGATGACTTTTAGAGAGCATTGATAGCTACTTCTGTCTGTTTCCAAGCTACATGTTCCTCCTTTGGCTAACTTGGGATAGTGCTGGGTAGGAGACTGAGGGAAATAGTTGAGGCTTACTCTGCTTAAAACAGTGCAGCCTCTTGCCTCACCTGTCCTAGAGTTTGCCAATACTTCAGCCGATCTATAGAGGCTACCAGGTCAGGTAACCCACACCTGGTATCTGAGCTCTTTCTCTTCAGTTGTTATCATTGCTAGGTCTTTGTTATCACCAGACGACAAAGCCCCCAAAAGATGCCCTAGTAAATCCTTTGGGTTCTGCACGAACTCTTTCCTGATCTAACACAGTCATAGGCAGACATGCCAGTGTACTTGGGCGACTCTTGCATTGCATAACTGCATTCCAAAACAAACTGTGTTTTTCTACTGTGTGCTGTGAACTTGATTAGGATTGGGGATTTATAAGGTAGTAAGAAGAGGCAGTAGATCTTAAAGAGGACCATCAAGGATTTAAACAGGCACAGTTTCTAGACAAAAGCAGCCGCTTGATCCCAATGTGGAGTCTGTGGAGTCAGAGTAGTTCATTCTAATAGGCTAGAGCATGGGATGAATCTTGGAGCCTAACAGTCTTGCCTCTTCCATACAAATACCCCTTGTCTAGGTTGCTTTGTCCAAGTATACCTATCAGGACGTGGACTTTTATCCTAGATGACTGGGGGTTTCCTAGAGCCTTGCACCAAGTGCAATCTCCAAGTGTATAGCAGCTGCAAGAGGTAGGAGTTTAAAAAAAAAAAACTGAGCTGGAAATCTTCAGACTTTTAAAGATTAAATGTCTACATTTGAGAATTGGCTGGTTCGAGTTTGTTCTTTATCCCTCCCTTGAAGGAGAGATAAACATGTTTTTTTGTTTAGATCACAAGTGGGGAATAAGAAAAGACTTGTGAAAGAGCAGGTGATGTTTAGATTGGGTATTAACCAGCTGAAAAACATCCTTGAACAAAACCTGAGAAAAGGTGTAAAAATGAACCAAAAACAAGAGGCGGGGCCTTTGAAGACTGAGGATAGTTTTAGCTGTTCACTTAGAGACGCTCCTAGAGAGAACTGCTTAAGGGAAAGCTTCTGGGCTCTGGGTGAGGTTCCAGGTTCTGGTTGCTCCAGGTTCCAGCAGAAGAAATCCTGCTGATTACACCAGGAGAATTGTTCCTCAGAACTCATATCCTTATGGTTTCATTATTGTTTTCTTTAATCTCCTTTTCCCATTGCTTAGGTTAGTTGGGTTATAAGTGAGGTACTCTAGGTTAATAAGTTCGTAATAAAATATATTGGCTAAAAAAATCGAGCCTATACTCCCTTCCTTTCTTTTTTGTCATGGCTTTTGTAAATTAAAGCCACTCAGCATCAAGGTCTGAGCTATTTTCACTCTGCATTTGTACTCATGTACATCTGCTTCTGGTGGAAACTGATGCCATACGTGCAGACATACATACATAACAGCACTCCCCATTACATGGGAGGTGATTACCTTTTGCCATAGTGCTAACACTATGTTATCACTCAAGAACCATGGTTTTCTAGAGTATTTTTGTTACCAGCTGTTCTTGTCTGGGAATCTCCTGTTTCCCACAGCCCCTGCCAAAAGCATACCTCAAATTATTGTATGGTAAATATTCCCCCAAGAACAGGGAAGAGTGACATTGAGAAGATGGGAGAACAGTATGAGAATTTATCTTTTTTTTTTTTTTTTTTTTTTTTTTTTTTTTTTTTTTTTTTTTTTTTTTTTTTTTTTTTTTTAAGTTTTGGTTTTGGTTTTTCAAGACAGGGTTTCTCTGTGTAGCCTTGACTGTCCTGGACTGCTTTGTAGACCAGGCTGGCCTCGAACTCACAGGGATTCACCTGCCTCTGCCTCCCAAGTGCTGGGGTTAAAGGTGTGTGCCACTGCCCCGAGAGTTTAGATTCTTAAGAATTGTCCTCTTAGGACTGAAGAGATGGCTCAGTGGTTAAGAGCACTGTCTGTTTTTCCAGAAGACCAAGTATGCAGTGCCATACAGAGTTTAAGGAACAGGGTTTCTTTATTCAGCTTCTTTATGAATTTCTACTGTTGGAGGCTAATACTTTAGTAAAACACCACTTAATTGTGGTAAAAATCAAATTGCTAGAAAAGTTTTTCATACTTACACTCAAATTTCTATGCTTTTTAGGCAGACTGTTGTGGTGAGACCCTTTCTCTTTCAGGGACTAGCCGCTTGCCCTCTTGTCTATTGCCAAGGAAGAACATTCTATGGCTGCCCTGTCTTCATTTAAAAATTCACAGTCCAAGGGGATGGGTTGCTCAGCAAAGTTCTTGCCGTGCATGTATGAGGAACAGAAATTCAATACCCAACACTCGTAAAACACCTAACATAGCAGCAGTTCCGCTGGCCAGCCAGGTTAGCCACATTGGTGTGGTCAAAGTTCGGTGAAAGAAAGACCTTGTCTCAAAATACAATAGAAAGCAATTGAGGAAGGCAACCCATTTTGAACTCTGACACACACACACACACACACACACACACACACACACATATACACACACACACATCCATACACAGACATGCACATATGTATACTAACACACATACATTCATCCCCACTCTACCTCCTCCGCTCCCCAAAAAATCCCTGTTCCTTAGCAGGAGATTGAGAACTGCCAAAGTAGTATATGTGACATTCTGCTGTCTCCGAGTGAGCACCTGCACTGTATATAAATAGACATGCTCGCCTATGCCTTGGTCTGCAAGGAATTGTGCTAATGTTACTTTGTCCTCAAGAATCTGACCATTTTTGAATGAAGTAATATTTTTGGATCTAGAAGTCTGGTTCAGATATAACAGGGAAGAGACACTGTATGAAGTCCTTGGATCCCACTTACTGGCTCTTCCTTGACAGCTTCTTCCTACCTTACTGCTTTATGTGTTGTTTTGGTCCCCTATTTTTTTTAACCTTGACAAAAGGCATTTCTTGTGGGGCAGAGGGGCAAGGTCTGTTTCATGTAGCTCTGGCTGTTCTGGTCACAAATTCTCGGAGATCCATCCGTCCCTGCCTCCTCAAATGCTGGGATTAAAGACATGTGCCACCACACCTAACTATTTCTTTTTTTGTTTGAGAGAGAGAGAGAGATAGATATGAGGCATTCATGCTATGGTGCGCATGTCAAAGTCAGAGACAATTTTTACATGGATGTTTTAAAATCAAATTCAGGCTGCCAGGTTTACCTGCTGAGCCATCTTGCCAGCCTAAAAGGCATGTTTCTTTTCCATAATGTATTGGCTTTGGCATAATATTACCATGATTGTAGGCAGGAATAAGAGCTGTGTGGAGCACCGAGGTGCTCCAGAATGCTTGAGTAAGTGAGAAATATTAGGATATAGTCATAAGCCCACTTTTATAGAGAAAAATTCAGGCTCAGAGAATTACATAATCACCAAGGTGACTTTGCTCATGTGTTTGCTTGTTTCAGGATATTGCTATATAGCCCAGGGTGGCCTCAAACTGTCAGCAGTCCTCCTACCTCAGTGTCCTGCATGCTAGAACTTTGCCACAACCTGGGATTTTAAGTCTAGCCTGTCTGATTTCAGAGCCCTTCCTTTCTGCCATAACCTGCTTCTTTGTAACTATAACCTTGTAAGTTTAAAGTAGTGGTGTCATCTTTTTCTTTTCCTCTGCCAACACCCTGGCTTAACAGGATTATTTCCCCCTGCTTCATTCTCAAACACATCTGTGATGGCTTTTACCTGGCAAAAGTTCCCCACTGCCTTTTAGATGAGATCTGTCCTCAGCTTGACTCACCATGAACTTTGCACCTTTCCTCAGCCTGTGTTTGTGCCTTCTGATATCACTCACAAGCAGATCCCATTGTGCCATCTCAGTGGTACTTATGAGGATTGTTTTCTTCTTGGGAATTTTACACAGGTATGCAATGAAAGATGGTTGTGTATGTTGTGCCCTCCCGATTTACTCCCCTCCAACCCCTTCTATATCTCTCCCAGTAAATCACCCTTCCAGTTTCATGTCTTTTCTTTTTTTTTTTTTTTTTTTTTTTTTTTTTTTTTTTTTTTGGTTTTTTCGAGACAGGGTTTCTCTGTGTAGCCTTGGCCATCCTGGACTCACTTTGTAGACCAGGCTGGCCTCGAACTCACAGCGATCCGCCTGCCTCTGCCTCCCGAGTGCTGGGATTAAAGGCGTGCGCCACCACGCCCGGCTGTCTTTTCTTTTTTTAAACAATCCACTAAGTTCAGTCGGTGCAGCCAGGATGTGTGGGGTGTTGGGCCACCTATAGAGGGACTTCTTGATCTGCCAGTGGAACACTAAAGACACAGAGATTTATTAATTTTTGTTATAGCTTAGGCCTTAGCTCATCTAACTTAATTAACCCGACTGTTGTAATCCACTGCCCACCACATGCCCCCCCCCATATTAAGTCTTAGCACCTGTTTCTCTCTGTGTTACACTGGCAAATCTCCTGCCTGATTCTTCTCCCAGGGACCCTCTCTCAGCCCAGATGTATCCCACCTTTTATCTCTTGCCTAGCTATTGGCGGTCAGCTCTTCATTCCGCCAATCAGAAGGTAAGGGGAGAAGACTGTTCACAAGATACGATGCCAGTACTGATCTATAAGAATAACAATACCACAGTCTGGACCATGGGTCTGTCCTTAGCACACTAGTAGTCTGTTCTCTTTTTTTTTCCCCTCTCTCTTCTCTCTTCTCTCTCTTCTTCTCTCTCCTCTCTTCTCTCTTCTCTCTTCTCTCTCTCTCTCTCTCATTGGTTAATGCCCTGTGGGCATGTAACAACATATCTTACATTTCTGCTCAGGTTTCTCTCATGAAGTTGTGTAACATGTTTACTGGCCAGTGTTACACTCTGCTGCTCTTTTACCACCTCTTAGCAGTCTATGGTTTGATCGGTGGCCATCTAAAAAACATGGGGTTCAGAAACACAAGAGAGCAGTGCAGCACTCTGTTAAGAACTGAAACTCGAGCCAGGTGTGGTGGCACACGCCTTTAATCCCAGCACTCGGGAGGCAGAGGCAGGCGGATTGCTGTGAGTTCGAGGCCAGCCTGGTCTACAAAGTGAGTCCAGGATGGCCAAGGCTACACAGAGAAACCCTGTCTCGAAAAACCAAAAAAAAAAAAAAAAAGAACTGAAACTCAGGGCCTTTTAATCCCAGCTCTCAGGAGGCAGAGGCAGGTGGATCTCTGTGAGTTAGAGGCCAGCCAGGTCCACAAAGCAAGTCCAGGACAGCCAAGGCTACACAGAGAGACCCTGTCTCGAAAAAAAAAAAAATAGAAAAGAAAAGAACTGAAACCCAGGAGTGCTCTAGTTTTATAACATCTATACCACACTTCTTTTCATGCAAATACCCAGATGCCCTCTTAAGCTAGTTCACCTCTATCATACACTGCAGCTGATTTCATCATTCTAAGTGTAGACAGTCATCATCTTTTTCTAGCTTTGCTTGATTTGATTTTAACTGATCTTTACTGCCAGCTGTGATTATGCTGTGCAGTGTCCTGGTAACTCTGCTTTCCAGATTCAATCATCTGAAGGCTTTGAGCATAGTTGTCATACCTTCATCCAAGTTCATGATCCACATGGCAAACACAGGCTCATTCCTATCCCCTCCCCTCCACTCTAGTTGGTACTGTTTATAAGCAGTTCCTTTACGCTCTGTTCTGTTTTGTGTTTCATACCTCCAAGGATCTCACTTGTGTATCCAATACGTGTTAGTGCCTACCGTGTGCAAAAGGTGCTATAAGGATACATTAAAGATAGCATCCCTGTTTGTGGTACTAGAATCATGAAAATTTTTGTTAAGTGCTTTGTGAAAATCATATGACACAGTTACTTATGATATATCCCCTCATCTGGTAGTGTATCGGGGGAAAAAAGAGGTAAGTAGGTGTCATGTATTAGAAAAGAAAAAAAAAGTAGTAAGTAGGTGTCACATGTCCACTAATGATCTTGTATAATCCAATTATGAGATTCACTCTGTCTCTTTAACCTTTGAACTCTGGACATCTCTGGGCTTTATGTTGATCTGTATCTTGTAAAGCTTTGAATACAGTACAGCAGGTAGCCATATGTTTTGTTACTATTTAAGTACCAAGGTGATTTGGTTTTTTTTTTTTGTTTTGTTTTTTGTTTTTGTGTGTGTGTGTTGTTTTTTTGTTTGTTTGTTTGTTTGTTTTGTTTTGTTTTTTTGGTCCATGTTATTTTTATAGTAAACAATGAAATTTTTCTGTCCAGCTTTAGTCATTGTTATCACAGTTTTTGTTACTTATAATTGCGGAGAGAGAGTGAGACAAAGTCTTCTCCCATTCCCCCTGCCCCTGAAACTCATAATGTAGATCAGGCTGGCCTCAAACTCACAGAAATTCTCCTGTTTGAGCCACTTTAAGTGCTGAGGTTAAAGGTGTGTGCCACTTAGCCAGGCATGGTGGCACACGCCTTCAGTCCCAGCACTGGGGAGGCAGAGGCAGGCGGATCTCTGAGTTGGAGGCCAACCTGGTCTACAAAGAGAGTTCCGGGACAGCCAGGGCTATTACACAGAGTACTCTGTCTTGGAAAACCAAAACGAAAAAAAGAAGAAGAAAAAAAAGGTGTGTGTCACCATGCCTGGCCATGATCTTTATATTTTAAAGTGATTTATCCTAAGGAAAATAATTGACTATTCTCAGATTTTCTTTCTTTCTTCTTTGACCTTTTTAAAAATGCCATAGTTGTTTTTTCTGGGGTTTTGGCTTATTTCACTACTTTCTTTTTTGATTTGCCAGAATTAAAACTCAAAAAAATGTAGGCCAGGCGGTGATGGCGTATGCCTTTAAACCCAGCACTTGGGAGGCAGAGGCAAGCAGATCTCTGTGAGTCCAAGGCCAGTCTGGTCTACAAAGTAAGTTCCAGGACAGCCAGGGCCACACAGAGGGAAACCTTGTCTTTAAAAAAAAAAAAAAAAAGAATATAAAACAGTTTTTTTTACCTGTTTTCTAAGAGCTTAAATCATCTCCTTGGATCTTGATACTGTCAATCAAGCATGATCCCTGTCCTCCTCCTGTCATGTATGTCTTTCCCACATCTGCCTTTTCAATCTACCCTTCTTCCCTTTTGATCTGGTGATTCCATTGTACTGTCTTACTCAGATAATTGGATTTGTTCACAGATATATGTTTACTTCAGTAGCTAGGAGGATTCTCTGCCTTTTCCTGTACGTCTGTCTCTGTAGGGCATCAGATTTCCTATAGAAGTTTCATCCGTTGTTATTCTGTCTCACAAAGTCTTGATGATTTCCATGAGATTTTATCTCCTTAGATTTTTTTTTTACTACCACCACTTTTTAACTCTACGAAGGCCAAACATTAATGTTCAATAAGTAATGTTTCTGATGAATCTTAAGAAGTATCTGACTTCTCTTTTAGGCTGTGAGGATATCATTGCTGAGAGCATCTCATTAGATACTTTAATTGCCGTCCTCAAGTGGAGCGCACATCCATACGGCTCTAAGTGGGTGCACCGACAAGCTTTGCATTTCCTTTGTGAGGAATTATCCCAGGTCATGACTTCGGATGTTTTTTATGAACTCAGCAAAGACCATCTGCTTACTGCTATCCAGTCTGACTACCTACAGGTAATCATTTATACACTTCACAAGTCTGTTGTCAATTCCTGCATGAACAAAGAAATTCATCTGTACTCCCTTACTCTTTATAGGCAGGGCAGGGAGAAACTGACTCTGCTTAAGGAATGCCTGATCCCTGTTTGTACACTAAAAGCCTTCTGTCCCTTTGGGCCTTCATGCACACTGCAATCATGACTCAACATTGAGCAAGCCCATGGCTTACTTACCCATCTATAATATAAAGAAGACAGGCCAGCTGAGGAGCACAGTCTGAAAGGGCTGTCTTGCCTCCACTGATACTCATTTACTATAATAATTTCTTTTGGTAGGGTATCACATACTTAGATTGTAGACCATAGGTTAAGCAGCACAAAATAAGAGTGAAATTTCATTTCTGATCTGTTCATCTCCTCATTAAAAACTCAGAGTGTGCAGGGTGTGGTGGCACACCCTTTTAATCCCAGCATTCAAGAGGCAAAGGCAGGGGGATCTTGAATTCGAGGCCAGCCTGGTCTACAGAGTGAGTTCCAGGACAGCCAAGGCTGCATAGTGAAACACTGTCTTTTAAAAACAACAACAAAAAGAAAACTGCCAGATGGTGGCACACGCCTTTGGTCCTAGCACTTAGAAGGCAGAGGCAGGCAGATCTCTGAGTTTGAGGCCAGCCTGGTCTACAGAGCAAGTTCCAAGACAGCCAGAGCTATACAGAGGCACCCTGTCTCAAAAAACTAAAAACAAACAAAAAAACCGAACTCAGAGTATGTGTGTTCTGCTAAAGCATAATTGTATTTTTGACTGTTTTTATTTTTAACTGGAATAATTTTTAGTTATTTCTTGTGTCTTTGGCTTATGTGTCAATCTAGTTTGTAATTTAGTAAATATTTTTTACTATTTTTTAAATATTGTAAAAAAATACTATAAGGTAAAGTGTTTTTAATTTTTAATTGTTTTTACATTGGGTTAATTTTATGCTAAGAACTGTACAATAGCTTTCAATGCTGTGGAGCTATAAACTTTTTGAGCCATTTGTGTCTTTGTATGTGTACCAGATAAACTCTAAAATGATATCACCATAGTTAGAAAATACTAAGTTAAAAGAAAGAACCTGGGCTTGAGTGGCTCAGAGGTTAAGAGCACTGCCTTCTCTTCCAAAGGTCATGAGTTCAATTCCCAGCAGCCATATGGTGACTTACAACCATCTATAATGAGATCTGGTACCCTTTTCTGGCATGCGGGTGTACATGCACGCAGAACACTGTATATGCAATAAATACATAAATATTTTAAGGGGAATAATAGCCTAAGTTGTCCACTGTGTTTGTCCTTCATCTTTGGTTTGCTTGCTAAAACACTTGGTCTTTTTTTTGTGGGAGGATCTTTGTTTATTAACTTTGTTTCACTGTCCTGGTCAATACCAGATGTCTATTAGAGTTAGAATTTGTCAGTGCTCTCAGATTGTTGGCTTGAGCTATGCACTCCTTCATAACATATAAAGCATCTGAGGAGCAGCCTGTGTATGCTGTAAGATTTTAAATAAAATACAAAAAAAATGATAGGCATATTGCCATCTCACAGATTGTCTTGCAAGGGCTACTTCTCAACCTACAAAAACCTTGTAGAGATTGTAGCCTACATGGGCAATTTGTCATTCTTATTTTTCCCATCACCAGATATTATGTTTGTCTCCATCCTGACCCAAAGAAAGACTAGTTGTATAGAAGCTCTATAATAAGATAAAATAAATTTAAAAGTAGGAAATATATATTGTAAGGAAAAAAGATGATAATAACTAAGCCATTAGCTGTAATGAATATTGAGGTTATTGAATAAGAGAATACCATCTGGAGCATTCACTGTTGATAGACCATGGAATTAACTCCGAAGTTCACACAGCTGATATAAAGAAATAAATATGGTAAGTTGTGCTCCATATGTGCGTGATGACTTAGGAAAAGTCATTAATGAAACTAAACATTTTTCTAATTTCAATAAAATAAATAATACCAATTTTTATTATAGGCAAGTGAACAAGATATCCTTAAGTATCTGATTAAGTGGGGTGAGCATCAGTTGATGAAGAGAATAGCAGACAGAGGTAAGTTCAGAAAGTAAGCTTGTACCAGTCAGCATCTTTAAGGTTCTAGTGGTCCAGCAGCTTGCTGAATGAACTCATATCAGTCTTAGACACACTGTGGACTGGAGGAAGTAGAGGTTTTTACCAAGAGTAAAGAATTTTAGTGGAGTTAAGGGGAAGTTGATAAATACATCAAGTTTTTAAAAAATATATTTTCCAGTTATAAAGATTGCTTTTATTACACTTTATGTTTATGATAGTATGTTAAGTGATTGATGGAATTCTAGAATAAAAAATGGCATGTAGTTTTTAAGGTGTCAGAGAAAGAAACATTGTTGAAGATGTTCTAGAATTAATGTTGGTGGATATACGTGAAAGTGCTTCCCCCCCCCCCCCCCCGACAGGGTCTCTCCGTGTAACCTTGGCTATCCTGGACTCACTTTGTAGACCAGGCTCGCCTCCAATTCACAGAGATTCACCTGCCTCTGCCTCCATAAGTGCTGGGATTACAAGCGTGCCCCACCGCGAATAGCTATGTTGTATAAATTTTACTTCAATTAAGAAAGATACAAAGGCTGGGCATGATACCACACAACATTAAATCCCAGCACTCAGGAAGTAGAGGTAGGCAAATCTATATGGATTTGAGGCTAACCTGGTCTACATAGTGAGTTCCTTGCCATCCAAAGCTATATAGAAAGCCCTGACTCAAAAAGCTTAAAATGAAGAGAGGGGGTTCTACAAGGGACTAAGGGTGTATATAGTTTGGTGGCATAGCACTTACTTAGTATGTGTGAGGCCTTGATATGTGAGACCACAAAGCACCACAAAAGGTGGGGCGGGGTTGTTTAGTTTGTTTTTAATCAAATTACCTCCAGCTGGGGTTATTTCTGAGTACTTTCATACATGATAATGGGCTTTTGGTTTGGGACATGCAGGATTCATTGTCTTTAGATTTTTACATTTGTTGATTTTATTTGTGTACATGTACTGGGAGAAGTGTGCACACACTTATCACAGTACATGTATAGAATTCAAAGTACGGCTTGTGAGAGTAGGTTCTGTCCTTCCACCAGAGATTGACTTGTGCTGTTAGGCTTGGTGGCACCTGCCTTTACATACTGAGCCATCTTGCTGATCTGGAACATAGGATTTGGTACTGGTCTTTTATATGTTAGACTGCCAATCTATCACTTTCCCTTCATCCCTCAATATACTGAACCGAGATCAATAAACTTCAATTAGGAAAAATAAATAAGTTTCCTTCTCCTGTCACTTTTTAGCATTTTATTTATTTTGAGATAGGGTCTCGTGTGGCCCAGGCCTATGTAACCTGCATTCTTCCTGCCTCCATTTTCTGAGGCTGGGATTGCAGGTGTGCACAACTCTGCCTAATCTTACAAGGTCTAAGGCTGAAACTCTGCAAACTCCGAGCTTTGTGAGTATTGGGCAAATGTCACACCAACTGAACCATGTCCTCAGCCTCAGTGCTTTGTGACTAACTTCCTTATCTATGAAGCTCACCTATCCAAGATATTCAAGCCAGTATGTCTACAGTTGTTCTCTGAACAAAGATTTGTGTGAATGGTCATCAAACCTCCTTTTAAAAAATTGTTCTTAGGGTTTTTTTTAATGAGTATGTTTGCCTGCACAAATGTATATGTACCATGTTATGTACCTGGGGCTAGAAGAGGACATCAGATCCCCTGGAACTAGAATTCCAGATGGTTATAAGACTCCATGTGGGCACTAGGACCCACACCTGGCTCCTCCTCAAGAGCAGTAACTGCTCTTAACTACTAAGCCCTCTCCTATGTTGCTGCTACCTAAGCAGTAGGGAAAGAGGCAGTCCTCCTATTTTTCACCTAACTTGCTTATCTGTGACCTTCAAAAGCCTTCAGTATTTCTCAGATTTGAAAATGTCTAACTACAAAACCACTATAATTAATACAGAAAGATTTCTGAATAGCAGCATATAGTTCTCATTTGTAGATTCTGTTTTTGTAAGTTACCAACTTATTATAATTTATTTGCAGCCTCAAATCTTTTTTTCCCTTTTTAAAAAAAATTTCTCTCATATATTACATCCCACCTGCCTCTCCCCAGTCTCCCTTCCTCCTCCTCCTCCCCAATCTACCTCCTTCAGGAAAGAGCAAGCCTTCCAGGGGCCTCAACCAAATACTAGAACAAGCTACAATAAGACCAAGCACATATTCTGACATAAAGGCTGGATGAGGCAAGCCAGTGGGAAGGAGAGGGTTTCCAAAGACAGGCAAAAAAAGACAGAGACAGCCCCCAATCCCACTGTTAGGAATCCCACAAGAACACTGAGCTACACAACCGTAACATATATGCAGAGGACCTAGGTCAGACGCCTAAAGACACCTGATCTCTATGCGCCCACTTGAGTCTCAGGCAGTTGATTCTGTGGGCCATGTTCTTGTGGTTATTTGACTCCTCTGGCTCCTCCAGTTCTTCATCCCCCTCTTCCACAGGGCTTGCCAAGCTCACCCTGGTATTTGGCTGTGGGGCGCTGCATCTGCTCCCATCAGTTGCTGGATGAAGGCTCTCTGGTCTGTCTGATGATTATGCTAGGCTCCAATCCCAACATATCCTGCAATAACCTCAGATCTTTATCACACACTTTCAGTGTTATTTGTGGACAAGCTATCTGGGTCTCCAAAAATTAAATTCTCAGCCAGGTGGTGGTGTTGCACCCCCATAATCACAGCCCTCCAGAGGCAGAGGCAGGTGGATCTCTATGAGATCATATTCATTATAAAAATTTTACACACAAAAAAATTCTCATCCCCAAAATTAATTGAGACATGGATACTTTGCCTTGTTTTTAGATCTTCTGTGAACATGTGTCCTTTTTATAGTCTACGTAATATGTTGGGGGTTAAAATAAAAATTTTAAGATTTATTATATGTTTCTAAGCATTTTGCCCACATATATATATGTATGTATCAATACCATGTTTGTGCTTACAAATGGCTGTGAGCCAGTATGTGGGTGCCTGGAATCAAACCCCAGCAAGTGCTCTACACCACTGAGCTGTCCCTGCATCCCCATCTAATAACACTTTTCATTTTTGTTTTTCACCTATGATGTCAGTTTAATATGGTTGCCAAGTGAAGTGCCAAAGTGCCCCAAATTCTGAAATGTAAGAAGGCTTGGATGAAAATAAATAAATAAATAAATGAATGAATGAATGAATGAATGAATGAATGAATGAATAAAAAGAAGGCTTGGATGTCCTAATGCAGTGTGTTTGATAAATGTCATAGAGGCATGAGTTACAGTGCTATTGTATGTTCCATGAGTTCCATGAGTTCAATGTTAATTAATAAATATGTATTAAAATGCCTTTAAACAGAAGCATACAATGTTATATCTAGATGACTTGGCAAAATGATTGTGCCCAGAGGCCCAGAAGCCCACAGGAGACTGGCCTCTGGGAGGAGTTTATGTGAATTGTGTACAGCATAACAATTGGTGCGTGCGCGCGCGTGTGTGTGTGTGTGTGTGTGTGTGTGTTTTATATCTGCCTAGTCACTGAAGGCCATTGGTGCTCTCATTGGTATAGGTTAATAATAAGGAAAGGCTGGTCGTGATGAAAGATCATGTTTATTTGAGCAGGTAGTGACAATCCTTCAAGGATATAGTTTACTTGAAAGTAGTTTTGGGAGCTGGAGAGATGGCTCAGTGGCTAAGAGCACTTGCTTCTCTTCCAGAGTTCACTTTCCCAGTTACCTACATGGTGGTTCACAACAGTCTATAACTCCATTCCCAGGGCACCCAACACCCTCTTGAACCCTCCAAGGGGCACCAGGTACACACATGGTGCACAGACATACATGCAGGCAAAACAGCCATACACATTAAAAACAAAAATAAGCAAATAAATAAAATAGGTTTCAGACAAAGTAAGAATATATGATTCACCTGCAGTAAGAAGGGCAAACTGGGCCATTCTTTAGTCACTTTTGTGTATTGGTGGTTCTGTCCTTGCTTTTAAAGGTTTTATGTAAGACTTTAAATGAAAACAAGATGCTAATACTATTTTAAAAACATAAATGTGAGTCAGAAATATTGAACTTATTTGGATTTATTTGCCTTACATGCAGAGCTATAGATTTTATCTTTAACACCACAAACATACAGATAGTTTCCTATATATATATTCCCCTCACATGATTTAAGGAAAATGTATTTGCTTAAAAAATAAAAATTGGGGCTAGATGTGGTGATGGATGCCTTTAATTCCAGCAGACAGATTTCTGTGAGTTCAAGGTCATGCTAGTCTACATAGTGAGTTCTAGGACAGTTGGGGCTGTATAGAGAGACCCTGTCCCAGACAAACAAAACAAAAGATTAGCACTTTTATTATCAACAATAAAGATCATATTCATTATAAAAAATATCACATTAAGAAAAAAATATAGCCCCCTAAATTAAAGAGGTAATGGAATATTTCCAAAATGCATGATTTTTCCCGTGTCCTAATGTCATAAGCATACATCCTTTTCTTTTGTTTAACTTTTTATTATTAATTTATTCTTGTTACATCTCAATGGTTATCCCATCCCTTGTATCCTCCCATTCTTCCCTCCCTCCCATTTTCTCCTTACTCCCCTCCCCTATGACTGTTCCTGAGGGAGACTTCCTCCCCCTGTATATGCTCATAGGGTATCAGGTCTCTTCTTCGTAGCCTCTATCCTTCCTCTGAGTGCCACCAGGTCTCCCCCTCCAGGGGACATGGTCAAATGTGAGGCACCAGAGTAAGTGAGAAAGTCATACCCCACTCTCCACTCAACTGTGGAGAATGTCCTGTCCATTGGCTAGATCTGGGTAGGGGTTTGAAATTTACGGCCTGTATTGTCCTTGGCTGGTGCCATAGTTTGAGCAGGACCCCTGGGCCCAAATCTGCCTATCATAATGTTCTTCTTGTAGGTTTCTAGGACCCTCATATTTTTCTTTAGATCTTCCTGTCACATTAATACCTAATAAAGAGAAACTTTATTTATTGCTCAGAACAGAGAATTAACATGCCCAAGATTAAAGATTCACTTGGGTGCAGTAACAGATTCATGTTAGAAGCTTAGAACTAGGTAGAATGTACATTGGATTTTGCTCCTTTGGATACAGGTGATTAATATAGTATTAAGTTACCATAAGTAGCCTGGGCTGGGCATGGCAATACATGTCTATAATCCCAGAACTTAGGAAGTAGAGGCAGAAGGATCAGAACTTAAGACTCATCCTTAGGTATTTAACAAGTTAGAAGCCAGGCTGGACTACTTGAGACCCCTTTTGTCCCCTTCTCATCCATGATACCATGACTAGAAATGCATGCCGTGCAGTGTCCCTCTTATATTAAAAACTAGTCACAGCCTTGATGTTAACAGGTTGCCAATTGTTCTTAGATTGAGTTAATATAAAGTCATTTAGTACAGAAGTCATAAAGAATATTCCTGTATTGTAGACACTATATTTTCTCTTTGTCTAAAAAGTTATGTATTAAACTTACTAATAACCTTTCCTAAAGCAGATGTACTTACATACAATGTTGGCACTAAGATTTTATAGAATAGAAAGGAGAGCAAGGCTGTTCCTAGGACCAGCAAGATGGCTGAGTGGGTAAAAAGTGCTTGCTGTCCAAGCCTGATGGCTTACGTTTGAACTCATGGTAAAAGAAGGAACTAAATCCTGAAAGTTATCCTCTGGGCTTCACACTCAGTGGCATGGCATCTGCACACCCCACACATGTACACAAATAAAAATTTGTTAAAATAAAAAGACTGTCTTTGAAAATTGGGTTTTCCCTGAAAGCTTTTCCTTTTCTATTTCATAGAGCCAAACTTACTGAGTGGCACTGCACATAGCGTGAACAAGAGAGGTGTGAAAAGACGAGACCTGGACGCAGAAGAACTCAGAGAGACCCTTTCTTCTCTCCTGCCTTTTGTGCGAATTGAACACATCTTACCTATCAACAGCGAAGTTTTAAGTGATGCTGTAAGTTCATTTCTTCTTCCTTTCAGGAAAAGAAAATGCCAAATTTAGCCTGTTTTAATTCTTATAAATGTTTTTCCTGTTAGTAAAATACTTGAAACTAGATTTCGTAAAGGACATAAACAAGTGTCTGTTTGGTACAATGTTTTATCCCCAGTGTCTGACATAGTAAGAAAGTGGGCTTGGTACTGATGTTTCTTGATGCTGATGGATAAGTGAGTAGTCTGTCTTGCTTCCGAGAACATAGTTTTCAGGGGAATTAATTTCATCATTTATCAATGTAAATCAATTTAATATCTCTGAAAAGAAAAGATAGAAATTACCTTTGCTTCAAGAACAGCAGTAAATCAGAGGTGGGACATTGGCTCATATATGTAAGGTACATGAGCCATGTGAATTCATTTTAGACTCAATTGAAAATTAATGGAGCTATGCAAACTTTAATTAAAATACTCAGGAAGCGAAGGCAGGTGGGTCTCTGTGAGTTCAAGGCCAGCCTGATCTATGTGGAGAGTTACAGGACAGGCAGTTCTACAATGAGAGACCTTATCTTGAAAATAACAGAAAGAAAGAAAGAGGAGGGAGAAAAAAAAAGCTGGGCTGTGGTGATGCATGCCTTTAATGCCAGCACTTGGGAGGCAGAGGCAGGCAGATCTCTGTGAGTTTGAGGCCAGCCTGGTTAACAGAGTGAGTTCTAGGACAGCCAAGGATACAGAGAAACCCTGTCGGAAAAAGAAAAAAGAAAAAGAAAAGAGAATAACAGAGCTAGAAAGGGGGAAATATATATTAATGGAGTTGATTATGTTACTCATTACTTCACCTAGGCATAGAGGGCGTCAGAACCCTGCGAGCTGGAGTTACAGGCCTTTGCAGGATAGCTGGCCTATTATATGGGTGCTAGAATCTAAACTGCAGTCCTCATAATTACTCTTGAGCCATCTATCCAGCTCCTAAAGTTATTCTTCTTAACTGATAGAATCACTTAAATAAATAAATAAATAAATATTCATTTGTATATATTTATATATGGTACCTCAACTATAAATATAACATTTCTTTATCAAGCTTTTTATATAACATTTATCCATATATACAGTACAATGTAATGAACATTTGTATATTATGTGATGATTAAATCTGCTTAATTAGCATACCTGCCACCCTTTACATGCTTGTAATTTTTTTGTAGTAAACTTTAGGGCTAGGCGTGGGGGTGCACTCCTTTAATCCCATCACTTGGGAGGGAGAGGCAGGTAATCTTTGTGAACTGTAAATTAATGGGTTTATTCTTGTGGTTTCTAGAAACAGTGTTCAGTTAATCCATATGTCTCTTTTTATGGCAGTACCATGCTGATTTGGTTTCTATAGCCTTATAGTGTATTTTGACATCAGGTAATATGGTTTCTCTAGCTCTTTTCTTTTGCCTAATATTGCTTTAGCTTTGCAGGTCTTTGTACTTCCATACAGATCTTTGAATCTTCTTTTCTATTTCTTTGAAGAATGTCATTGGTATTTTCATAAGAATTCCATTGACAATTTTCTTATTTAGGCTTTCTACTGCTGTGGTAAAACATCATGACCAAACTCTGGTGCCCCCTATTTGACCACATTCCCTTGGAGGCCTGGTGGCACTCAGAGGAAGGGGAAGCAGACTATCCAGATGAGACCTGATAGACTGTGATCTTATGGTGGGGGAGGAGGTCCCCTTCTGTCACAGGCCTAGGGGAGGGGAATAGGGTAAAAGAGGGAGGGGGGAACGGGAAGGTAGAAGTGAGGGGATAACAATTGGGATGTAATCTGAATAAATTGTTTAAATAAAAAATGTTTTAAAAATAAATTAAATTCCTAGGATAATGCTAACCTAAAAACAAGAAACAAACAAACAAAAAAACCATTATGACCAAAAGCAGCTCAGTGAGGAAAGGGTTTATTTCATCTTACACTTTTGCATCACAGTCCATTATCAAAGAGAATTCAGGTCAAGAACACAAGCGAGGCAGGAAAGACCTGGAAGTAGAAACTGAAACAGTAGCCGTGGAGGAACGCGGCTTCCTAGCTAGCTCACCCTGCTTTGTTAGCCCTCCCAGGACCGCTAGCCCATACTGGAGTTGAGCTGGGCCTTCCCGTATCATTATCAAAGAGAAAATGCCATATACAGGCTTGCCTCAGGCCAGCCTTATGAAGGCATTTTCTCAATTAAAATCTCTTCTCAGATATGTTTAGGTTTATGTCAAGTTGACCAAAAACCAACCAAAAAACAAACAGCCAGCACAATACAGATTGATTTGGATATTACAGATATTGTAGTGTTTTTCTTATCTATGAATGCAAGGTATCTTTCTATTTTTTGTATATTTTTCGGTTTATTATTTTTTTTTTATGTAAACAGGGCTTATGTAGCCAAGGATGATCTTGAACGTCTTATTCTTCTGCCTCTGCCTCCCCAGTTCTGGGATTGCAGGTGTGTCCCACCACACCCACGGTACAGGTGCTAGTGACTGACCCCAACAGGTCATGGATGCTAGGTAGGCATTCTACCAACTGGCCACATCCTCAGCTCCTGTTCGTAGGTATTTTAATATTTTTGTAACTATTATAAATGGGGTGGTTTTGTCAACTTTTTTTTCATATAGCTCACTATTTAGGAGTGCTACTGGTTGTGGTGTGTTAATTTTTGTATCCTACTATTTTTCTTAATGTGTTCATTACATCCAAAGATCTAACTTTTTTGGTGAAATCTTTAGGGTTTTCTCTAAATAATGGCATGTAGGACATTTTAACTTCTGTCCATTTTGAATTCTTTTTATTTCTCCTGTGGAATTGGTTTGGCTAGGACCTCAGTACTATGTTGAATAGAAATGACAAGAATGGTCATCTTTGTCCTTTGAGGTCTTCAGCTTTTCCCCATTCACTATGATATTAGCCATGTAGGATAAATTTCTTCTTTATCTAAGTTGTTTACTTTTCATCATAAAGGGAGCTTGAATTGTGTTGTATTTTTTTCTACACCTATAGACATGGTTTATATTTGTCCTTTGTTATGTTAATGTCATGCATCACATTTGAACTACCCTTACACCCCTGAGATGGTTCCCACCTGATGATAGTGGATGTTCTTTGTGTGTGTGTGTGTGTGTGTGTGTGTGTGTGTGTGTGTGTGTGTGTGTGTGTGTGTCTGTGTGTACACACATATGCAGGTATTCATGTGGAGGTTAGAGGACAGCTATTAGGGGTCAGTTCTATCCTTTCAACCTGTGAATTTCAGGAGTTGAACTCAGATGGTCAGGCTTAATGGCAAGCACCTTTTTACCCACTGATCTGTTTCTTCATCCCCAGTGATGAGTATTCTTTTAAGGTGTCATTGAATCCAGTTTGCATTTGGTTTATAAGTGGCAACTGATCTGCATTTTTGTTGTTTTTATTGTTGTGTCTTTGATATCAGGGTAATGTTGATATCGTAGAATGAGCCTGAATATATTCTTTTCTCTTTGTTGTTTGCAAAATAGTATGAGAAGAGTTTGATATTCTTTAAAAAGTTGTGTGTGTGTGTGTGTGTCCTGTTGTTGTGCCCCCCCACCCCTGCTAGGCAGTGGTAGCACACACCTTTAATCTCAGCACTTGGGAGGCAGAGGCAGGTGGATCTCTGTGAGTTCAAGGCCAGCCTGGACTACAAAGCAAGTCCAGGACAGCAAGGGCTGTTACACAGAGAAACCTTGTCTCACTAGCAACAACAACAGCAATAATAGCTTTTTTCTTCGTACTTCAATTTCCTTAGTTGTCAATAATCTCTTTAGATTGTCCTTTTAAAAATATTTTAAAAGATTTATTTTTATTTTATACATGTGTTTGCTGTTTATATGTATGTGCACCACATGTATGCCTAATGCCCAAGGAAGTCAGAAGAGGTCATCAGATTTCCTGAAACTGGAGTGACAAGAGATGTTTCTTCAGCACTGTTTTTTTGTTTGTTTGTTTTTTATTCCTCTTCCTCCTATGATGATGATGATGATGATGATGATGATGATGATGATGATGATTATGTGTATGGGTGTGTATCAATCAGGCTTCTCTAGAGAAATAGAACTAATAGAATGAGTCTAGGCGAGCACTTCCTTCTTTCTTGCCCTTTATATAGGCTGCCATCAGAAGGTGTGGCCCAGATTTAAGGTAGACTTTCCCACCTCAAACAATCTAAATTTAGAGTGAGTCTTCCCACTTGAGATGATTCAGTCAAGAATAATCCCTCGGGGCTGGAGAGATGGTTAAAAGCACTGTCTGCTCTTCCAGAGGTCCTGAGTTCAATTCCCAGCAACCAACATGGTGGCTCACAACCATCTATAATGGGGTTTGGTGCCCTCTTCTGTCATACATGCAAATAGAATGCTCATATAAATAGATAAATAATAAATAAATTAAAAAAAAAAAAAAAAAAAAAAAAAAAGAATAATCCCTTACTGGTATACCCAGACTTGGTATACCTTGGTATAGCTGCTTGGGTTTTAATTAATTCCAGATATAGTTGACAGTCAAGAATAGGCATGACAGGGTACTTGACCCACATGGATATCTGTACACCATGTATATGCCTAAGAGTGTCAGATCCCCTGGGACTGGAGTTAGAGATTGTTGTGAACCACAATGTAGATTAAACTGAAAGTTGAACTCAGGTCCTCTCGCAGAGCAGCAGCCAGTGCTCTTAACTACTGAGCCATCTTTCCAGCTTCAGTTTCTATTTCTTGGTGATTCCAGTGTGATAGGTTGTATATTTCCATAAATTGATCTATTTCTTCTAGATTTATCCAGTTTGTTGGTATATATAGTGTTTATGATGACCTCGTGTTTATTTTATTTCTGTAGAATCAGTTGTCTCCCTTTTCGTTTTTAAAATTTTATTCATTTTAATCTTTTCTGGTTTTGAGACAGGTTTCTCTGAATAACAGCTCTGCCTGTCCTGGTACCTGCTTTGTAGACCATGTTGGCCTTGAACTCACAGATCTCTGACTGCCTCTGCCTCTTGGGTGCTGGGATTAAAGGTGTGTGCCACCATACCTGGTGTTATTTTAATCTTTTTTTCTTATTCTGGCTGAGGTTTGTTAATCTTTATTTTTTTCAAAAGACCAACTCTTAGGCTGGCTATATGACATGCTCTTGCTCTGTTTTTATTTTATTTTCTGTTTTTATATTTTTGAGGTGTGGTGTTAAATTGTGTAGAGACCATTGTTCTAGAGTTCTTCAAAAAGGAGCACAATGAAAAATTCTAGACTTAGCCGGGCGTGGTGGCGCACGCCTTTAATCCCAGCACTCGGGAGGCAGAGGCAGGCGGATCCCTGTGAGTTCAAGGCCAGCCTGGTCTACAAAGTGAGTCCAGGATGGCCAAGGCTACACACAGAAACCCTGTCTCGGAAAAAAAAAAAAAAAAAAAAAAAAAAAAAAAAAAAAAAAAAAAAGAAAAATTCTAGACTTAACATTATTTTACACTAATAGCAAACAAAAAGCCTAGGGAAAAATACTGATTAAAGTAAGAATTAAATATCTTAATTATCACAATAAGTGTGATACTAGATTAGCTCTTTAGCAAAACAGAGAAAATTAATTTTGTTGGACATGAACCTGATTCCTGTTAGAGGGGCTCATGAGGCCTTGCCCTCCCTGAAGAGATATTAGGAGCTAGGGTTGCTTGGGGCTCGGGGGGAGTAAGAGGAGGAGAAAAGTAGTTTGCTTTTTTTTTTTTTTCCCCAGGAATACAGCCAATGTTAAGTTGCTCATGCTCCAGTAAATATCCCCACATCCATGGTAATGCAAGCATCCCTATTTAAATTCAGTGGCTCATAAAAAACAGCAAGCAAAAGACGTGAAAATAGAATTTGTTGGGAAGAAGGGGTTTTGTAGGAGGAAGATGGGAGCGGGTACCAGAGGTGACACTTAACAAATACATTATATACATGTGTGAAATTGTCAAAGAATTAGTTAACAATATTAATACCGAAGAATTAAGTATTTAAACCTGGAAAATGTGAAATAAGAATTTATGGACTTTCTAATAAAACATTATCTTTGCTAGTAATGACATGCATACCAAAGAATACAAAATAAAGAGGTAAGTTATTTGTCCCTAGGAAGTCAGTAAGGTCTGAAATACTGCTTGCTATCCTAGGTGGGAAGTACAGTGGCACCTTAATAACACTGCAGCAGTCTGGGGACAGCAGTTAAACACATTGTTAAGAGCCATCAATGTGTTCATACTCTCTGGTCTTGTCATTTCATTTCTCAGAAACTATCCGTATTAGGAATAAATATGTGTACATGTATGTGTATATACACTCAGATGCTTAATATTATCTAAATATTTGGCAGTATCCTAAATATCTAGTAACACTAAAAATAAGACTATATTTCTATTCAAGAGAATATTTTGCTGCCTTGAATAATAGTTATAAAGAATATCACAGGACCAAGCAGGATAGTACATGCCTTTAGTCCCAGCACTCAGAAGGCAGAGGCAGCTGGATCTCTTGAGTTCAAGGACAGCCATGGCTACCCAGAGAAACAATTTGGGGGTTGGGGGTGAGAATACACTATGTATTCTGGAATTCTATTACACAAAACTTCACTTGGAAAAGTCTGAAAGAAAATATATTAATAGAATCAGTTATAATGGGTTGGTTTTTTCTTTACTATGCTATGTTTTATTAATTTAAAGTAGTGTATCAGGTAGATGTTATTATATTTAAAAGGCATAAACCTGGGGAAATAATTTTCAGTTCTATTTAAAACTCTAGACTCAAACTAGTTTGATTCTTTTGGGGTTTTTTGTTTTGTTTTGTTTGGCTTTGGCTTTGTTTTGTTTTGGAGACAGGGTGGTCTAGCCTTGAACTCAGAGATTTGCCTGCCTCTCAAGTGCTGAGAATAAAGGTGTTGGCCACCACACACAACCAGACTAATTCTTATATTCTATTTAGAAAACCATTGTTGGGACAGTATTTAGGAACTATGAACTTATTTGTTCTTAATTCCATACTTAGCCCAATATAGATTCGCTTGTGACTGCGCATGGCTGTGTTCTTTTAGTAGATGCTAGTGCATACCATGCCAAGTGTGACTGTCATTTAATCCTTACCATCACAGGAGGACCTAAGGGGCTTGATTTATGGGTTCCTAGCATCATTGAGGAAAACTACAGGGTGCCACTTGTTAGGGTTCAAGAGTAGCTGAACAAAAAAGGATTGGTCAGGGACACAGTCTGGGCTCAGGAGCCAGACTGTAACCCCAGTCTGTTTCTAAGGCAGTCCTTTATAAGAAAAACTGTAACCAGGTAACAACCAGGTAACCAGGTGGGAAACAAGGGGAGGGAGGGCAGCATTATGTCATTTTGACTAACAAAATATAAGATTTGTTCCAAGTGCATTGTATCTAGGTAGCTAGACAGCATTTTAAGCTGATTGGCTATGATATAGGCTTGGAACTTTCCAGTTCCCCACCATTCCAGGAGAAAGGAACATTGCAGGGTATTGCTGCTTTGTTTAAGAAGAACATATATCATTAATTCAAGCAGAGCATTCAGCAGGTACTGAGTTGTAAGTAAAAGGCTATTGAAGTTCTCACGCAGGTAGAGCATGAGAACCTGAACTTAATTTCACCTTATGATCAAAATGTAGACTTAAAAACAAAATGGCTTCTGTTATGCCATTATGAAAGCATGTATTAACACAGGAGCTAGAGTTTTAAGCAGGTTACACACTGAAACATCTTAGCCCTGTGGCTCCCCACTTTCAGAACCACACAGGTGCCCTACAGTGAGGCCCTTAAGCTTAAACAAGGTTCTGGTCACAGTCCATCAGTGCCAGTACTGGACCCACATCTAAGGAGATAACTCCAATAGAATGAAAAGTGTTTGGGTTGGTGCCAGGTCACACTCCTGAGAAGAGCACTCACTATTAAGTGTTGTATAAATTAATCCAAATTAATTAATTTGTATTTTGTGTCTTTATAAAATCACCAGGCTTCTAGAGAAAAATGGACAATTATGGTACTTTCTTATTGCTGAATTCTTTATTACTACCATACATTTAGAGTATTACTAAGTATATATAATAACATTTCTACTTCTTATTTAAATAGTGGTAAAATTTATGCGATTTGTTTTATAGATGTAAATATTGTTGTCTTACTAGTATTGTAGTGCTGCATATATCTTGTTGATCTATTTTTAAATGTTTGTTTGTTTTTAAGATGAAAAGAGGCTTAATCAGTACACCTCCTTCAGATATGCTTCCTACCACAGAAGGAGGAAAGTCAAATGCCTGGCTACGGCAAAAAAATGCTGGCATATATGTTCGTCCTCGGCTGTTTTCTCCCTATGTGGAGGAAGCTAAGGTAATGAAAACACTGGGAGGTACCGTAGAGTTTATTACCAACCACACGCACAGAGAGTTATTATTTGGAAGTGTCCCAGGCATCTAGTGATAGGGAAAATGAAAGTAAATTCCAGTTTGTCAGTAGTTTTCTGAAATATTTAATTATCACGGATGTTTTTTAAACATGTTAAGATGCATTTTACCTCATCGCCTAAAAGTTATTGTAACTGCATGACATATCTGTGCTTCACTGTCCGAAGAGTGGGAGGTGGCCAGAGCGGCTGCTCTTGCTTATCTTCCTCATAAACTAAGAGACATGTCATTTCTTGAAGTAACCTTCCAGAATAGCTGACTTTTGAGTTCAGTTTAGTTTTAGAGTAAGCATTTAAACCAAGTTGCAATCTTGTTAATAAATAGCAGGCCCTGTGTGTGTACTGTAACATAGAGAACTCTCCAAGAAAACACTTTGATGTGGAGTTTGAGAAACTAATCATCTTTGAAATCATAATAAGATTCTGTTTTGGTTTTGTTATTGTTGTTGTTTTTAAACTGGGTCTCACTTCTTAGCCCTGGCTGGCCTCAAACTCACAGACATCTGCCTGCCTCTGTGTCCAAAGTCCTGGGATTACAGTTGTGCACCTCTACACCTGGCACAAAGCCAACATAACCAATGCCCTTAACAACTGAGCCATTTAGCTGCACATGCATGATGTACGTGTGGGGGGCACATAGGCTCTGTAACATGTGAGTGGAGCTCAGAAGACAACTCTGCATTTTTGGTTGTGATCCATCCTATCCTTTAATGGCTGAGCCATCTCTCCAGCCCCAGAAGATAACTTTGTGAAGTCAGTTACTCTCCGTCCACCTTTACAAGGGTTCCAAGGAGTGATGAGTGGTTGACTTTGTGAGCAGACCTGAAACAGTAGAAAGGACCAATGGTTGGGTCTGGCTTTTTTGATGGGCACTCATTCTTTCTTCTGCTCCAAGGCTAGGCAGCCAAAAGTTTCATCAGGTGTGACCCGGGCCAGTGCCAGGAAATGTGAGAATGTGTGCATATTATGTTATATGGGCCATTCTGCAGTATAGTCAGATAGGTACAGTGCAGCTTATTTAACAAACTGGGTTTATTTATCCTTCTGTTAGTTAAATAGCAGTTATTTTATATGTTTTACATATGTGCATGTATGTTTTCTCCCCTCTTTGAAGGCAAGGTCTCACTGTCTAGCCCTAGCTGTTCTGTAAATCACTATGTAGACTAGGCTGGCCCAGAACTCACAGAGACCTGCCTGCTGAAGTGGCAGAAGTGCTAGGATTAAAGATGTGCTCACAATGCCTTGCCTAATAATCACTATTTTGTGTCTTGAGAAGTTTTTGTTGCATCTGATACTTAGCATATGTATATACTGTTTATTATTTGTATATATCTTATTTCTGATTAATTTTATAATCAGACTTTTTAGAAGATCATTTTATCTTTTTGAGATACTTTAAAAAGAGAGGTACTTTCTTCTTTCACCACTAACTTTAAACTTCATAAGAAATAACTTAGTGCCTTTTTATATGACGATGATGATCTTGCAGCAGCTGTGATCTAAATGAAGGCTCACCAGTTCTTATCCAATGTTCTAGTCGGTACTAGACGAGATGATGGTGGAACAAACAGACCTGGTGCGACTACGAATGGTTCGAATGTCCAATGTTCCCGACACACTTTACATGGTCAGCAATGCCGTGCCACAGTGCTGCCACATGGTCAGCCACCAGCAGATCAGCAGTAACCAATCAAGCCCTCCGTCCGTTGTAGCCAATGAAATTCCAGGTAGGGCAGTACCTATTTTATTTCTTTTATAATTGCTGTTTGAACCTCACTTTTGCATATGCTAATTCTCCCACAATTCAGTACCCTCTGTACATTGTTCCATTGCCAGATATGCACTGTGGAGAAGAATCATTCCAGTTAAGGACAACTGGCTTAGAGAATTAAGATTTTTTTTTTCTGTCATATAAGAACCTTTTTGAGGCAGGCATGATGGCACTTACTTGTCATCCTAGAACCCATGAGGGAAACTCAGGAAGGTCCTCAGCTACATAGTAAACCCCTGTCTTAGAAACAGAAGCCTTCAGGGGTGATGATGCAGCCTGCTCTGTCCTCTTCTCCCAGTACAGTCACTATTGGCTTCTGGAGATAGTTTCACCACACCCAAGTCTACTGGAATTCAGGCTTATGATTGGCCATAGCTTAATTTATAACTGTCATGTCCAAAAAGAGTGATGATTAATGGCCAGAAACTTAACTGCCATGCCTTACCTCTTGCCATTACAGACATCCAAATAAATTGAACAAACTGTGGCATTATAAATAATACCATTCATTTCTACTTGAATATTTTCATTCTGATTAAACAGCTATGGAAGGATGAAGGACATGGTAACACAACTTTTCATCAAATTCACAGTTTTATTTTGAACTGTTATCTTTCATCAGTTTCTATCATATTTGGCTACTCTATTTCCTTATATGTACAGTGTGTAGTAGTGTGAAGGGAGCTGAGTGAGGTTGCACACACCTGTAATTCCAGCACTCAGGGAGGCCAAGGCAGTCGAGTCTCTGTGAGTTTGAGGCCAGCCTGGTCTACAAAGTGAGTCCAGGACAGCCAGGGCTACACAGGGAAACCTTGTTTCAAAATAAAACCAAAACAACAACCAAAAGGAAGAAAAAAAAAGGTGAAAAGAGATTTCTTTTAGACTGTTGTACAGTTTGAAGGTTTGATACAGTGATGCTTCCCTTTCTTTCTTTTTTTTAATGAGATAGGGTCTCACTATGTAGCTAGGCTGGCCTTGTACTACATCTGCTTGTGTCCCGAGTATTAGGATCAAAGGCTGTGCTATTACTCCCACTGCTTTCTTTAAGCGTGAGCCAGTGCGGATGCATATTAGCATAATGTCGTCTTAGAATTTAACCTCAAAATTCCAAAACATTTAACAGTTTATTAGGAAAATTAAACTTGTCTCTGTTGTTTAGCTGATGAAACATGGCCCTACCAAGGTTTTTTTCTGTCCTTCCCCAATATACTAAAGAAAGGCTGTGCAGCTTATTGGAGAAGACTGTCTAGCTCTCCCACTTACATATATGACTTTGGACTGAACATTAATCTCCTCATTGTGGAATGCAGATAATGCCTCCTCTAGGGTCATTGAAGAGTTAATGAAGTGTCAGGACTGTGTTCTTAGGAGTCTGTCTGGTTCAAAGGAAGCACTCAGGAAACTGAAGGTCCCGCTCTAGGAGCTGCATCACGAATCGTAGGCTTTGTCTGCTGTATGCCTCCGCTCGGGTTCCCAAGAAGTTCTCATGCCTTTCTTCTCCTTCCACGCTAGTTTCTACTTTACGGCCATGTAAACCTCACTAGCAGCTACTCAGTGCTCACACAACCATGCATGTCGATACCCAGATGAAAGAGTATGGCTTTGTTGATCACTCAGGGTAGCTCCAGTCTATTTGTTTTCTCCTGTTGTCTTAGTTAGGTTTCCTATTGCTGTGATGAAACACCATGACCAAGAGCAACAAGGAGAGGAAAGGTTTATTTGGCTTACATTTCCACATTGTAGTCCATCTCTGAAGGAAATCAGGACAGAATCTCCAACAGGGCAGGAACATGAGGCAGGAGCTGATGGAGAGGCCACATAGAAGGGTGCTGCATATTAGCTTGCTCCCTGGGGCTTGCTCAGTATGCTTTCTCATAGAACCCAGGAATACCAGGCCTGGGATGGCACCACCCACAATGGGCTAGGCCCTCCCCCATCCACCACTGAAAAGATGCTCTGTAGGCTGGCCCATAGCCAGAACTTAACATAGGCATTTATTCAGTTGAAGCCCCAATAAAACTAGCTTGTGTCAAGTTGACATACATTTGTGTTAGGTAGTTTCAGAGTGATTGTCACAGTCACAGCTCTATCTACATGACTACCTGGTATATACAGAATTATTTAAATTGTTCACCTGTTTGTCAGTACTCTTCTAGTATGTACCATTATGCACTGAGTTCTGTCAAGCCAGCTGTTTATGTCGTGCTCGCGCTCTCTCTCTCTCTCTCCCCCTCCCCCCCTTCTCTCTCTCACTCATATGTTATATGCACCTGATTTCTGCTCAGAAAGCTGCCCCTGCCCTCAGTCCTGCCTGAGTGTTGCTTCCTGCACTGTATTTGCTTAATTAGTTTACAGTCACTAAAGCCAGGCTTTTTTGAGAACAGGATTTTTGCCATTGGTTCTGTAACTCTGATTGCCCAGATTCAACCCCTGATGTGTGGTCAGAACCCAAAACAGTCACTTGATTATTTGTTTGTGGTGGGAAATAAAACTAGGCAAGCTCTTGCCTCACTGAGCAGCTACATCCCAGCCCTAATAGTGAATATATTTGAAAGATAGAAAATAGTCTCCACCATTTGAAAAGACTAATAAAGTAGTCAAGTACACACAAGTAAAGTGGTTTGGTTTTATTGTTTTTGTTGCTTTGGCTCTTCTGGTCCAGGCTTCTTTGCATAGCCCTGGCTGTCCTGGAACTCACTATGTAGACCAGGCTGTCCTTGAACTCAGAGATCTGTCTGCCTCTGCCTCCTGAGTGCTGGGACATACCAGTAAAGTTTTATTTGAGCTGTGGCTGAAAATGATACAGCTCAGGAACTGCTTAGTATAATCAAGAGCTTTTGGGGCCCAGGGAAGTGTTAAAACTTCAGAAAATAACTGGAAACATATAAATTGAACATTTCCAGGAAATTAAAATACTACCTTTGCCAGGTGGTGGTAGCGCACGCCTTTAATCCCAGCACTTGGGAGGCAGAGGCAGGCAGATTGCTGTGAGTTTGAGGCCAGCCTGGTCTACAACGTGAGTCTGGGACAGGCAAGGCTAACACAGAGAAACCCTGTCTCGAAAAACCAAAAATAAAAAAATAAAATAAAATACTACCTTTAAAAAATTGTCTGAAGAGATTCTGCTACGGCCTATGTTTCTCCTTGTGCTTGCTAAATAGTCTTTTTCTGTAGCACAAAAATTGTCCTTTCTTTCTCCTCTAGTTCCTCGTCTCCTCATTTTGAAAGACATGGTGAGGCGCCTGCAAGAACTACGGCACACGGAACAGGTGCAGAGAGCCTATGCACTGAACTGCGGGGAGGGTGCCACTGTCAGCTACGAAATCCAGATCCGAGTGCTAAGAGAGTTTGGTCTTGCAGATGCTGCTGCAGAGCTCCTGCAGGTAGAACATAATACTTAGGTGGGAGAGGGAGCCTGGAACATCAGCCAGGCCACCCAAGGGGCCTCAGCTGCGGCATCTTCTTTCTGCTTGTTCTTTTGCTGCCTCTGGTATCTTTAATGCCCTGCAGGTTTCTCCTGGTGAGAAAGAAGCCTGAGCACAGAGTTGGCTCTGCTGCTGCTTATCTATTAAGCAATAAAGTCCCTGAAGTGAGGGCAGGACATTCTGTAAAGCACCTGTGTTTCTGGGGCATAACAGCTAGCAGGTGGCTACTCAGAGTTCTCAGTAGAGATCGAAGAGGGGACAGAAAATCCCAGACCTCAGTGCTCACTCTCCAGTCACTGGATTTCCAGTTTGGCTTCCTGTTACACTTACTGGTCTCCCAGGTTTCCTGTTTCTTCTTTTTTTGCCTTAGGACTTGCTTTCAAACACAACCTGAGAATCATAGAACAAGTGCCTTTAATTATTTATTTTTTAACCTAGCAAGAAAAAGCAAACAAACCCTCATTTCTAGTAATTGTATACAAAAACAATAACATTGGTTTTACAATTAAAATAGGGCTTCTAAAATAAAATAAAATAGGGCTTGTAAAATAGTCTAAAGAAAATATCTAAATGATAACTGTAAACAAAATTTATCTGGACTACTAAGTAATGCAAACTTTTACCACACTCTGTTAGCCATGATTACAAATGGTTAGTGTGGGTGGTGCTCTTTGGCAAGGCAACAAATTGTTTAGATCTTACTCTACTGTTGTTTCCATCAGTAAAACTACACAATATGATTTTTACCTTTTTAAATATATTTTTTTCTTTTTTGAAATTATATCTCAATTGTTTCCTCCTTCCTTTCCTCCCTGCCCTATCCCTCCCATGTGTCTCTCTCCTCCTTGCTCACTCTCAAATTCATGTCCTCTCTTTTTTCAATTATTGTTGAGTGTGTGTGTGTGTGTGTGTGTGTTGTTTCTAACTTTGTAAATAAAACCTGCTCAGTCTATATTGTGTTGCTTATATGTATGTTTAACCAATTGCTGTGCTCGTCTCTGGGGAAGACTAGTTCTCCCACTCTCAGCATGCCTTAGTTGCCTGTAGTTCTTTGTTTACAGCTATGGCTTTGTGGTTTTCCCTTTCAGGGTTACCCTGTCTATTGGTCCCATCCTTGTTAGGGTCATTTCTATTCCCTTTGCCATTTTAAATTGTATCTTTTGGGTGGGTGTCACATTCTTTCAGTCCCAGCAGATAGATCTCTGTGAGTTGAAGGCTAGCCTAGGCCACATTGGTAATTCCAGGCCAGTGAGAGCGAGATCCTGTGTTTAAAAAAAAAAAAAAATCCAGGTGGTAGTGGCACATACCTTTAATGCCAGCACTTGGGAGGCATAGGCAGGTGGATCTCTGAGTTCAAGTCCAGTGTGGTCTGCGGAGTGAGTTCCAAGACAGGAAGGGCTACACAGAGAAACTCTAGCTCAAAAATAAAACATTTTAAAAAATACTTCAATTTTATAAATTGTATAGAAATATTCTACATTTATCAGTACCTGTGTTTTATAGTTACTTCAGATAGATATAATAAATGTTGTGTCAGAAACTTTCTAGAAAGATCCTTCCTTGGTTTTTATGCTAATCTTATTTCTTTAGCAAAGGCATATTTGGATTAGGTTTTACTACTGGAGTTTGGCTTTGTCATATGATCTTGCTAAAGATGATTGTGCTGCTCGCTAGGATGTTAGTGGAGCAGCTTTGTGCTTCCCCTGCACTGTCCCTGGGTACTACTTTCAATAAGTACCTGACTTAACTCTCTCGAGCTGTAAATGTCCATGTATTGAATCTGCTAAAAAAGGTACAAACCTAAAACTAGGCACACGTGTGATCTCAGCACTTCAAATGCCAGAAGATTAGGAATTTAAGGCCAGCCTCTACTACATAGTGAGGTAGAGACCAGCCTGTGCTATCAGGGGTAAAAGAAAATGTAGCACTGCCAGAAATGGTGCACACACCTATAATCTCAGCACTTGGGAGGTTGAGGCAGGAAACTGAAACTCAAGGTCATCCTCAGTTATTTTGAGTTCAAGGGCAGCCTGAGCTAAAATGCTAACTTTCAC